>NC_072861.1:2519933-2823789 GCF_028858705.1 Grus americana | reverse complement strand
GCTAGGCGAGCCCGCAGCCCCAATGTGAGTGGTGGTGTGCGAGGGCCGCTGAGGGAGGTTTGAGGGCAGGCACCCGTTTTGGGGCTGGCCCCTTTGTCCTGGGAGCAGGGTCTCGACGTTTCCAGTTTGGTGGATTTGGGCATATTTTTGATGATAGTGACGTGAGGTGCTATGTTGAGGCCTTGCTCGGCTAGGCGGGCCTGCAGCCCCAATGTGAGTGGTGGTGTGCGAGGGCCGCTGAGGGAGGTTTGAGGGCAGGCACCCGTTTTGGGGCTGGCCCCTTTGTCCTGGGAGCAGGGTCTCGACGTTTCCAGTTTGGTGGATTTGGGCATATTTTTGATGATAGTGACGTGAGGTGCTATGTTGAGGCCTTGCTCGGCTAGGCGAGCCCGCAGCCCCAATGTGAGTGGTGGTGTGCGAGGGCCGCTGAGGGAGGTTTGAGGGCAGGCACCCGTTTTGGGGCTGGCCCCTTTGTCCTGGGAGCAGGGTCTCGACGTTTCCAGTTTGGTGGATTTGGGCATATTTTTGATGATAGTGACGTGAGGTGCTATGTTGAGGCCTTGCTCGGCTAGGCGGGCCTGCAGCCCCAATGTGAGTGGTGGTGTGCGAGGGCCGCTGAGGGAGGTTTGAGGGCAGGCACCCGTTTTGGGGCTGGCCCCTTTGTCCTGGGAGCAGGGTCTCGACGTTTCCAGTTTGGTGGATTTGGGCATATTTTTGATGATAGTGACGTGAGGTGCTATGTTGAGGCCTTGCTCGGCTAGGCGGGCCCGCAGCCCCAGTGTGAGTGGTGGTGTGCGAGGGCCGCTGAGGGAGGTTTGAGGGCAGGCACCCGTTTTGGGGCTGGCCCCTTTGTCCTGGGAGCAGGGTCTCGACGTTTCCAGTTTGGTGGATTTGGGCATATTTTTGATGATAGTGACGTGAGGTGCTATGTTGAGGCCTTGCTCGGCTAGGCGGGCCCGCAGCCCCAATGTGAGTGGTGGTGTGCGAGGGCCGCTGAGGGAGGTTTGAGGGCAGGCACCCGTTTTGGGGCTGGCCCCTTTGTCCTGGGAGCAGGGTCTCGACGTTTCCAGTTTGGTGGATTTGGGCTGATTTTTGATGATAGTGACGTGAGGTGCTATGTTGAGGCCTTGCTCGGCTAGGCGAGCCCGCAGCCCCAATGTGAGTGGTGGTGTGCGAGGGCCGCTGAGGGAGGTTTGAGGGCAGGCACCCGTTTTGGGGCTGGCCCCTTTGTCCTGGGAGCAGGGTCTCGACGTTTCCAGTTTGGTGGATTTGGGCATATTTTTGATGATAGTGACGTGAGGTGCTATGTTGAGGCCTTGCTCGGCTAGGCGAGCCCGCAGCCCCAATGTGAGTGGTGGTGTGCGAGGGCCGCTGAGGGAGGTTTGAGGGCAGGCACCCGTTTTGGGGCTGGCCCCTTTGTCCTGGGAGCAGGGTCTCGACGTTTCCAGTTTGGTGGATTTGGGCATATTTTTGATGATAGTGACGTGAGGTGCTATGTTGAGGCCTTGCTCGGCTAGGCGGGCCTGCAGCCCCAGTGTGAGTGGTGGTGTGCGAGGGCCGCTGAGGGAGGTTTGAGGGCAGGCACCCGTTTTGGGGCTGGCCCCTTTGTCCTGGGAGCAGGGTCTCGACGTTTCCAGTTTGGTGGATTTGGGCATATTTTTGATGATAGTGACGTGAGGTGCTATGTTGAGGCCTTGCTCGGCTAGGCGGGCCTGCAGCCCCAATGTGAGTGGTGGTGTGCGAGGGCCGCTGAGGGAGGTTTGAGGGCAGGCACCCGTTTTGGGGCTGGCCCCTTTGTCCTGGGAGCAGGGTCTCGACGTTTCCAGTTTGGTGGATTTGGGCATATTTTTGATGATAGTGACGTGAGGTGCTATGTTGAGGCCTTGCTCGGCTAGGCGAGCCCGCAGCCCCAATGTGAGTGGTGGTGTGCGAGGGCCGCTGAGGGAGGTTTGAGGGCAGGCACCCGTTTTGGGGCTGGCCCCTTTGTCCTGGGAGCAGGGTCTCGACGTTTCCAGTTTGGTGGATTTGGGCATATTTTTGATGATAGTGACGTGAGGTGCTATGTTGAGGCCTTGCTCGGCTAGGCGGGCCTGCAGCCCCAATGTGAGTGGTGGTGTGCGAGGGCCGCTGAGGGAGGTTTGAGGGCAGGCACCCGTTTTGGGGCTGGCCCCTTTGTCCTGGGAGCAGGGTCTCGACGTTTCCAGTTTGGTGGATTTGGGCATATTTTTGATGATAGTGACGTGAGGTGCTATGTTGAGGCCTTGCTCGGCTAGGCGGGCCCGCAGCCCCAATGTGAGTGGTGGTGTGCGAGGGCCGCTGAGGGAGGTTTGAGGGCAGGCACCCGTTTTGGGGCTGGCCCCTTTGTCCTGGGAGCAGGGTCTCGACGTTTCCAGTTTGGTGGATTTGGGCATATTTTTGATGATAGTGACGTGAGGTGCTATGTTGAGGCCTTGCTCGGCTAGGCGAGCCCGCAGCCCCAATGTGAGTGGTGGTGTGCGAGGGCCGCTGAGGGAGGTTTGAGGGCAGGCACCCGTTTTGGGGCTGGCCCCTTTGTCCTGGGAGCAGGGTCTCGACGTTTCCAGTTTGGTGGATTTGGGCATATTTTTGATGATAGTGACGTGAGGTGCTATGTTGAGGCCTTGCTCGGCTAGGCGAGCCCGCAGCCCCAATGTGAGTGGTGGTGTGCGAGGGCCGCTGAGGGAGGTTTGAGGGCAGGCACCCGTTTTGGGGCTGGCCCCTTTGTCCTGGGAGCAGGGTCTCGACGTTTCCAGTTTGGTGGATTTGGGCATATTTTTGATGATAGTGACGTGAGGTGCTATGTTGAGGCCTTGCTCGGCTAGGCGAGCCTGCAGCCCCAATGTGAGTGGTGGTGTGCGAGGGCCGCTGAGGGAGGTTTGAGGGCAGGCACCCGTTTTGGGGCTGGCCCCTTTGTCCTGGGAGCAGGGTCTCGACGTTTCCAGTTTGGTGGATTTGGGCATATTTTTGATGATAGTGACGTGAGGTGCTATGTTGAGCCCTTGCTCGGCTAGGCGGGCCTGCAGCCCCAATGTGAGTGGTGGTGTGCGAGGGCCGCTGAGGGAGGTTTGAGGGCAGGCACCCGTTTTGGGGCTGGCCCCTTTGTCCTGGGAGCAGGGTCTCGACGTTTCCAGTTTGGTGGATGAATGCTGATTTTTGATGATAGTGACGTGAGGTGCTATGTTGAGGCCTTGCTCGGCTAGGCGGGCCTGCAGCCCCAATGTGAGTGGTGGTGTGCGAGGGCCGCTGAGGGAGGTTTGAGGGCAGGCACCCGTTTTGGGGCTGGCCCCTTTGTCCTGGGAGCAGGGTCTCGACGTTTCCAGTTTGGTGGATGACTGCATATTTTTGATGATAGTGACGTGAGGTGCTATGTTGAGGCCTTGCTCGGCTAGGCGGGCCCGCAGCCCCAATGTGAGTGGTGGTGTGCGAGGGCCGCTGAGGGAGGTTTGAGGGCAGGCACCCGTTTTGGGGCTGGCCCCTTTGTCCTGGGAGCAGGGTCTCGACGTTTCCAGTTTGGTGGATTTGGGCATATTTTTGATGATAGTGACGTGAGGTGCTATGTTGAGGCCTTGCTCGGCTAGGCGAGCCTGCAGCCCCAATGTGAGTGGTGGTGTGCGAGGGCCGCTGAGGGAGGTTTGAGGGCAGGCACCCGTTTTGGGGCTGGCCCCTTTGTCCTGGGAGCAGGGTCTCGACGTTTCCAGTTTGGTGGATTTGGGCATATTTTTGATGATAGTGACGTGAGGTGCTATGTTGAGGCCTTGCTCGGCTAGGCGAGCCCGCAGCCCCAATGTGAGTGGTGGTGTGCGAGGGCCGCTGAGGGAGGTTTGAGGGCAGGCACCCGTTTTGGGGCTGGCCCCTTTGTCCTGGGAGCAGGGTCTCGACGTTTCCAGTTTGGTGGATTTGGGCATATTTTTGATGATAGTGACGTGAGGTGCTATGTTGAGGCCTTGCTCGGCTAGGCGGGCCTGCAGCCCCAATGTGAGTGGTGGTGTGCGAGGGCCGCTGAGGGAGGTTTGAGGGCAGGCACCCGTTTTGGGGCTGGCCCCTTTGTCCTGGGAGCAGGGTCTCGACGTTTCCAGTTTGGTGGATGAATGCTGATTTTTGATGATAGTGACGTGAGGTGCTATGTTGAGGCCTTGCTCGGCTAGGCGGGCCTGCAGCCCCAATGTGAGTGGTGGTGTGCGAGGGCCGCTGAGGGAGGTTTGAGGGCAGGCACCCGTTTTGGGGCTGGCCCCTTTGTCCTGGGAGCAGGGTCTCGACGTTTCCAGTTTGGTGGATTTGGGCATATTTTTGATGATAGTGACGTGAGGTGCTATGTTGAGGCCTTGCTCGGCTAGGCGAGCCCGCAGCCCCAATGTGAGTGGTGGTGTGCGAGGGCCGCTGAGGGAGGTTTGAGGGCAGGCACCCGTTTTGGGGCTGGCCCCTTTGTCCTGGGAGCAGGGTCTCGACGTTTCCAGTTTGGAGGATGAATGCTGATTTTTGATGATAGTGACGTGAGGTGCTATGTTGAGGCCTTGCTCGGCTAGGCGAGCCCGCAGCCCCAATGTGAGTGGTGGTGTGCGAGGGCCGCTGAGGGAGGTTTGAGGGCAGGCACCCGTTTTGGGGCTGGCCCCTTTGTCCTGGGAGCAGGGTCTCGACGTTTCCAGTTTGGTGGATTTGGGCATATTTTTGATGATAGTGACGTGAGGTGCTATGTTGAGGCCTTGCTCGGCTAGGCGGGCCTGCAGCCCCAATGTGAGTGGTGGTGTGCGAGGGCCGCTGAGGGAGGTTTGAGGGCAGGCACCCGTTTTGGGGCTGGCCCCTTTGTCCTGGGAGCAGGGTCTCGACGTTTCCAGTTTGGTGGATTTGGGCATATTTTTGATGATAGTGACGTGAGGTGCTATGTTGAGGCCTTGCTCGGCTAGGCGAGCCTGCAGCCCCAATGTGAGTGGTGGTGTGCGAGGGCCGCTGAGGGAGGTTTGAGGGCAGGCACCCGTTTTGGGGCTGGCCCCTTTGTCCTGGGAGCAGGGTCTCGACGTTTCCAGTTTGGTGGATTTGGGCATATTTTTGATGATAGTGACGTGAGGTGCTATGTTGAGGCCTTGCTCGGCTAGGCGGGCCTGCAGCCCCAATGTGAGTGGTGGTGTGCGAGGGCCGCTGAGGGAGGTTTGAGGGCAGGCACCCGTTTTGGGGCTGGCCCCTTTGTCCTGGGAGCAGGGTCTCGACGTTTCCAGTTTGGAGGATGGACGCAAGTTTTGGTCGATAGTGACGTGAGGTGCTATGTTGAGGCCTTGCTCGGCTAGGCGGGCCTGCAGCCCCAATGTGAGTGGTGGTGTGCGAGGGCCGCTGAGGGAGGTTTGAGGGCAGGCACCCGTTTTGGGGCTGGCCCCTTTGTCCTGGGAGCAGGGTCTCGACGTTTCCAGTTTGGTGGATTTGGGCATATTTTTGATGATAGTGACGTGAGGTGCTATGTTGAGGCCTTGCTCGGCTAGGCGAGCCTGCAGCCCCAATGTGAGTGGTGGTGTGCGAGGGCCGCTGAGGGAGGTTTGAGGGCAGGCACCCGTTTTGGGGCTGGCCCCTTTGTCCTGGGAGCAGGGTCTCGACGTTTCCAGTTTGGTGGATTTGGGCATTTTTTTGTTGATGATAGTGACGTGAGGTGCTATGTTGAGGCCTTGCTCGGCTAGGCGGGCCCGCAGCCCCAATGTGAGTGGTGGTGTGCGAGGGCCGCTGAGGGAGGTTTGAGGGCAGGCACCCGTTTTGGGGCTGGCCCCTTTGTCCTGGGAGCAGGGTCTCGACGTTTCCAGTTTGGTGGATTTGGGCATATTTTTGATGATAGTGACGTGAGGTGCTATGTTGAGGCCTTGCTCGGCTAGGCGGGCCCGCAGCCCCAATGTGAGTGGTGGTGTGCGAGGGCCGCTGAGGGAGGTTTGAGGGCAGGCACCCGTTTTGGGGCTGGCCCCTTTGTCCTGGGAGCAGGGTCTCGACGTTTCCAGTTTGGTGGTTTTGGGCATATTTTTGATGATAGTGACGTGAGGTGCTATGTTGAGGCCTTGCTCGGCTAGGCGGGCCTGCAGCCCCAATGTGAGTGGTGGTGTGCGAGGGCCGCTGAGGGAGGTTTGAGGGCAGGCACCCGTTTTGGGGCTGGCCCCTTTGTCCTGGGAGCAGGGTCTCGACGTTTCCAGTTTGGAGGATGAATGCATATTTTTGATGATAGTGACGTGAGGTGCTATGTTGAGGCCTTGCTCGGCTAGGCGAGCCTGCAGCCCCAATGTGAGTGGTGGTGTGCGAGGGCCGCTGAGGGAGGTTTGAGGGCAGGCACCCGTTTTGGGGCTGGCCCCTTTGTCCTGGGAGCAGGGTCTCGACGTTTCCAGTTTGGTGGATTTGGGCATATTTTTGATGATAGTGACGTGAGGTGCTATGTTGAGGCCTTGCTCGGCTAGGCGAGCCCGCAGCCCCAATGTGAGTGGTGGTGTGCGAGGGCCGCTGAGGGAGGTTTGAGGGCAGGCACCCGTTTTGGGGCTGGCCCCTTTGTCCTGGGAGCAGGGTCTCGACGTTTCCAGTTTGGTGGATTTGGGCATATTTTTGATGATAGTGACGTGAGGTGCTATGTTGAGGCCTTGCTCGGCTAGGCGGGCCGCAGCCCCAATGTGAGTGGTGGTGTGCGAGGGCCGCTGAGGGAGGTTTGAGGGCAGGCACCCGTTTTGGGGCTGGCCCCTTTGTCCTGGGAGCAGGGTCTCGACGTTTCCAGTTTGGTGGATTTGGGCATATTTTTGATGATAGTGACGTGAGGTGCTATGTTGAGGCCTTGCTCGGCTAGGCGGGCCTGCAGCCCCAATGTGAGTGGTGGTGTGCGAGGGCCGCTGAGGGAGGTTTGAGGGCAGGCACCCGTTTTGGGGCTGGCCCCTTTGTCCTGGGAGCAGGGTCTCGACGTTTCCAGTTTGGTGGATTTGGGCATATTTTTGATGATAGTGACGTGAGGTGCTATGTTGAGGCCTTGCTCGGCTAGGCGGGCCTGCAGCCCCAATGTGAGTGGTGGTGTGCGAGGGCCGCTGAGGGAGGTTTGAGGGCAGGCACCCGTTTTGGGGCTGGCCCCTTTGTCCTGGGAGCAGGGTCTCGACGTTTCCAGTTTGGTGGATGGACGCAAGTTTTTGATGATAGTGACGTGAGGTGCTATGTTGAGGCCTTGCTCGGCTAGGCGGGCCCGCAGCCCCAATGTGAGTGGTGGTGTGCGAGGGCCGCTGAGGGAGGTTTGAGGGCAGGCACCCGTTTTGGGGCTGGCCCCTTTGTCCTGGGAGCAGGGTCTCGACGTTTCCAGTTTGGTGGATTTGGGCATATTTTTGATGATAGTGACGTGAGGTGCTATGTTGAGGCCTTGCTCGGCTAGGCGGGCCTGCAGCCCCAATGTGAGTGGTGGTGTGCGAGGGCCGCTGAGGGAGGTTTGAGGGCAGGCACCCGTTTTGGGGCTGGCCCCTTTGTCCTGGGAGCAGGGTCTCGACGTTTCCAGTTTGGTGGATGAATGCATATTTTTGATGATAGTGACGTGAGGTGCTATGTTGAGGCCTTGCTCGGCTAGGCGAGCCCGCAGCCCCAATGTGAGTGGTGGTGTGCGAGGGCCGCTGAGGGAGGTTTGAGGGCAGGCACCCGTTTTGGGGCTGGCCCCTTTGTCCTGGGAGCAGGGTCTCGACGTTTCCAGTTTGGTGGATTTGGGCATATTTTTGATGATAGTGACGTGAGGTGCTATGTTGAGGCCTTGCTCGGCTAGGCGGGCCTGCAGCCCCAATGTGAGTGGTGGTGTGCGAGGGCCGCTGAGGGAGGTTTGAGGGCAGGCACCCGTTTTGGGGCTGGCCCCTTTGTCCTGGGAGCAGGGTCTCGACGTTTCCAGTTTGGTGGATTTGGGCATATTTTTGATGATAGTGACGTGAGGTGCTATGTTGAGGCCTTGCTCGGCTAGGCGAGCCTGCAGCCCCAATGTGAGTGGTGGTGTGCGAGGGCCGCTGAGGGAGGTTTGAGGGCAGGCACCCGTTTTGGGGCTGGCCCCTTTGTCCTGGGAGCAGGGTCTCGACGTTTCCAGTTTGGTGGATTTGGGCATATTTTTGATGATAGTGACGTGAGGTGCTATGTTGAGGCCTTGCTCGGCTAGGCGGGCCTGCAGCCCCAATGTGAGTGGTGGTGTGCGAGGGCCGCTGAGGGAGGTTTGAGGGCAGGCACCCGTTTTGGGGCTGGCCCCTTTGTCCTGGGAGCAGGGTCTCGACGTTTCCAGTTTGGTGGATTTGGGCATATTTTTGATGATAGTGACGTGAGGTGCTATGTTGAGGCCTTGCTCGGCTAGGCGAGCCTGCAGCCCCAATGTGAGTGGTGGTGTGCGAGGGCCGCTGAGGGAGGTTTGAGGGCAGGCACCCGTTTTGGGGCTGGCCCCTTTGTCCTGGGAGCAGGGTCTCGACGTTTCCAGTTTGGTGGATTTGGGCATATTTTTGATGATAGTGACGTGAGGTGCTATGTTGAGGCCTTGCTCGGCTAGGCGAGCCCGCAGCCCCAATGTGAGTGGTGGTGTGCGAGGGCCGCTGAGGGGGGTTTGAGGGCAGGCACCCGTTTTGGGGCTGGCCCCTTTGTCCTGGGAGCAGGGTCTCGACGTTTCCAGTTTGGTGGATTTGGGCATATTTTTGATGATAGTGACGTGAGGTGCTATGTTGAGGCCTTGCTCGGCTAGGCGGGCCCGCAGCCCCAATGTGAGTGGTGGTGTGCGAGGGCCGCTGAGGGAGGTTTGAGGGCAGGCACCCGTTTTGGGGCTGGCCCCTTTGTCCTGGGAGCAGGGTCTCGACGTTTCCAGTTTGGTGGATTTGGGCATATTTTTGATGATAGTGACGTGAGGTGCTATGTTGAGGCCTTGCTCGGCTAGGCGAGCCCGCAGCCCCAATGTGAGTGGTGGTGTGCGAGGGCCGCTGAGGGAGGTTTGAGGGCAGGCACCCGTTTTGGGGCTGGCCCCTTTGTCCTGGGAGCAGGGTCTCGACGTTTCCAGTTTGGTGGATGGACGCAAGTTTTGGTCGATAGTGACGTGAGGTGCTATGTTGAGGCCTTGCTCGGCTAGGCGGGCCTGCAGCCCCAATGTGAGTGGTGGTGTGCGAGGGCCGCTGAGGGAGGTTTGAGGGCAGGCACCCGTTTTGGGGCTGGCCCCTTTGTCCTGGGAGCAGGGTCTCGACGTTTCCAGTTTGGTGGATTTGGGCATATTTTTGATGATAGTGACGTGAGGTGCTATGTTGAGGCCTTGCTCGGCTAGGCGAGCCCGCAGCCCCAATGTGAGTGGTGGTGTGCGAGGGCCGCTGAGGGAGGTTTGAGGGCAGGCACCCGTTTTGGGGCTGGCCCCTTTGTCCTGGGAGCAGGGTCTCGACGTTTCCAGTTTGGTGGATTTGGGCATATTTTTGATGATAGTGACGTGAGGTGCTATGTTGAGGCCTTGCTCGGCTAGGCGGGCCCGCAGCCCCAATGTGAGTGGTGGTGTGCGAGGGCCGCTGAGGGAGGTTTGAGGGCAGGCACCCGTTTTGGGGCTGGCCCCTTTGTCCTGGGAGCAGGGTCTCGACGTTTCCAGTTTGGTGGATGAATGCTGATTTTTGATGATAGTGACGTGAGGTGCTATGTTGAGGCCTTGCTCGGCTAGGCGAGCCCGCAGCCCCAATGTGAGTGGTGGTGTGCGAGGGCCGCTGAGGGAGGTTTGAGGGCAGGCACCCGTTTTGGGGCTGGCCCCTTTGTCCTGGGAGCAGGGTCTCGACGTTTCCAGTTTGGTGGATTTGGGCATATTTTTGATGATAGTGACGTGAGGTGCTATGTTGAGGCCTTGCTCGGCTAGGCGAGCCTGCAGCCCCAATGTGAGTGGTGGTGTGCGAGGGCCGCTGAGGGAGGTTTGAGGGCAGGCACCCGTTTTGGGGCTGGCCCCTTTGTCCTGGGAGCAGGGTCTCGACGTTTCCAGTTTGGTGGATTTGGGCATATTTTTGATGATAGTGACGTGAGGTGCTATGTTGAGGCCTTGCTCGGCTAGGCGAGCCCGCAGCCCCAATGTGAGTGGTGGTGTGCGAGGGCCGCTGAGGGAGGTTTGAGGGCAGGCACCCGTTTTGGGGCTGGCCCCTTTGTCCTGGGAGCAGGGTCTCGACGTTTCCAGTTTGGTGGATTTGGGCATATTTTTGATGATAGTGACGTGAGGTGCTATGTTGAGGCCTTGCTCGGCTAGGCGGGCCCGCAGCCCCAATGTGAGTGGTGGTGTGCGAGGGCCGCTGAGGGAGGTTTGAGGGCAGGCACCCGTTTTGGGGCTGGCCCCTTTGTCCTGGGAGCAGGGTCTCGACGTTTCCAGTTTGGTGGATTTGGGCATATTTTTGATGATAGTGACGTGAGGTGCTATGTTGAGGCCTTGCTCGGCTAGGCGGGCCCGCAGCCCCAATGTGAGTGGTGGTGTGCGAGGGCCGCTGAGGGAGGTTTGAGGGCAGGCACCCGTTTTGGGGCTGGCCCCTTTGTCCTGGGAGCAGGGTCTCGACGTTTCCAGTTTGGTGGATTTGGGCATATTTTTGATGATAGTGACGTGAGGTGCTATGTTGAGGCCTTGCTCGGCTAGGCGAGCCTGCAGCCCCAATGTGAGTGGTGGTGTGCGAGGGCCGCTGAGGGAGGTTTGAGGGCAGGCACCCGTTTTGGGGCTGGCCCCTTTGTCCTGGGAGCAGGGTCTCGACGTTTCCAGTTTGGTGGATGAATGCTGATTTTTGATGATAGTGACGTGAGGTGCTATGTTGAGGCCTTGCTCGGCTAGGCGGGCCTGCAGCCCCAATGTGAGTGGTGGTGTGCGAGGGCCGCTGAGGGAGGTTTGAGGGCAGGCACCCGTTTTGGGGCTGGCCCCTTTGTCCTGGGAGCAGGGTCTCGACGTTTCCAGTTTGGTGGATTTGGGCATATTTTTGATGATAGTGACGTGAGGTGCTATGTTGAGGCCTTGCTCGGCTATGCGAGCCCGCAGCCCCAATGTGAGTGGTGGTGTGCGAGGGCCGCTGAGGGAGGTTTGAGGGCAGGCACCCGTTTTGGGGCTGGCCCCTTTGTCCTGGGAGCAGGGTCTCGACGTTTCCAGTTTGGTGGATGAATGCTATTTTTGATGATAGTGACGTGAGGTGCTATGTTGAGGCCTTGCTCGGCTAGGCGAGCCCGCAGCCCCAATGTGAGTGGTGGTGTGCGAGGGCCGCTGAGGGAGGTTTGAGGGCAGGCACCCGTTTTGGGGCTGGCCCCTTTGTCCTGGGAGCAGGGTCTCGACGTTTCCAGTTTGGTGGATTTGGGCATATTTTTGATGATAGTGACGTGAGGTGCTATGTTGAGCCCTTGCTCGGCTAGGCGAGCCTGCAGCCCCAATGTGAGTCGTGGTGCGCGAGGGCCGCTGAGGGAGGTTTGAGGGCAGGCACCCGTTTTGGGGCTGGCCCCTTTGTCCTGGGAGCAGGGTCTCGACGTTTCCAGTTTGGTGGATTTGGGCATATTTTTGATGATAGTGACGTGAGGTGCTATGTTGAGGCCTTGCTCGGCTAGGCGAGCCCGCAGCCCCAATGTGAGTGGTGGTGTGCGAGGGCCGCTGAGGGAGGTTTGAGGGCAGGCACCCGTTTTGGGGCTGGCCCCTTTGTCCTGGGAGCAGGGTCTCGACGTTTCCAGTTTGGTGGATTTGGGCATATTTTTGATGATAGTGACGTGAGGTGCTATGTTGAGGCCTTGCTCGGCTAGGCGAGCCCGCAGCCCCAATGTGAGTGGTGGTGTGCGAGGGCCGCTGAGGGAGGTTTGAGGGCAGGCACCCGTTTTGGGGCTGGCCCCTTTGTCCTGGGAGCAGGGTCTCGACGTTTCCAGTTTGGTGGATTTGGGCATATTTTTGATGATAGTGACGTGAGGTGCTATGTTGAGGCCTTGCTCGGCTAGGCGAGCCCGCAGCCCCAATGTGAGTGGTGGTGTGCGAGGGCCGCTGAGGGAGGTTTGAGGGCAGGCACCCGTTTTGGGGCTGGCCCCTTTGTCCTGGGAGCAGGGTCTCGACGTTTCCAGTTTGGTGGATTTGGGCATATTTTTGATGATAGTGACGTGAGGTGCTATGTTGAGGCCTTGCTCGGCTAGGCGAGCCCGCAGCCCCAATGTGAGTGGTGGTGTGCGAGGGCCGCTGAGGGAGGTTTGAGGGCAGGCACCCGTTTTGGGGCTGGCCCCTTTGTCCTGGGAGCAGGGTCTCGACGTTTCCAGTTTGGTGGATTTGGGCATATTTTTGATGATAGTGACGTGAGGTGCTATGTTGAGGCCTTCTTTGGCTAGGCGAGCCCGCAGCCCCAATGTGAGTGGTGGTGTGCGAGGGCCGCTGAGGGAGGTTTGAGGGCAGGCACCCGTTTTGGGGCTGGCCCCTTTGTCCTGGGAGCAGGGTCTCGACGTTTCCAGTTTGGTGGATTTGGGCATATTTTTGATGATAGTGACGTGAGGTGCTATGTTGAGGCCTTGCTCGGCTAGGCGAGCCTGCAGCCCCAATGTGAGTGGTGGTGTGCGAGGGCCGCTGAGGGAGGTTTGAGGGCAGGCACCCGTTTTGGGGCTGGCCCCTTTGTCCTGGGAGCAGGGTCTCGACGTTTCCAGTTTGGTGGATTTGGGCATATTTTTGATGATAGTGACGTGAGGTGCTATGTTGAGGCCTTGCTCGGCTAGGCGAGCCCGCAGCCCCAATGTGAGTGGTGGTGTGCGAGGGCCGCTGAGGGAGGTTTGAGGGCAGGCACCCGTTTTGGGGCTGGCCCCTTTGTCCTGGGAGCAGGGTCTCGACGTTTCCAGTTTGGTGGATTTGGGCATATTTTTGATGATAGTGACGTGAGGTGCTATGTTGAGGCCTTGCTCGGCTAGGCGGGCCTGCAGCCCCAATGTGAGTGGTGGTGTGCGAGGGCCGCTGAGGGAGGTTTGAGGGCAGGCACCCGTTTTGGGGCTGGCCCCTTTGTCCTGGGAGCAGGGTCTCGACGTTTCCAGTTTGGTGGATTTGGGCATATTTTTGATGATAGTGACGTGAGGTGCTATGTTGAGGCCTTGCTCGGCTAGGCGGGCCCGCAGCCCCAATGTGAGTGGTGGTGTGCGAGGGCCGCTGAGGGAGGTTTGAGGGCAGGCACCCGTTTTGGGGCTGGCCCCTTTGTCCTGGGAGCAGGGTCTCGACGTTTCCAGTTTGGTGGATTTGGGCATATTTTTGATGATAGTGACGTGAGGTGCTATGTTGAGGCCTTGCTCGGCTAGGCGAGCCCGCAGCCCCAATGTGAGTGGTGGTGTGCGAGGGCCGCTGAGGGAGGTTTGAGGGCAGGCACCCGTTTTGGGGCTGGCCCCTTTGTCCTGGGAGCAGGGTCTCGACGTTTCCAGTTTGGTGGATTTGGGCATATTTTTGATGATAGTGACGTGAGGTGCTATGTTGAGGCCTTGCTCGGCTAGGCGAGCCTGCAGCCCCAATGTGAGTGGTGGTGTGCGAGGGCCGCTGAGGGAGGTTTGAGGGCAGGCACCCGTTTTGGGGCTGGCCCCTTTGTCCTGGGAGCAGGGTCTCGACGTTTCCAGTTTGGTGGATTTGGGCATATTTTTGATGATAGTGACGTGAGGTGCTATGTTGAGGCCTTGCTCGGCTAGGCGAGCCTGCAGCCCCAATGTGAGTGGTGGTGTGCGAGGGCCGCTGAGGGAGGTTTGAGGGCAGGCACCCGTTTTGGGGCTGGCCCCTTTGTCCTGGGAGCAGGGGCTCGACGTTTCCAGTTTGGAGGATGAATGCTGATTTTTGATGATAGTGACGTGAGGTGCTATGTTGAGGCCTTGCTCGG
The DNA here is from genome assembly GCF_028858705.1 of Grus americana. Classification (NCBI taxonomy): domain Eukaryota; kingdom Metazoa; phylum Chordata; class Aves; order Gruiformes; family Gruidae; genus Grus; species Grus americana. The sequence goes on along the minus strand of NC_072861.1, from coordinate 2,809,990 downwards.
CTAGGCGAGCCCGCAGCCCCAATGTGAGTGGTGGTGTGCGAGGGCCGCTGAGGGAGGTTTGAGGGCAGGCACCCGTTTTGGGGCTGGCCCCTTTGTCCTGGGAGCAGGGTCTCGACGTTTCCAGTTTGGTGGATTTGGGCATTTTTGATGATAGTGACGTGAGGTGCTATGTTGAGGCCTTGTTCGGCTAGGCGAGCCCGCAGCCCCAATGTGAGTGGTGGTGTGCGAGGGCCGCTGAGGGAGGTTTGAGGGCAGGCACCCGTTTTGGGGCTGGCCCCTTTGTCCTGGGAGCAGGGTCTCGACGTTTCCAGTTTGGTGGATTTGGGCATATTTTTGATGATAGTGACGTGAGGTGCTATGTTGAGGCCTTGCTCGGCTAGGCGAGCCCGCAGCCCCAATGTGAGTGGTGGTGTGCGAGGGCCGCTGAGGGAGGTTTGAGGGCAGGCACCCGTTTTGGGGCTGGCCCCTTTGTCCTGGGAGCAGGGTCTCGACGTTTCCAGTTTGGTGGATTTGGGCATATTTTTGATGATAGTGACGTGAGGTGCTATGTTGAGGCCTTGCTCGGCTAGGCGGGCCCGCAGCCCCAATGTGAGTGGTGGTGTGCGAGGGCCGCTGAGGGAGGTTTGAGGGCAGGCACCCGTTTTGGGGCTGGCCCCTTTGTCCTGGGAGCAGGGTCTCGACGTTTCCAGTTTGGTGGATTTGGGCATATTTTTGATGATAGTGACGTGAGGTGCTATGTTGAGGCCTTGCTCGGCTAGGCGAGCCTGCAGCCCCAATGTGAGTGGTGGTGTGCGAGGGCCGCTGAGGGAGGTTTGAGGGCAGGCACCCGTTTTGGGGCTGGCCCCTTTGTCCTGGGAGCAGGGTCTCGACGTTTCCAGTTTGGAGGATGAATGCTGATTTTTGATGATAGTGACGTGAGGTGCTATGTTGAGGCCTTGCTCGGCTAGGCGAGCCCGCAGCCCCAATGTGAGTGGTGGTGTGCGAGGGCCGCTGAGGGAGGTTTGAGAGCAGGCACCCGTTTTGGGGCTGGCCCCTTTGTCCTGGGAGCAGGGTCTCGACGTTTCCAGTTTGGTGGATTTGGGCATATTTTTGATGATAGTGACGTGAGGTGCTATGTTGAGGCCTTGCTCGGCTAGGCGAGCCCGCAGCCCCAATGTGAGTGGTGGTGTGCGAGGGCCGCTGAGGGAGGTTTGAGGGCAGGCACCCGTTTTGGGGCTGGCCCCTTTGTCCTGGGAGCAGGGTCTCGACGTTTCCAGTTTGGTGGATTTGCTATTTTTGATGATAGTGACGTGAGGTGCTATGTTGAGGCCTTGCTCGGCTAGGCGAGCCCGCAGCCCCAATGTGAGTGGTGGTGTGCGAGGGCCGCTGAGGGAGGATTGAGGGCAGGCACCCGTTTTGGGGCTGGCCCCTTTGTCCTGGGAGCAGGGTCTCGACGTTTCCAGTTTGGTGGATTTGGGCATATTTTTGATGATAGTGACGTGAGGTGCTATGTTGAGGCCTTGCTCGGCTAGGCGAGCCCGCAGCCCCAATGTGAGTGGTGGTGTGCGAGGGCCGCTGAGGGAGGTTTGAGGGCAGGCACCCGTTTTGGGGCTGGCCCCTTTGTCCTGGGAGCAGGGTCTCGACGTTTCCAGTTTGGTGGATTTGGGCATATTTTTGATGATAGTGACGTGAGGTGCTATGTTGAGGCCTTGCTCGGCTAGGCGAGCCCGCAGCCCCAATGTGAGTGGTGGTGTGCGAGGGCCGCTGAGGGAGGTTTGAGGGCAGGCACCCGTTTTGGGGCTGGCCCCTTTGTCCTGGGAGCAGGGTCTCGACGTTTCCAGTTTGGTGGATTTGGGCATATTTTTGATGATAGTGACGTGAGGTGCTATGTTGAGGCCTTGCTCGGCTAGGCGAGCCCGCAGCCCCAATGTGAGTGGTGGTGTGCGAGGGCCGCTGAGGGAGGTTTGAGGGCAGGCACCCGTTTTGGGGCTGGCCCCTTTGTCCTGGGAGCAGGGTCTCGACGTTTCCAGTTTGGTGGATTTGGGCATATTTTTGATGATAGTGACGTGAGGTGCTATGTTGAGGCCTTGCTCGGCTAGGCGAGCCCGCAGCCCCAATGTGAGTGGTGGTGTGCGAGGGCCGCTGAGGGAGGTTTGAGGGCAGGCACCCGTTTTGGGGCTGGCCCCTTTGTCCTGGGAGCAGGGTCTCGACGTTTCCAGTTTGGTGGATTTGGGCATATTTTTGATGATAGTGACGTGAGGTGCTATGTTGAGGCCTTGCTCGGCTAGGCGAGCCCGCAGCCCCAATGTGAGTGGTGGTGTGCGAGGGCCGCTGAGGGAGGTTTGAGGGCAGGCACCCGTTTTGGGGCTGGCCCCTTTGTCCTGGGAGCAGGGTCTCGACGTTTCCAGTTTGGTGGATGAATGCTGATTTTTGATGATAGTGACGTGAGGTGCTATGTTGAGGCCTTGCTCGGCTAGGCGATCCCGCAGCCCCAATGTGAGTGGTGGTGTGCGAGGGCCGCTGAGGGAGGTTTGAGGGCAGTCACCCGTTTTGGGGCTGGCCCCTTTGTCCTGGGAGCAGGGTCTCGACGTTTCCAGTTTGGTGGATTTGGGCATATTTTTGATGATAGTGACGTGAGGTGCTATGTTGAGGCCTTGCTCGGCTAGGCGAGCCCGCAGCCCCAATGTGAGTGGTGGTGTGCGAGGGCCGCTGAGGGAGGTTTGAGGGCAGGCACCCGTTTTGGGGCTGGCCCCTTTGTCCTGGGAGCAGGGTCTCGACGTTTCCAGTTTGGTGGATTTGGGCATATTTTTGATGATAGTGACGTGAGGTGCTATGTTGAGGCCTTGCTCGGCTAGGCGAGCCCGCAGCCCCAGTGTGAGTGGTGGTGTGCGAGGGCCGCTGAGGGAGGTTTGAGGGCAGGCACCCGTTTTGGGGCTGGCCCCTTTGTCCTGGGAGCAGGGTCTCGACGTTTCCAGTTTGGTGGATTTGGGCATTTTTTGATGATAGTGACGTGAGGTGCTATGTTGAGGCCTTGCTCGGCTAGGCGAGCCCGCAGCCCCAATGTGAGTGGTGGTGTGCGAGGGCCGCTGAGGGAGGTTTGAGGGCAGGCACCCGTTTTGGGGCTGGCCCCTTTGTCCTGGGAGCAGGGTCTCGACGTTTCCAGTTTGGTGGATTTGGGCATATTTTTGATGATAGTGACGTGAGGTGCTATGTTGAGGCCTTGCTCGGCTAGGCGAGCCCGCAGCCCCAATGTGAGTGGTGGTGTGCGAGGGCCGCTGAGGGAGGTTTGAGGGCAGGCACCCGTTTTGGGGCTGGCCCCTTTGTCCTGGGAGCAGGGTCTCGACGTTTCCAGTTTGGTGGATTTGGGCATATTTTTGATGATAGTGACGTGAGGTGCTATGTTGAGGCCTTGCTCGGCTAGGCGAGCCCGCAGCCCCAATGTGAGTGGTGGTGTGCGAGGGCCGCTGAGGGAGGTTTGAGGGCAGGCACCCGTTTTGGGGCTGGCCCCTTTGTCCTGGGAGCAGGGTCTCGACGTTTCCAGTTTGGTGGATTTGGGCATATTTTTGATGATAGTGACGTGAGGTGCTATGTTGAGGCCTTGCTCGGCTAGGCGAGCCCGCAGCCCCAATGTGAGTGGTGGTGTGCGAGGGCCGCTGAGGGAGGTTTGAGGGCAGGCACCCGTTTTGGGGCTGGCCCCTTTGTCCTGGGAGCAGGGTCTCGACGTTTCCAGTTTGGTGGATTTGGGCATATTTTTGATGATAGTGACGTGAGGTGCTATGTTGAGGCCTTGCTCGGCTAGGCGAGCCCGCAGCCCCAATGTGAGTGGTGGTGTGCGAGGGCCGCTGAGGGAGGTTTGAGGGCAGGCACCCGTTTTGGGGCTGGCCCCTTTGTCCTGGGAGCAGGGTCTCGACGTTTCCAGTTTGGTGGATTTGGGCATATTTTTGATGATAGTGACGTGAGGTGCTATGTTGAGGCCTTGCTCGGCTAGGCGAGCCCGCAGCCCCAATGTGAGTGGTGGTGTGCGAGGGCCGCTGAGGGAGGTTTGAGGGCAGGCACCCGTTTTGGGGCTGGCCCCTTTGTCCTGGGAGCAGGGTCTCGACGTTTCCAGTTTGGTGGATTTGGGCATATTTTTGATGATAGTGACGTGAGGTGCTATGTTGAGGCCTTGCTCGGCTAGGCGAGCCCGCAGCCCCAATGTGAGTGGTGGTGTGCGAGGGCCGCTGAGGGAGGTTTGAGGGCAGGCAGCCGTTTTGGGGCTGGCCCCTTTGTCCTGGGAGCAGGGTCTCGACGTTTCCAGTTTGGTGGATTTGGGCATATTTTTGATGATAGTGACGTGAGGTGCTATGTTGAGGCCTTGCTCGGCTAGGCGAGCCTGCAGCCCCAATGTGAGTGGTGGTGTGCGAGGGCCACTGAGGGAGGTTTGAGGGCAGGCACCCGTTTTGGGGCTGGCCCCTTTGTCCTGGGAGCAGGGTCTCGACGTTTCCAGTTTGGTGGATTTGGGCATATTTTTGATGATAGTGACGTGAGGTGCTATGTTGAGGCCTTGCTCGGCTAGGCGAGCCCGCAGCCCCAATGTGAGTGGTGGTGTGCGAGGGCCGCTGAGGGAGGTTTGAGGGCAGGCACCCGTTTTGGGGCTGGCCCCTTTGTCCTGGGAGCAGGGTCTCGACGTTTCCAGTTTGGTGGATGAATGCTGATTTTTGATGATAGTGACGTGAGGTGCTATGTTGAGGCCTTGCTCGGCTAGGCGGGCCCGCAGCCCCAATGTGAGTGGTGGTGTGCGAGGGCCGCTGAGGGAGGTTTGAGGGCAGGCACCCGTTTTGGGGCTGGCCCCTTTGTCCTGGGAGCAGGGTCTCGACGTTTCCAGTTTGGTGGATTTGGGCATATTTTTGATGATAGTGACGTGAGGTGCTATGTTGAGGCCTTGCTCGGCTAGGCGAGCCCGCAGCCCCAATGTGAGTGGTGGTGTGCGAGGGCCGCTGAGGGAGGTTTGAGGGCAGGCACCCGTTTTGGGGCTGGCCCCTTTGTCCTGGGAGCAGGGTCTCGACGTTTCCAGTTTGGTGGATGAATGCTGATTTTTGATGATAGTGACGTGAGGTGCTATGTTGAGGCCTTGCTCGGCTAGGCGAGCCCGCAGCCCCAATGTGAGTGGTGGTGTGCGAGGGCCGCTGAGGGAGGTTTGAGGGCAGGCAGCCGTTTTGGGGCTGGCCCCTTTGTCCTGGGAGCAGGGTCTCGACGTTTCCAGTTTGGTGGATTTGGGCATATTTTTGATGATAGTGACGTGAGGTGCTATGTTGAGGCCTTGCTCGGCTAGGCGAGCCCGCAGCCCCAATGTGAGTGGTGGTGTGCGAGGGCCGCTGAGGGAGGTTTGAGGGCAGGCACCCGTTTTGGGGCTGGCCCCTTTGTCCTGGGAGCAGGGTCTCGACGTTTCCAGTTTGGTGGATTTGGGCATATTTTTGATGATAGTGACGTGAGGTGCTATGTTGAGGCCTTGCTCGGCTAGGCGAGCCCGCAGCCCCAATGTGAGTGGTGGTGTGCGAGGGCCGCTGAGGGAGGTTTGAGGGCAGGCACCCGTTTTGGGGCTGGCCCCTTTGTCCTGGGAGCAGGGTCTCGACGTTTCCAGTTTGGTGGATGAATGCTGATTTTTGATGATAGTGACGTGAGGTGCTATGTTGAGGCCTTGCTCGGCTAGGCGAGCCCGCAGCCCCAATGTGAGTGTTGGTGTGCGAGGGCCGCTGAGGGAGGTTTGAGGGCAGGCACCCGTTTTGGGGCTGGCCCCTTTGTCCTGGGAGCAGGGTCTCGACGTTTCCAGTTTGGTGGATTTGGGCATATTTTTGATGATAGTGACGTGAGGTGCTATGTTGAGGCCTTGCTCGGCTAGGCGAGCCGCAGCCCCAATGTGAGTGGTGGTGTGCGAGGGCCGCTGAGGGAGGTTTGAGGGCAGGCACCCGTTTTGGGGCTGGCCCCTTTGTCCTGGGAGCAGGGTCTCGACGTTTCCAGTTTGGTGGATGAATGCTATTTTTGATGATAGTGACGTGAGGTGCTATGTTGAGGCCTTGCTCGGCTAGGCGAGCCCGCAGCCCCAATGTGAGTGGTGGTGTGCGAGGGCCGCTGAGGGAGGTTTGAGGGCAGGCACCCGTTTTGGGGCTGGCCCCTTTGTCCTGGGAGCAGGGTCTCGACGTTTCCAGTTTGGTGGATTTGGGCATATTTTTGATGATAGTGACGTGAGGTGCTATGTTGAGGCCTTGTTTGGCTAGGCGAGCCCGCAGCCCCAATGTGAGTGGTGGTGTGCGAGGGCCGCTGAGGGAGGTTTGAGGGCAGGCACCCGTTTTGGGGCTGGCCCCTTTGTCCTGGGAGCAGGGTCTCGACGTTTCCAGTTTGGTGGATTTGGGCATATTTTTGATGATAGTGACGTGAGGTGCTATGTTGAGGCCTTGCTCGGCTAGGCGAGCCCGCAGCCCCAATGTGAGTGGTGGTGTGCGAGGGCCGCTGAGGGAGGTTTGAGGGCAGGCACCCGTTTTGGGGCTGGCCCCTTTGTCCTGGGAGCAGGGTCTCGACGTTTCCAGTTTGGTGGATTTGGGCATATTTTTGATGATAGTGACGTGAGGTGCTATGTTGAGGCCTTGCTCGGCTAGGCGAGCCCGCAGCCCCAATGTGAGTGGTGGTGTGCGAGGGCCGCTGAGGGAGGTTTGAGGGCAGGCACCCGTTTTGGGGCTGGCCCCTTTGTCCTGGGAGCAGGGTCTCGACGTTTCCAGTTTGGTGGATTTGGGCATATTTTTGATGATAGTGACGTGAGGTGCTATGTTGAGGCCTTGCTCGGCTAGGCGAGCCCGCAGCCCCAATGTGAGTGGTGGTGTGCGAGGGCCGCTGAGGGAGGTTTGAGGGCAGGCACCCGTTTTGGGGCTGGCCCCTTTGTCCTGGGAGCAGGGTCTCGACGTTTCCAGTTTGGTGGATTTGGGCATATTTTTGATGATAGTGACGTGAGGTGCTATGTTGAGGCCTTGCTCGGCTAGGCGAGCCCGCAGCCCCAATGTGAGTGGTGGTGTGCGAGGGCCGCTGAGGGAGGTTTGAGGGCAGGCACCCGTTTTGGGGCTGGCCCCTTTGTCCTGGGAGCAGGGTCTCGACGTTTCCAGTTTGGTGGATTTGGGCATATTTTTGATGATAGTGACGTGAGGTGCTATGTTGAGGCCTTGCTCGGCTAGGCGAGCCCGCAGCCCCAATGTGAGTGGTGGTGTGCGAGGGCCGCTGAGGGAGGTTTGAGGGCAGGCACCCGTTTTGGGGCTGGCCCCTTTGTCCTGGGAGCAGGGTCTCGACGTTTCCAGTTTGGTGGATTTGGGCATATTTTTGATGATAGTGACGTGAGGTGCTATGTTGAGGCCTTGCTCGGCTAGGCGAGCCCGCAGCCCCAATGTGAGTGGTGGTGTGCGAGGGCCGCTGAGGGAGGTTTGAGGGCAGGCACCCGTTTTGGGGCTGGCCCCTTTGTCCTGGGAGCAGGGTCTCGACGTTTCCAGTTTGGTGGATTTGGGCATATTTTTGATGATAGTGACGTGAGGTGCTATGTTGAGGCCTTGCTCGGCTAGGCGAGCCCGCAGCCCCAATGTGAGTGGTGGTGTGCGAGGGCCGCTGAGGGAGGTTTGAGGGCAGGCACCCGTTTTGGGGCTGGCCCCTTTGTCCTGGGAGCAGGGTCTCGACGTTTCCAGTTTGGTGGATTTGGGCATATTTTTGATGATAGTGACGTGAGGTGCTATGTTGAGGCCTTGCTCGGCTAGGCGAGCCCGCAGCCCCAATGTGAGTGGTGGTGTGCGAGGGCCGCTGAGGGAGGTTTGAGGGCAGGCACCCGTTTTGGGGCTGGCCCCTTTGTCCTGGGAGCAGGGTCTCGACGTTTCCAGTTTGGTGGATTTGGGCATATTTTTGATGATAGTGACGTGAGGTGCTATGTTGAGGCCTTGCTCGGCTAGGCGAGCCCGCAGCCCCAATGTGAGTGGTGGTGTGCGAGGGCCGCTGAGGGAGGTTTGAGGGCAGGCACCCGTTTTGGGGCTGGCCCCTTTGTCCTGGGAGCAGGGTCTCGACATTTCCAGTTTGGTGGATTTGGGCATATTTTTGATGATAGTGACGTGAGGTGCTATGTTGAGGCCTTGCTCGGCTAGGCGAGCCCGCAGCCCCAATGTGAGTGGTGGTGTGCGAGGGCCGCTGAGGGAGGTTTGAGGGCAGGCACCCGTTTTGGGGCTGGCCCCTTTGTCCTGGGAGCAGGGTCTCGACGTTTCCAGTTTGGTGGATGAATGCTGATTTTTGATGATAGTGACGTGAGGTGCTATGTTGAGGCCTTGCTCGGCTAGGCGAGCCCGCAGCCCCAATGTGAGTGGTGGTGTGCGAGGGCCGCTGAGGGAGGTTTGAGGGCAGGCACCCGTTTTGGGGCTGGCCCCTATGTCCTGGGAGCAGGGTCTCGACGTTTCCAGTTTGGTGGATTTGGGCATATTTTTGATGATAGTGACGTGAGGTGCTATGTTGAGGCCTTGCTCGGCTAGGCGAGCCCGCAGCCCCAATGTGAGTGGTGGTGTGCGAGGGCCGCTGAGGGAGGTTTGAGGGCAGGCACCCGTTTTGGGGCTGGCCCCTTTGTCCTGGGAGCAGGGTCTCGACGTTTCCAGTTTGGTGGATTTGGGCATATTTTTGATGATAGTGACGTGAGGTGCTATGTTGAGGCCTTGCTCGGCTAGGCGAGCCCGCAGCCCCAATGTGAGTGGTGGTGTGCGAGGGCCGCTGAGGGAGGTTTGAGGGCAGGCACCCGTTTTGGGGCTGGCCCCTTTGTCCTGGGAGCAGGGTCTCGACGTTTCCAGTTTGGTGGATGAATGCTATTTTTGATGATAGTGACGTGAGGTGCTATGTTGAGGCCTTGCTCGGCTAGGCGAGCCTGCAGCCCCAATGTGAGTGGTGGTGTGCGAGGGCCGCTGAGGGAGGTTTGAGGGCAGGCACCCGTTTTGGGGCTGGCCCCTTTGTCCTGGGAGCAGGGTCTCGACGTTTCCAGTTTGGTGGATGAATGCTGATTTTTGATGATAGTGACGTGAGGTGCTATGTTGAGGCCTTGCTCGGCTAGGCGAGCCCGCAGCCCCAATGTGAGTGGTGGTGTGCGAGGGCCGCTGAGGGAGGTTTGAGGGCAGGCACCCGTTTTGGGGCTGGCCCCTTTGTCCTGGGAGCAGGGTCTCGACGTTTCCAGTTTGGTGGATTTGGGCATATTTTTGATGATAGTGACGTGAGGTGCTATGTTGAGGCCTTGCTCGGCTAGGCGAGCCTGCAGCCCCAATGTGAGTGGTGGTGTGCGAGGGCCGCTGAGGGAGGTTTGAGGGCAGGCACCCGTTTTGGGGCTGGCCCCTTTGTCCTGGGAGCAGGGTCTCGACGTTTCCAGTTTGGTGGATTTGGGCATATTTTTGATGATAGTGACGTGAGGTGCTATGTTGAGGCCTTGCTCGGCTAGGCGAGCCCGCAGCCCCAATGTGAGTGGTGGTGTGCGAGGGCCGCTGAGGGAGGTTTGAGGGCAGGCACCCGTTTTGGGGCTGGCCCCTTTGTCCTGGGAGCAGGGGCTCGACGTTTCCAGTTTGGTGGATGAATGCTGATATTTGATGATAGTGACGTGAGGTGCTATGTTGAGGCCTTGCTCGGCTAGGCGAGCCCGCAGCCCCAATGTGAGTGGTGGTGTGCGAGGGCCGCTGAGGGAGGTTTGAGGGCAGGCACCCGTTTTGGGGCTGGCCCCTTTGTCCTGGGAGCAGGGTCTCGACGTTTCCAGTTTGGTGGATTTGGGCATATTTTTGATGATAGTGACGTGAGGTGCTATGTTGAGGCCTTGCTCGGCTAGGCGAGCCCGCAGCCCCAATGTGAGTGGTGGTGTGCGAGGGCCGCTGAGGGAGGTTTGAGGGCAGGCACCCGTTTTGGGGCTGGCCCCTTTGTCCTGGGAGCAGGGTCTCGACGTTTCCAGTTTGGTGGATTTGGGCATTTTTCGGATGATAGTGACGTGAGGTGCTATGTTGAGGCCTTGCTCGGCTAGGCGAGCCCGCAGCCCCAATGTGAGTGGTGGTGTGTGAGGGCCGCTGAGGGAGGTTTGAGGGCAGGCACCCGTTTTGGGGCTGGCCCCTTTGTCCTGGGAGCAGGGTCTCGACGTTTCCAGTTTGGTGGATTTGGGCATATTTTTGATGATAGTGACGTGAGGTGCTATGTTGAGGCCTTGCTCGGCTAGGCGAGCCCGCAGCCCCAATGTGAGTGGTGGTGTGCGAGGGCCGCTGAGGGAGGTTTGAGGGCAGGCACCCGTTTTGGGGCTGGCCCCTTTGTCCTGGGAGCAGGGTCTCGACGTTTCCAGTTTGGTGGATTTGGGCATATTTTTGATGATAGTGACGTGAGGTGCTATGTTGAGGCCTTGCTCGGCTAGGCGAGCCCGCAGCCCCAATGTGAGTGGTGGTGTGCGAGGGCCGCTGAGGGAGGTTTGAGGGCAGGCACCCGTTTTGGGGCTGGCCCCTTTGTCCTGGGAGCAGGGTCTCGACGTTTCCAGTTTGGTGGATTTGCTGATTTTTGATGATAGTGACGTGAGGTGCTATGTTGAGGCCTTGCTCGGCTAGGCGAGCCCGCAGCCCCAATGTGAGTGGTGGTGTGCGAGGGCCGCTGAGGGAGGTTTGAGGGCAGGCACCCGTTTTGGGGCTGGCCCCTTTGTCCTGGGAGCAGGGTCTCGACGTTTCCAGTTTGGTGGATTTGGGCATATTTTTGATGATAGTGACGTGAGGTGCTATGTTGAGGCCTTGCTCGGCTAGGCGAGCCCGCAGCCCCAATGTGAGTGGTGGTGTGCGAGGGCCGCTGAGGGAGGTTTGAGGGCAGGCACCCGTTTTGGGGCTGGCCCCTTTGTCCTGGGAGCAGGGTCTCGACGTTTCCAGTTTGGTGGATTTGGGCATATTTTTGATGATAGTGACGTGAGGTGCTATGTTGAGGCCTTGCTCGGCTAGGCGAGCCCGCAGCCCCAATGTGAGTGGTGGTGTGCGAGGGCCGCTGAGGGAGGTTTGAGGGCAGGCACCCGTTTTGGGGCTGGCCCCTTTGTCCTGGGAGCAGGGTCTCGACGTTTCCAGTTTGGTGGATTTGAATGCTATTTTTGATGATAGTGACGTGAGGTGCTATGTTGAGGCCTTGCTCGGCTAGGCGAGCCCGCAGCCCCAATGTGAGTGGTGGTGTGCGAGGGCCGCTGAGGGAGGTTTGAGGGCAGGCACCCGTTTTGGGGCTGGCCCCTTTGTCCTGGGAGCAGGGTCTCGACGTTTCCAGTTTGGTGGATTTGGGCATATTTTTGATGATAGTGACGTGAGGTGCTATGTTGAGGCCTTGCTCGGCTAGGCGAGCCCGCAGCCCCAATGTGAGTGGTGGTGTGCGAGGGCCGCTGAGGGAGGTTTGAGGGCAGGCACCCGTTTTGGGGCTGGCCCCTTTGTCCTGGGAGCAGGGTCTCGACGTTTCCAGTTTGGTGGATTTGGGCATATTTTTGATGATAGTGACGTGAGGTGCTATGTTGAGGCCTTGTTTGGCTAGGCGATCCCGCAGCCCCAATGTGAGTGGTGGTGTGCGAGGGCCGCTGAGGGAGGTTTGAGGGCAGGCACCCGTTTTGGGGCTGGCCCCTTTGTCCTGGGAGCAGGGTCTCGACGTTTCCAGTTTGGTGGATTTGGGCATATTTTTGATGATAGTGACGTGAGGTGCTATGTTGAGGCCTTGCTCGGCTAGGCGAGCCCGCAGCCCCAATGTGAGTGGTGGTGTGCGAGGGCCGCTGAGGGAGGTTTGAGGGCAGGCACCCGTTTTGGGGCTGGCCCCTTTGTCCTGGGAGCAGGGTCTCGACGTTTCCAGTTTGGTGGATGAATGCTGATTTTTGATGATAGTGACGTGAGGTGCTATGTTGAGGCCTTGCTCGGCTAGGCGAGCCCGCAGCCCCAATGTGAGTGGTGGTGTGCGAGGGCCGCTGAGGGAGGTTTGAGGGCAGGCACCCGTTTTGGGGCTGGCCCCTTTGTCCTGGGAGCAGGGTCTCGACGTTTCCAGTTTGGTGGATTTGGGCATATTTTTGATGATAGTGACGTGAGGTGCTATGTTGAGGCCTTGCTCGGCTAGGCGAGCCCGCAGCCCCAATGTGAGTGGTGGTGTGCGAGGGCCGCTGAGGGAGGTTTGAGGGCAGGCACCCGTTTTGGGGCTGGCCCCTTTGTCCTGGGAGCAGGGTCTCGACGTTTCCAGTTTGGTGGATTTGGGCATATTTTTGATGATAGTGACGTGAGGTGCTATGTTGAGGCCTTGCTCGGCTAGGCGAGCCCGCAGCCCCAATGTGAGTGGTGGTGTGCGAGGGCCGCTGAGGGAGGTTTGAGGGCAGGCACCCGTTTTGGGGCTGGCCCCTTTGTCCTGGGAGCAGGGTCTCGACGTTTCCAGTTTGGTGGATTTGGGCATATTTTTGATGATAGTGACGTGAGGTGCTATGTTGAGGCCTTGCTCGGCTAGGCGAGCCTGCAGCCCCAATGTGAGTGGTGGTGTGCGAGGGCCGCTGAGGGAGGTTTGAGGGCAGGCACCCGTTTTGGGGCTGGCCCCTTTGTCCTGGGAGCAGGGTCTCGACGTTTCCAGTTTGGTGGATTTGGGCATATTTTTGATGATAGTGACGTGAGGTGCTATGTTGAGGCCTTGCTCGGCTAGGCGAGCCCGCAGCCCCAATGTGAGTGGTGGTGTGCGAGGGCCGCTGAGGGAGGTTTGAGGGCAGGCACCCGTTTTGGGGCTGGCCCCTTTGTCCTGGGAGCAGGGTCTCGACGTTTCCAGTTTGGTGGATTTGGGCATATTTTTGATGATAGTGACGTGAGGTGCTATGTTGAGGCCTTGCTCGGCTAGGCGAGCCCGCAGCCCCAATGTGAGTGGTGGTGTGCGAGGGCCGCTGAGGGGGGTTTGAGGGCAGGCACCCGTTTTGGGGCTGGCCCCTTTGTCCTGGGAGCAGGGTCTCGACGTTTCCAGTTTGGTGGATTTGGGCATATTTTTGATGATAGTGACGTGAGGTGCTATGTTGAGGCCTTGCTCGGCTAGGCGAGCCCGCAGCCCCAATGTGAGTGGTGGTGTGCGAGGGCCGCTGAGGGAGGTTTGAGGGCAGGCACCCGTTTTGGGGCTGGCCCCTTTGTCCTGGGAGCAGGGTCTCGACGTTTCCAGTTTGGTGAATGCTGATTTTTGATGATAGTGACGTGAGGTGCTATGTTGAGGCCTTGCTCGGCTAGGCGAGCCCGCAGCCCCAATGTGAGTGGTGGTGTGCGAGGGCCGCTGAGGGAGGTTTGAGGGCAGGCACCCGTTTTGGGGCTGGCCCCTTTGTCCTGGGAGCAGGGTCTCGACGTTTCCAGTTTGGTGGATTTGGGCATATTTTTGATGATAGTGACGTGAGGTGCTATGTTGAGGCCTTGCTCGGCTAGGCGAGCCCGTAGCCCCAATGTGAGTGGTGGTGTGCGAGGGCCGCTGAGGGAGGTTTGAGGGCAGGCACCCGTTTTGGGGCTGGCCCCTTTGTCCTGGGAGCAGGGTCTCGACGTTTCCAGTTTGGTGGATTTGGGCATATTTTTGATGATAGTGACGTGAGGTGCTATGTTGAGGCCTTGCTCGGCTAGGCGAGCCCGCAGCCCCAATGTGAGTGGTGGTGTGCGAGGGCCGCTGAGGGAGGTTTGAGGGCAGGCACCCGTTTTGGGGCTGGCCCCTTTGTCCTGGGAGCAGGGTCTCGACGTTTCCAGTTTGGTGGATTTGCTATTTTTGATGATAGTGACGTGAGGTGCTATGTTGAGGCCTTGCTCGGCTAGGCGAGCCCGCAGCCCCAATGTGAGTGGTGGTGTGCGAGGGCCGCTGAGGGAGGTTTGAGGGCAGGCACCCGTTTTGGGGCTGGCCCCTTTGTCCTGGGAGCAGGGTCTCGACGTTTCCAGTTTGGTGGATTTGGGCATATTTTTGATGATAGTGACGTGAGGTGCTATGTTGAGGCCTTGCTCGGCTAGGCGAGCCCGCAGCCCCAATGTGAGTGGTGGTGTGCGAGGGCCGCTGAGGGAGGTTTGAGGGCAGGCACCCGTTTTGGGGCTGGCCCCTTTGTCCTGGGAGCAGGGTCTTGACGTTTCCATTTTGGAGGATGAATGCTATTTTTGATGATAGTGACGTGAGGTGCTATGTTGAGGCCTTGCTCGGCTAGGCGAGCCCGCAGCCCCAATGTGAGTGGTGGTGTGCGAGGGCCGCTGAGGGAGGTTTGAGGGCAGGCACCCGTTTTGGGGCTGGCCCCTTTGTCCTGGGAGCAGGGTCTCGACGTTTCCAGTTTGGTGGATTTGGGCATATTTTTGATGATAGTGACGTGAGGTGCTATGTTGAGGCCTTGCTCGGCTAGGCGAGCCCGCAGCCCCAATGTGAGTGGTGGTGTGCGAGGGCCGCTGAGGGAGGTTTGAGGGCAGGCACCCGTTTTGGGGCTGGCCCCTTTGTCCTGGGAGCAGGGTCTCGACGTTTCCAGTTTGGTGGATTTGGGCATATTTTTGATGATAGTGACGTGAGGTGCTATGTTGAGGCCTTGCTCGGCTAGGCGAGCCCGCAGCCCCAATGTGAGTGGTGGTGTGCGAGGGCCGCTGAGGGAGGTTTGAGGGCAGGCACCCGTTTTGGGGCTGGCCCCTTTGTCCTGGGAGCAGGGTCTCGACGTTTCCAGTTTGGTGGATTTGGGCATATTTTTGATGATAGTGACGTGAGGTGCTATGTTGAGGCCTTGCTCGGCTAGGCGAGCCCGCAGCCCCAATGTGAGTGGTGGTGTGCGAGGGCCGCTGAGGGAGGTTTGAGGGCAGGCACCCGTTTTGGGGCTGGCCCCTTTGTCCTGGGAGCAGGGTCTCGACGTTTCCAGTTTGGTGGATTTGGGCATATTTTTGATGATAGTGACGTGAGGTGCTATGTTGAGGCCTTGCTCGGCTAGGCGAGCCCGCAGCCCCAATGTGAGTGGTGGTGTGCGAGGGCCGCTGAGGGAGGTTTGAGGGCAGGCATCCATTTTTGGGGCTGGCACCTTTGTCCTGGGAGCAGGGTCTCGACGTTTCCAGTTTGGTGGATTTGGGCAAATTTTTGATGATAGTGACGTGAGGTGGTATGTTGAGGCCTTGCTCGGCTAGGCGAGCCCGCAGCCCCAATGTGAGTGGTGGTGTGCGAGGGCCGCTGTGGGAGGTTTGAGGGCAGGCACCCGTTTTGGGGCTGGCACCTTTGTCCTGGGAGCAGGGTCTCGACGTTTCCAGTTTGGTGCATTTGGGCATATTTTTGATGATAGTGACGTGAGGTGCTATGTTGAGGCCTTGCTTGGCTAGGCGAGCCCGCAGCCCCAATGTGAGTGGTGGTGTGCGAGGGCCGCTGAGGGAGGTTTGAGGGCAGGCACCCGTTTTGGGGCTGGCACCTTTGTCCTGGGAGCAGGGTCTCGACGTTTCCAGTTTGGTGGATGAATGCTGATTTTTGATGATAGTGACGTGAGGTGCTATGTTGAGGCCTTGCTCGGCTAGGCGAGCCCGCAGCCCCAATGTGAGTGGTGGTGTGCGAGGGCCGCTGAGGGAGGTTTGAGGGCAGGCACCCGTTTTGGGGCTGGCCCCTTTGTCCTGGGAGCAGGGTCTCGACGTTTCCAGTTTGGTGGATTTGGGCATATTTTTGATGATAGTGACGTGAGGTGCTATGTTGAGGCCTTGCTCGGCTAGGCGAGCCCGCAGCCCCAATGTGAGTGGTGGTGTGCGAGGGCCGCTGAGGGAGGTTTGAGGGCAGGCACCCGTTTTGGGGCTGGCCCCTTTGTCCTGGGAGCAGGGTCTCGACGTTTCCAGTTTGGTGGATTTGGGCATTTTTTGATGATAGTGACGTGAGGTGCTATGTTGAGGCCTTGCTCGGCTAGGCGAGCCCGCAGCCCCAATGTGAGTGGTGGTGTGCGAGGGCCGCTGAGGGAGGTTTAGGGCAGGCACCCGTTTTGGGGCTGGCCCCTTTGTGCTGGGAGCAGGGTCTCGACGTTTCCAGTTTGGTGGATGAATGCTGATTTTTGATGATAGTGACGAGAGGTGCTATGTTGAGGCCTTGCTCGGCTAGGCGAGCCCGCAGCCCCAATGTGAGTGGTGGTGTGCGAGGGCCGCTGAGGGAGGTTTGAGGGCAGGCACCCGTTTTGGGCTGGCCCCTTTGTCCTGGGAGCAGGGGCTCGACGTTTCCAGTTTGGTGGATTTGGGCATATTTTTGACGATAGTGACGTGAGGTGCTATGTTGAGGCCTTGCTCGGCTAGGCGAGCCCGCAGCCCCAGTGTGAGTGGTGGTGTGCGAGGGCCGCTGAGGGAGGTTTAAGGGCAGGCACCCGTTTTGGGGCTGGCACCTTTGTCCTGGGAGCAGGGTCTCGACGTTTCCAGTTTGGTGGATTTGGGCATATTTTTGATGATAGTGACATGAGGTGCTATGTTGAGGCCTTGCTCGGCTAGGTGAGCCCGCAGCCCCAATGTGAGTGGTGGTGTGCGAGGGCCGCTGAGGGAGGTTTGAGGGCAGGCACCCGTTTTGGGGCTGGCACCTTTGTCCTGGGAGCAGGGTCTCGACGTTTCCAGTTTGGTGGATTTGGGCATATTTTTGATGATAGTGACATGAGGTGCTATGTTGAGGCCTTGCTCGGCTAGGCGAGCCCGCAGCCCCAATGTGAGTGGTGGTGTGCGAGGGCCGCTGAGGGAGGTTTGAGGGCAGGCACCCGTTTTGGGGCTGGCACCTTTGTCCTGGGAGCAGGGTCTCGACGTTTCCAGTTTGGTGGATTTGGGCATATTTTTGATGATAGTGACGTGAGGTGGTATGTTGAGGCCTTGCTCGGCTAGGCGAGCCCGCAGCCCCAATGTGAGTGGTGGTGTGCGAGGGCCGCTGAGGGAGGTTTGAGGGCAGGCACCCGTTTTGGGGCTGGCACCTTTGTCCTGGGAGCAGGGTCTCGACGTTTCCAGTTTGGTGGATTTGGGCATATTTTTGATGATAGTGACGTGAGGTGCTATGTTGAGGCCTTGCTCGGCTAGGCGAGCCCGCAGCCCCAATGTGAGTGGTGGTGTGCGAGGGCCGCTGAGGGAGGTTTGAGGGCAGGCACCCGTTTTGGGGCTGTCACCTTTGTCCTGGGAGCAGGGTCTCGACGTTTCCAGTTTGGTGGATTTGGGCATATTTTTGACGATAGTGACGTGAGGTGCTATGTTGAGGCCTTGCTCGGCTAGGCGAGCCCGCAGCCCCAATGTGAGTGGTGGTGTGCGAGGGCCGCTGAGGGAGGTTTGAGGGCAGGCACCCGTTTTGGGGCTGGCACCTTTGTCCTGGGAGCAGGGTCTCGACGTTTCCAGTTTGGTGGATTTGGGCATATTTTTGATGATAGTGACATGAGGTGCTATGTTGAGGCCTTGCTCGGCTAGGCGAGCCCGCAGCCCCAATGTGAGTGGTGGTGTGCGAGGGCCGCTGAGGGAGGTTTGAGGGCAGGCACCCGTTTTGGGGCTGGCACCTTTGTCCTGGGAGCAGGGTCTCGACGTTTCCAGTTTGGTGGATTTGGGCATATTTTTGATGATAGTGACGTGAGGTGGTATGTTGAGGCCTTGCTCGGCTAGGCGAGCCCGCAGCCCCAATGTGAGTGGTGGTGTGCGAGGGCCGCTGAGGGAGGTTTAAGGGCAGGCACCCGTTTTGGGGCTGGCACCTTTGTCCTGGGAGCAGGGTCTCGACGTTTCCAGTTTGGTGGATTTGGGCATATTTTTGATGATAGTGACGTGAGGTGCTATGTTGAGGCCTTGCTCGGCTAGGCGAGCCCGCAGCCCCAATGTGAGTGGTGGTGTGCGAGGGCCGCTGAGGGAGGTTTGAGGGCAGGCACCCGTTTTGGGGCTGGCACCTTTGTCCTGGGAGCAGGGTCTCGACGTTTCCAGTTTGGTGGATTTGGGCATTTTTTGATGATAGTGACGTGAGGTGGTATGTTGAGGCCTTGCTCGGCTAGGCGAGCCCGCAGCCCCAATGTGAGTGGTGGTGTGCGAGGGCCGCTGAGGGAGGTTTGAGGGCAGGCACCCGTTTTGGGGCTGGCACCTTTGTCCTGGGAGCAGGGTCTCGACGTTTCCAGTTTGGTGGATTTGGGCATATTTTTGATGATGGTGACGTGAGGTGCTATGTTGAGGCCTTGCTCGGCTAGGCGAGCCAGCAGCCCCAATGTGAGTGGTGGTGTGCGAGGGCCGCTGAGGGAGGTTTGAGGGCAGGCACCAGTTTTGGGGCTGGCACCTTTGTCCTGGGAGCAGGGTCTCGACGTTTCCAGTTTGGTGGATTTGGGCATTTTTTTGATGATAGTGACATGAGGTGCTATGTTGAGGCCTTGCTCGGCTAGGCGAGCCCGCAGCCCCAATGTGAGTGGTGGTGTGCGAGGGCCGCTGAGGGAGGTTTAAGGGCAGGCACCCGTTTTGGGGCTGGCCCCTTTGGCCTGGGAGCAGGGTCTCGACGTTTCCAGTTTGGTGGATTTGGGCATATTTTTGATGATAGTGACGTGAGGTGCTATGTTGAGGCCTTGCTTGGCTAGGCGAGCCCGCAGCCCCAATGTGAGTGGTGGTGTGCGAGGGCCGCTGAGGGAGGTTTGAGGGCAGGCACCCGTTTTGGGGCTGGCCCCTTTGTGCTGGGAGCAGGGTCTCGACGTTTCCAGTTTGGTGGATTTGGGCATTTTTTTGATGATAGTGACGTGAGGCTCTATGTTGAGGCCTTGCTCGGCTAGGCGAGCCCGCAGCCCCATGTGAGTGGTGGTGTGCGAGGGCCGCTGAGGGAGGTTTGAGGGCAGGCACCCGTTTTGGGGCTGGCACCTTTGTCCTGGGAGCAGGGTCTCGACGTTTCCAGTTTGGTGGATTTGGGCATTTTTTTGATGATAGTGACATGAGGTGCTATGTTGAGGCCTTGCTCGGCTAGGCGAGCCCGCAGCCCCAATGTGAGTGGTGGTGTGCGAGGGCCGCTGAGGGAGGTTGAGGGCAGGCACCCGTTTTGGGGCTGGCACCTTTGTCCTGGGAGCAGGGTCTCGACGTTTCCAGTTTGGTGGATTTGGGCATTTTTTTGATGATAGTGACATGAGGTGCTATGTTGAGGCCTTGCTCGGCTAGGCGAGCCCGCAGCCCCAATGTGAGTGGTGGTGTGCGAGGGCCGCTGAGGGAGGTTTGAGGGCAGGCACCCGTTTTGGGGCTGGCACCTTTGTCCTGGGAGCAGGGTCTCGACGTTTCCAGTTTGGTGGATTTGGGCATATTTTTGATGATTGTGACGTGAGGTGCTATGTTGAGGCCTTGCTCGGCTAGGCGAGCCCGCAGCCCCAATGTGAGTGGTGGTGTGCGAGGGCCGCTGAGGGAGGTTTGAGGGCAGGCACCCGTTTTGGGGCTGGCCCCTTTGTCCTGGGAGCAGGGTCTCGACGTTTCCAGTTTGGTGGATTTGGGCATTTTTTTGATGATAGTGACGTGAGGTGCTATGTTGAGGCCTTGCTCGGCTAGGCGAGCCCGCAGCCCCAATGTGAGTGGTGGTGTGCGAGGGCCGCTGAGGGAGGTTTGAGGCGAGGCATCCCTTTTGGGGCTGGCACCTTTGTCCTGGGAGCAGGGTCTCGACGTTTCCAGTTTGGAGGATTTGGGCATATTTTTGACGATTGTGACGTGAGGTGCTATGTTGAGGCCTTGCTCGGCTAGGCGAGCCCGCAGCCCCAATGTGAGTGGTGGTGTGCGAGGGCCGCTGAGGGAGGTTTGAGGGCAGGCATCCGTTTTGGGGCTGGCACCTTTGTCCTGGGAGCAGGGTCTCGACGTTTCCAGTTTGGTGGATTTGGGCATATTTTTGATGATAGTGACATGAGGTGCTATGTTGAGGCCTTGCTCGGCTAGGCGAGCCCGCAGCCCCAATGTGAGTGGTGGTGTGCGAGGGCCGCTGAGGGAGGTTTGAGGGCAGGCATCCGTTTTGGGGCTGGCACCTTTGTCCTGGGAGCAGGGTCTCGACGTTTCCAGTTTGGTGGATTTGGGCATATTTTTGATGATAGTGACGTGAGGTGCTATGTTGAGGCCTTGCTCGGCTAGGCGAGCCCGCAGCCCCAATGTGAGTGGTGGTGTGCGAGGGCCGCTGAGGGAGGTTTGAGGGCAGGCACCCGTTTTGGGGCTGGCACCTTTGTCCTGGGAGCAGGGTCTCGACGTTTCCAGTTTGGTGGATTTGGGCATATTTTTGATGATAGTGACGTGAGGTGCTATGTTGAGGCCTTGCTCGGCTAGGCGAGCCCGCAGCCCCAATGTGAGTGGTGGTGTGCGAGGGCCGCTGAGGGAGGTTTGAGGGCAGGCACCCGTTTTGGGGCTGGCACCTTTGTCCTGGGAGCAGGGTCTCGACGTTTCCAGTTTGGTGGATTTGGGCATTTTTTTGATGATAGTGACGTGAGGTGCTATGTTGAGGCCTTGCTCGGCTAGGCGAGCCCGCAGCCCCAATGTGAGTGGTGGTGTGCGAGGGCCGCTGAGGGAGGTTTGAGGGCAGGCACCCGTTTTGGGGCTGGCACCTTTGTCCTGGGAGCAGGGTCTCGACGTTTCCAGTTTGGTGGATTTGGGCATTTTTTTGATGATAGTGACGTGAGGTGCTATGTTGAGGCCTTGCTCGGCTAGGCGAGCCCGCAGCCCCAATGTGAGTGGTGGTGTGCGAGGGCCGCTGAGGGAGGTTTGAGGGCAGGCACCCGTTTTGGGGCTGGCACCTTTGTCCTGGGAGCAGGGTCTCGACGTTTCCAGTTTGGTGGATTTGGGCATTTTTTTGATGATAGTGACGTGAGGTGCTATGTTGAGGCCTTGCTCGGCTAGGCGAGCCCGCAGCCCCAATGTGAGTGGTGGTGTGCGAGGGCCGCTGAGGGAGGTTTGAGGGCAGGCACCCGTTTTGGGGCTGGCACCTTTGTCCTGGGAGCAGGGTCTCGACGTTTCCAGTTTGGTGGATTTGGGCATTTTTTTGATGATAGTGACATGAGGTGCTATGTTGAGGCCTTGCTCGGCTAGGCGAGCCCGCAGCCCCAATGTGAGTGGTGGTGTGCGAGGGCCGCTGAGGGAGGTTTGAGGGCAGGCACCCGTTTTGGGGCTGTCACCTTTGTCCTGGGAGCAGGGTCTCGACGTTTCCAGTTTGGTGGATTTGGGCATTTTTTTGATGATAGTGACGTGAGGTGCTATGTTGAGGCCTTGCTCGGCTAGGCGAGCCCGCAGCCCCAATGTGAGTGGTGGTGTGCGAGGGCCGCTGAGGGAGGTTTGAGGGCAGGCACCCGTTTTGGGGCTGGCACCTTTGTCCTGGGAGCAGGGTCTCGACGTTTCCAGTTTGGAGGATGAATGCTGATTTTTGACGATTGTGACGTGAGGTGCTATGTTGAGGCCTTGCTCGGCTAGGCGAGCCCGCAGCCCCAATGTGAGTGGTGGTGTGCGAGGGCCGCTGAGGGAGGTTTGAGGGCAGGCACCCGTTTTGGGGCTGGCACCTTTGTCCTGGGAGCAGGGTCTCGACGTTTCCAGTTTGGTGGATTTGGGCATATTTTTGATGATAGTGACATGAGGTGCTATGTTGAGGCCTTGCTCGGCTAGGCGAGCCCGCAGCCCCAATGTGAGTGGTGGTGTGCGAGGGCCGCTGAGGGAGGTTTGAGGGCAGGCACCCGTTTTGGGGCTGGCACCTTTGTCCTGGGAGCAGGGTCTCGACGTTTCCAGTTTGGTGGATTTGGGCATTTTTTTGATGATAGTGACGTGAGGTGGTATGTTGAGGCCTTGCTCGGCTAGGCGAGCCCGCAGCCCCAATGTGAGTGGTGGTGTGCGAGGGCCGCTGAGGGAGGTTTGAGGGCAGGCACCCGTTTTGGGGCTGGCACCTTTGTCCTGGGAGCAGGGTCTCGACGTTTCCAGTTTGGTGGATTTGGGCATTTTTTTGATGATAGTGACGTGAGGTGCTATGTTGAGGCCTTGCTCGGCTAGGCGAGCCCGCAGCCCCAATGTGAGTGGTGGTGTGCGAGGGCCGCTGAGGGAGGTTTGAGGGCAGGCACCCGTTTTGGGGCTGGCACCTTTGTCCTGGGAGCAGGGTCTCGACGTTTCCAGTTTGGTGGATTTGGGCATATTTTTGACGATAGTGACGTGAGGTGCTATGTTGAGGCCTTGCTCGGCTAGGCGAGCCCGCAGCCCCAATGTGAGTGGTGGTGTGCGAGGGCCGCTGAGGGAGGTTTGAGGGCAGGCACCCGTTTTGGGGCTGGCACCTTTGTCCTGGGAGCAGGGTCTCGACGTTTCCAGTTTGGTGGATTTGGGCATATTTTTGCTGATAGTGACGTGAGGTGCTATGTTGAGGCCTTGCTCGGCTAGGCGAGCCCGCAGCCCCAATGTGAGTGGTGGTGTGCGAGGGCCGCTGAGGGAGGTTTGAGGGCAGGCACCCGTTTTGGGGCTGGCACCTTTGTCCTGGGAGCAGGGTCTCGACGTTTCCAGTTTGGTGGATTTGGGCATATTTTTGATGATAGTGACGTGAGGTGCTATGTTGAGGCCTTGCTCGGCTAGGCGAGCCAGCAGCCCCAATGTGAGTGGTGGTGTGCGAGGGCCGCTGAGGGAGGTTTGAGGGCAGGCACCCGTTTTGGGGCTGGCACCTTTGTGCTGGGAGCAGGGTCTCGACGTTTCCAGTTTGGTGGATTTGGGCAAATTTTTGATGATAGTGACCTGAGGTGCTATGTTGAGGCCTTGCTCGGCTAGGCGAGCCCGCAGCCCCAATGTGAGTGGTGGTGTGCGAGGGCCGCTGAGGGAGGTTTGAGGGCAGGCACCCGTTTTGGGGCTGGCACCTTTGTCCTGGGAGCAGGGTCTCGACGTTTCCAGTTTGGTGGATTTGGGCATATTTTTGAAGATAGTGACATGAGGTGCTATGTTGAGGCCTTGCTCGGCTAGGCGAGCCCGCAGCCCCAATGTGAGTGGTGGTGTGCGAGGGCCGCTGAGGGAGGTTTGAGGGCAGGCACCCGTTTTGGGGCTGGCACCTTTGTCCTGGGAGCAGGGTCTCGACGTTTCCAGTTTGGTGGATTTGGGCATTTTTTTGATGATGGTGACGTGAGGTGCTATGTTGAGGCCTTGCTCGGCTAGGCGAGCCCGCAGCCCCAATGTGAGTGGTGGTGTGCGAGGGCCGCTGAGGGAGGTTTGAGGGCAGGCACCCGTTTTGGGGCTGGCACCTTTGTCCTGGGAGCAGGGTCTCGACGTTTCCAGTTTGGTGCATGAATGCTGATTTTTGCTGATTGTGACGTGAGGTGCTATGTTGAGGCCTTGCTCGGCTAGGCGAGCCCGCAGCCCCAATGTGAGTGGTGGTGTGCGAGGGCCGCTGAGGGAGGTTTGAGGGCAGGCACCCGTTTTGGGGCTGGCACCTTTGTCCTGGGAGCAGGGTCTCGACGTTTCCAGTTTGGTGGATTTGGGCATATTTTTGATGATAGTGACGTGAGGTGCTATGTTGAGGCCTTGCTCGGCTAGGCGAGCCCGCAGCCCCAATGTGAGTGGTGGTGTGCGAGGGCCGCTGAGGGAGGTTTGAGGGCAGGCACCCGTTTTGGGGCTGGCACCTTTGTCCTGGGAGCAGGGTCTCGACGTTTCCAGTTTGGTGGATTTGGGCATATTTTTGATGATAGTGACGTGAGGTGCTATGTTGAGGCCTTGCTCGGCTAGGCGAGCCCGCAGCCCCAATGTGAGTGGTGGTGTGCGAGGGCCGCTGAGGGAGGTTTGAGGGCAGGCACCCATTTTGGGGCTGGCACCTTTGTCCTGGGAGCAGGGTCTCGACGTTTCCAGTTTGGTGGATTTGGGCATTTTTTTGATGATAGTGACGTGAGGTGCTATGTTGAGGCCTTGCTCGGCTAGGCGAGCCCGCAGCCCCAATGTGAGTGGTGGTGTGCGAGGGCCGCTGAGGGAGGTTTGAGGGCAGGCACCCGTTTTGGGGCTGGCACCTTTGTCCTGGGAGCAGGGTCTCGACGTTTCCAGTTTGGAGGATGAATGCTGATTTTTGCTGATTGTGACGTGAGGTGCTATGTTGAGGCCTTGCTCGGCTAGGCGAGCCCGCAGCCCCAATGTGAGTGGTGGTGTGCGAGGGCCGCTGAGGGAGGTTTGAGGGCAGGCACCCGTTTTGGGGCTGTCACCTTTGTCCTGGGAGCAGGGTCTCGACGTTTCCAGTTTGGTGGATTTGGGCATTTTTTTGATGATAGTGATGTGAGGTGGTATGTTGAGGCCTTGCTCGGCTAGGCGAGCCCGCAGCCCCAATGTGAGTGGTGGTGTGCGAGGGCCGCTGAGGGAGGTTTGAGGGCAGGCACCCGTTTTGGGGCTGGCACCTTTGTCCTGGGAGCAGTGAACGACGTCACCATCACGGCTCGACTCTTTGACATATTTTTTTACACTTAACTTTTCTTTAACCTTTGGTTTTTTGGGGTTTTGGTTGGTTTTTTTTTTTTTAATTTCCTAAGGGAAACCGATGCTAAGTTTTGGCCGGAATAAAGGCCGGGGCCCGTAAATGCTGTATAAATGCTGTAAATCACATATTAGCAATAGTAGCCTTTAACCCCTTCGGCATTTTTTTTTTTTTTTTGCGGGGGGGGGGAGCAGGAGAGGAAAGAAGACAGCCCAGGGTGAAGAAGACACCCCGGATTTGGAGGTGCTGCCCCGGTAGGGATGCTCGACTCCTCGATGCTCCGGGATGCTCCGGTCGTTTTGGGGGCCGAAGGTGCTGGAAATCCCGTCGCCCTACGGGGGGGGCTTGCTCCCTCTGTTCGGCCTGTAAAAATAGGAAGGGAGCCCTTGAGATGACTGGAAGTCTTGTTTTATTATTTTTATTAATATTATTATTATTATTATTGTTATTTTCACAAGCTTTAAAACCAGAAATCATTAAAACACGTTGCTTTGGAGGGTTCGGTGTTTAATGCCACCGCGACGGGGTGTCCTGGGGGGGGGGGGCACCACTGGGATGGGGGGTGACCCCAGGGGATGGGGGGTGACTCGGGGGGATGGGGGGGTGACCCCAGGGGATGGGGGGTGACCCCAGGGAAACCCATGGGCTTTTTTTCCCCGTTGCCCTTTCATCCTGGACGCTGGAGAGCAAAGGGCACAACGCCTGAGGGGGGGAAAGGATGCAACACCCCCCCCACCCCCCCAAAAGACCCCCCAAGTGATGTCTGCTGCCTGCCCTGCCTGGGGGGGGCTGTGGGGCACAGCCACCCTCCTGCCGACACCCTTTGTGCCACGGCCCCCCCGCCAGCTCTTGTGTGTCCCCCCCCTTCCCCCGTGTCCCCCCCGGCCCCGGGCCCAGGCAGGCCCCGCCCCTTTCCCCGCCCCGGTCCCGGCAACCCCCGGGGGGGGGGAACTGCGGGGAGGGGCGGGGCGGGGCGGGGCGGAAGGGGCCGGGCAAGGGAACGGAACGGAAGGGGAGGGAAGCGGGAGAGGCGCTGGGTTCCCCGGGGCAGGAAGCGGCGGCCGGGGGCTCCGGGAAGGGCCCGGGTGAGGGGCGCCTCCGGGTCCCGGCAGCCATGCCCTTGTCTCCCTCCCGGGCACGGAGCCGGGGCCCGGCGGGGCGGCGAAGCGCGGCGAGGGACCGGGAGCGGGAGCGGCAGCACCGAGCCCAGGTGAGGGACGCCGGGGGGTTCCGGGGCTGGGAGGGGGCGGTCTGGCGCCGGGGGCGGCTGCTGGGCGCGGGCCGGGCCCTGCCGGGGAGCCCCAGCCCCGGGGGCCTCGCTGGGGACGGCCCTGCCCGGCCCCGGCCCTCTGCCCGCCGGGGCTGGCCGTGCAGCCCAAGGCCGGCCCTGCATCGGTGTAGCTCCAGCCCAGGGAAATTTCAGCTCCAGCCCTACAGTTTTTATTTGAACTCCAGTTCTGTGGTCTTTGGGTTTGCTCCAGCCCCACAGCAGTGATTTCGGCCCCAGGCCTATGGTCCTTAGCCCAGCTCTGTGTGATTTCAGCCTCAGCCCTTCTGGTCTGTATTTCAGCTCCACTCCCAGCCCGACTGCAGTGATTTCAGCTCCGGCCCTACAGTTTTTATTCCAGCTCCAGGTTCGGTGTTTCAGCTCCAGCCGCAGTCGTTCTTCAGCCCCAGCTCTGTCACATCTCAGCTCCAGCCCACAGCAGTGATTTCAGCTCCGGCCCTGCCATCTTTAGTCCAGCTCTGGGTGATTTCAGCTCAAGCCCTGTGGTTTTTATTTCAGCTCTGAGTGACGTCAGCGCTGGCCCTACAGTTCTTATTTCAGCCCCAGCCCTGAAGGATTTATTTCAGCTCCAGCTCCAGGTTTGGTATTTCAGCTCCAGCCCCACAGCAGTGAGTTCAGCCCAGCCCTACAGTTTTTTTTTCAGCTCTGAGTGATTTCAGCTCTGGCCCTACAGTTTTTATTTCAGCTCCGGGTTCAGTATTTCAGCTGTTAGATTTGAGCTCCACTCCCAGCCCCACAGCAGTGATTGCAGCCCCATCCCTACCATCTTGATTCCAGCTCCAGAGATTTCAGCCCCACAGCTTTTATTCCAGCTCCATTCCCAGCCCTACAGTTTTTATTTCAGCTCTGGCCCTACAGTATTTATTTCAGCTCCAGGTTCGGTGTTTCAGCTCCAGCCGCAGTCGTTCTTCAGCCCCAGCTCTGTCCTGGCTCAGCTCCAGCCCCACAGCAGTGATTTCAGCCCCAGCCCTGCCATCTTTAGTCCAGCTCTGGGTGATTTCAGCTCAGGCCCTGTGGTTTTTATTTCAGCTCTGAGTGATTTCAGCCCCGGCCCTACAGTTTAGATTTCAACTCCAGCTCCAGGTTTGTTATTTCAGCTCCAGCCCCACAGCAGTGATTTCAGCCCTGGCCCTACAGTTTTTATTTCAGCTCTGAGTGATTTCAGCTCTGGCCGTACAGTATTTATTTCAGCTCTGGCCCTGAAGGATTTCTTTCAGCTCCAGCCCCAGGTTCAGTATTTCAGCTGTTAGATTTCAGCTCCGACCCTACAGTTTTTAGTCCAGCTCTGTTAGATTTCAGCCCCAGCTGTACAGTTTTTATTTCAGCTTCAGGTTTGGTATTTCAGCTCCAGCTGCAGTCGTTCTTCAGCCCGAGCCCCACATCAGACATTTCAGCCCCGGCACTACAGTTTTTATTCCAGCTCTGAGTGATTTCAGCTCCAGGTTCGGTGTTTCAGCTCCAGCCGCAGTCGTCCTTCAGCCCCAGCTCTGTCACATCTCAGCTCCAGCCCCACAGCAGTGATTTCAGCTCCAGCCCTGCCATCTTTATTCAAGCTCTGAGATTTCAGCTCTGGCCCTATGCTCTGTATTTCAGCTGCATTCCCAGCCCCACAGCAGTGATTTGAGCCCCAGCCCAAAAGTTTTTATTTCGCCTCCAGTTCTACGGCATTTCAGCCCCACAGCAGTGATTGCAGCCCCAGCCCTACCATCTTTATTCCAGCTCTGAGTGATTTCAGTTCTGATCCTACAGATTTTATTTCAGCTCCAGGTTCGGTGTTTCAGCTCCAGCCGCAGTCGTTCTTCAGCTCCAGCTCTGTCACGTCTCAGCCGCAGCCCCACAGCAGTGATTTCAGCTCCAACCCTGCCATCCTGATTTCATCTCCCACCCTACAGTAGCTATTGAACCCCAGGATTTCCACTCCAGGCCTGTGCTGTTTCCCCTCCCACCCACCCACTCTTCATTTCACCCCCCCCAGCCTCACAGACTTTCTTACGGCTCCAGCTCTGCGTTGTTTCAGCTCCAGCCCTGCAGTGTTTAGCTCAGCCTCAGCTCTACATCTTCCTGCTGCCTCCGTGTTCTCACAGCAGCTCTGGGGGCTGTTGATAAGGTAGTAAGTCAATCACTGTCATCACTCAACTATCAAAACTGTCCCACTGTGTCTGTGCCCTGAATAAAGTGTTCCTGTTGTGTGTGTGTCCCCATTTCAGAGGGGAGTTTGGCCTGGTGCATGCTGGCATCCCGTGTTTCAGGGGCAAATAAAACCAGACCCCCACCTCTGGTGAGGGTCCCACAGCCCTGCCACCACCCCCCCCCCAGTGTTTGGGGGCTGGGAGCAGCCACTGGGCCACCTCTTCCCTGTCCCAGAAGCCACCACTTGGGCTGGTTCTGAGCCCCAACCCCCCCAGCTTGTTTTCAGGCCCAGAAACACAGCACTCTGGGGACTTTTGGAGCAGCTGAACCCCAGGACTGAGCTGGGCTGTTCAGCCCCAACCACAGAACTTCATCCTCCTTTGGGGGGCTGGAAACACCCTTGAGGCTGCTGCTGCTGTGGCCCATGTGTGAAGGGAAAGGGGGGCCACAGCCCAGGGAGTGCTTGGGAACTGCGGGCACCCACCCAGACAGGGAAAGCTTTATTGCACTTTATTCCACTTGATTTTTCAGTTATTGTTATGCATTACACTTCTTGTAATAAACCAACACAATAGCTTTATTAGCAGTACTAGTTACAGTATTGTTTAAAAGCCAAGCGCGCCCCCCTCCCCCCACCCGCGGCAACATCCGCGGGGAGCCGGGCCCGGGAACCCCCACGCAGCCCGGCCGCGCCCCGACCCCCCACCCGACCCCCGCTGGGGCTCGGCACCCGCCCCCTGTAGCGGCCGGCGCCCCTCCTCGCTCGGCGCCGCTCCGGCCGCCGCTGCCCGACACAAGCGGGGAAGAGCCAACAGAACGCGACCTGGCTGTCACGCCGGGCACGGACCCAAGCGGCACCCCCGTCCCAGGGCATCGCCCGCCCGGGCCGCGTCTCCCCGACCACCTCCCGCCCGGCGCCGTCGACCGCAAGGCTCCCGCCCCCGGAACACACCGCGAACCCGCCCGCACAGTGGCTCGGGCCCGGTCAGACGCAGGGGGCCCACGGCCGGACACTACTGCCCGCCGCCCCAGGACTGAGCTGTTCAGCCCCAAACACAGCACTTAGTCCTCGCTTGGGGGGGGCTGGCTGGAAACACCCCCAGGGGCTGCTGCTCCTCTGGCCCATGTGTGAGGGGGAAGGCACCCGCCCAGGGCCCCGGGCAGGGAGTGCTTGGGAACTGGGGGGGGGGGGGGGGGGGCGGCAGGGGGCACCTCCCGCGGGGAGGAACCGGCCCTGGGGCACTGGGGGCAGCACCCACCCACCCTCCCCCGGGGAAAGCTTTATTGCACTGGATTACACTTTATTATCGCACCGTTACGGTTACACAGCGTGCTTACAGGACCATCATAAACCAGCAAGAGTTCTTTATTCTCTGTAGTTGCAGCAGTATTTAAGCCCCAGCCTCCACAGCCCCGCTCCCCGCAGCCCCGCTCCCCACAGCCCCGCTCCCCGCAGGAGCCGGGCCCGGTCCCCCCCAGCCCGGCCCGGCCCAGCCCAGTCGCACCCCGGTCCTGCTCGGCACCCGAACCGGTCGTCGCGTCCCCCCACATGCCCCGGGCAGCGGCCGGCGCCCTTCCCGCCCCTGCGGCACCGGCACCCGCTCGGCGCCGCTCCGGCCTCCGGGGCCGCCGCTGCCCGACACAAGCGGGGAGCAGCCGCCGGCACGGGAACCCGCTCCCACCCACGGCCCGGACCGGCACCCCCGACCCGGGACACGGCCCGCCCGGGCCCGCGTCTGACCGGGTCTCCCCCGCCCGGCACCCCCGGCCCCGGCACACACCGCGGGCCCGCCCGCGCGAACGGAGGCCCCGGCCCGGCCAGACACACGGGAACCGCGGCCGACCACCGCTGCCAGCCACCCCGCTCCCAGCGCCCCCCCGGCCCGGCTCACCGGCGCTCCTCAGCCCGCGGGGCGGCAGCAGCACCACCCCCACGGCCGCTCCCCACGGCCGCCGCCACACACTGACAGCGCCGCCGGCCCGCGCAAGCGCTCTACCCTCTCGGGCCCCGCCCCCACCCCCGACCAGCCCACCCGTGCCCCGCCCATCTCCGCGCCGCCCAATCGCGACCCGCCCTTTCCCTCCGGCCACGCCCCATCCCGTCCATCTCCGCCCAATCGCGGCCCGCCCTTTCACTCCTGCCACGCCCCATCCCGTCCATCTCCGCGCCGCCCAATCCCGGCCCGCCCTTTCCCTCCGGCCACGCCCCATCCCGTCCATCTCCGCACCGCCCAATCGCGGCCCGCCCTTTCCCTCCTGCCACGCCCCATCCCGTCCATCTCCGCGCCGCCCAATCGCGGCCCGCCCTTTCACTCCGGCCACGCCCCATCCCGTCCATCTCCGCGCCGCCCAATCGCGGCCCGCCCTTTCACTCCGGCCCCGCTGAACCCGCTCCGGGAGAGCCGACCCGCAAGGAGTCGCGGTTTCCGGGTCCCGCCCCGTTCTCCCTCTCAGCCCCGCTCCCGGAGGGCGCCCGGCCCGGGCAGTCCCGGCGGCAGCTGAGGCCCTTCCCGGCTTTAGGGGCTTGAACGGGAACCGGGGGCGGCCTCGCTGCGGAGCCCCTGCCCGCTCTCCCCGGCACACCGACAGCGGCTGCCGGGGCTACTGCAGCGGGGCCGCGACCCCTCGAGTCTCCCGGCAGCGGCCCCCGCGGCTGCGCGGGGCACAGGCTGGGCTCCGGGTCCCGGCAGCCATGCCCTTGTCTCCCTCCCGGGCACGGAGCCGGGGCCCGGCGGGGCGGCGAAGCGCGCCGAGGGACCGGGAGCGGCAGCACCGAGCCCAGGTGAGGGACGCCGGGGGGTTCCGGGGCTGGGGGGGGGCGGTCTGGGGCCGGGGGAGCCCTGTCTCCCTGCCCGGCCCCGGCCCTCTGCCCGCCGGGGCTGGCCGTGCAGCCCAAGGCTCCCACGCGCTTCATTGCAGCTCCCGCCTGGCCCAGCTCCGCTCAGGGACGCTCCGGCTCGGCACCAGCTCGGCTCCAGCCCCGCGCTCGGCGCTTCGGCCCCGGCTCCGGCCCGGAGGCGTCTGCGCTCCCGGTGCTGGGCGCTGCGGGGAACAGATGCTGCTGCTGCTGCTGCTGCTGCTTCCGACAGCTCCGGCTGAGGGGAACCCGGGCTGCTGCCCTCTCTGGCTCAGGAAAGCTCCGGCTTGTTCCAGCTCCGGCTGATGGACGCTCCAGCCCCGCATGGCTGCAGCTGCAGCTCCAGCCCCGTGTGATTTCGGCTCCCGATGCCGCCCGCTCCAGGTAAGAGACGCTCCGGCCGACGGACGAGCTGTCTCGTTCCCCGTCTCCCCGGCGCCAAGTTCGGTCCTTTGCCGGCCGAGGCGGGAGCCCAGGCTGCTCAGCACGGCGTTACCCAGGGGGTTCAGTCCCTCATTTTTGCCGTAAATATGGTAAATGCGGCTGTGCGGAGCGACGGAATCGCCCCCCTTAAGGGCTGGCTGGGCTCCTCGGTCACCGCCGCTGCTCGGGTCACCGCTCCGTGCGGGGGGTGTGTGTGTCCATCGTCGCTGCTCCAAACCCGCGTCCCGCAGGGGGTTCTGCTGGATTCCGGCCGTGGCTTTGTGCCCGCTGTCACGGAAGGGTCGGTCTTCTCTGGGGTGTCCTCGGCTTGGGTCTGGGGGTCACGTGGGGGGGGGGGGGGCCCAGGGAAAAGCTGCGACCCCCAGGCA
Organism: Grus americana; assembly: GCF_028858705.1. Classification (NCBI taxonomy): domain Eukaryota; kingdom Metazoa; phylum Chordata; class Aves; order Gruiformes; family Gruidae; genus Grus; species Grus americana. Next base: position 2,778,567 of record NC_072861.1, on the reverse strand, counting down.
GCATTCGTTCTGTCGCAGTTTCCAGCTCGCCTTTCGCACGGGCTCAGGGACCCGCCGGCTTGTTGCAGCTCCGGCTCCTCCACGCTCCGGCCGATGGACGTCCCACCTCGTCCCACCCCTGCCCGCTCCGGCCGAGAGACGCTCCTGCTCCTGACAGCCCCGGGGGCTTTTGTCCAGCTCCGGCCCTGCGTCATTTTGGGCCCAGCCGAGACACCGGACGTTCCCGTTTCTCGCAGCTCCAGCCCTACAGCTCCTCCCAGCTCTGCCCAATGGACGCTCGAGCCCTGCGTGAGCTCCTGCTGCTTCCAGCTCCAGGCGCCGGACGCTCGGCTGGTTCCCCTCCCGCTGAGGGGCCCCCAGCTCGGAGTCAGAGCTGCTCCCCAGCTCTGGGGGCTGGTGACGAGGTCGTAAATCAATCACTGTCATCGCTCAAGTACCACCCCTGTCTGGCCCTTGAATAAAGCCTCGGTGCCCCCATTTTCGCCCAGAGACTATCTCAGACGTTGAGTTCGGCCTGGTGCATGCCAGCGTCCCGCGCTTCGGCGGCAAACGCGACCGGACCCCCACCTCCGGTGAGGGTCCCGCAGCCCTGCCCCACCCACCCACCGACTTCCCCCCACCCCCAGAGCTGGCATTTGGGGGCTGGGAAGGGCTGCTCAGGCTCCAGTTCCCAGCCCCTAAAGGCAGCGCTTGGGCTGGTTCTGAGCCCCAACACCCTGCAGGCCACCCCCACCCCCTGCCAGCTTGTTTTCAGGCCCAGAAACGCAGCACTGGGCTCCATTTCCAAGCTCTGAAAACGCAGCACTTTTAGTCTCTTTTTTGGGTTGAGCTGCTGAACCCCAGGACTGAGCTGTTCAGCCCCAAACACAGCACTTAGTCCTCGCTTGGGGGGGGCTGGCTGGAAACACCCCCAGGGGCTGCTGCTCCTCTGGCCCATGTATGAGGGGGAAGGGGGAAGGTACCCGCCCAGGGCCCCGGGCAGGGAGTGCTTGGGAACTGGGGGGGGGGGGGGGGGGCAGGGGGCACCTCCCGCGGGGAGGAACCGGCCCTGGGGCACTGGGGGCAGCACCCACCCACCCCCCCCCGGGGAAAGCTTTATTGCACTGGATTACACTTTATTATCGCACCGTTACGGTTACACAGCGTGCTTACAGGACCATCATAAACCAGCAAGAGTTCTTTATTCTCTGTAGTTGCAGCAGTATTTAAGCCCCAGCCTCCACAGCCCCGCTCCCCACAGCCCCGCTCCCCACAGCCCCGCTCCCCACAGCCCCGCTCCCCACAGCCCCGCTCCCCACAGCCGCAGCCCCCGCAGGAGCCGGGCCCGGTCCCCCCCAGCCCGGCCCGGCCCAGCCCAGTCGCACCCCGGTCCTGCTCGGCACCCGAACCGGTCGTCGCGTCCCCCCACATGCCCCGGGCAGCGGCCGGCGCCCTTCCCGCCCCTGCGGCACCGGCACCCGCTCGGCGCCGCTCCGGCCTCCGGGGCCGCCGCTGCCCGACACAAGCGGGGAGCAGCCGCCGGCACGGGAACCCGCTCCCACCCACGGCCCGGACCGGCACCCCCGACCCGGGACACGGCCCGCCCGGGCCCGCGTCTGACCGGGTCTCCCCCGCCCGGCACCCCCGGCCCCGGCACACACCGCGGGCCCGCCCGCGCGAACGGAGGCCCCGGCCCGGCCAGACACACGGGAACGGCGGCCGGGAACCGCTGCCAACCACCCCGCTCCCAGCGCACCCCAGCCCGGCTCACCGGCGCTCCTAGGCCCACGGGGGAGCGGGAGCGGCAGCAGCAACAGCACCCACCGCCGCTCCCCGCCGCCGCCGCTCAGCACTACTGCCGCCGCCACCGCCGCCCGCGCACGCGCCCTACAGCCTCCGGACCCGCCAATCCCAGCCCGAGACACCGCCCGGACCCGCCCAGCCGCGGCCCGCCCATCCCCGCTCGGCCCAATCCTGGCCCGCCATTTCAACCCGCCCCGGTTTATCTCATCTCCGCTCGAACCAATCCCGACCCTTCATGTCACGCCACGCCCATCTCCGCTGGGCCCAATCCCAACCCGCCATTTCAATCCGCCCCGGTTTATCCCGTCTCTGCTCCGCCCAAGCCCGTCCGGTCTTTTCAAACCGGGCCCGCCCCCCTCTGGCGCCCCGTCTCCGCCTCACCCGTCCCCCGGAGGCCCCGAGCGCGCCGTCGCCGCCGCTCCGGGAGACTCGAGGGGTCGCGGCTCCGCTGGGGTAGCCCCGGCAGCTGCTGATGGTGTGCTGGGGAGAGCGGGCGGGCCCGGATTGAAATGGCGGGCCGGGATTGGGCGGAGCAGAGACGGGATACACTGGGGCGGATTGAAATGGCGGGTTGGGATTGGGCCCAGCGGAGATGGGCGTGGCGTGACATGAAGGGTCGGGATTGGCTCGAGCGGAGATGGGATAAACCAGGGCGGATTGAAATGGCGGGCCGGGATTGGGTCGAGCGGTGATGGGCGGGCCGCGGCTGGGCGGGCCGGATTGGTGGGTCCGGGCGGTGTCTCGGGCTGGGATTGGCGGGTCCGGAGGCTGTAGGGCGCGTGCGCGGGCGGCGGTGGCGGCAGTAGTGCTGAGCGGCGGGAGCGGCGGTGGGTGCTGTTGGTGCTGCCGGTGCTGCCGCTCCCCCGCGGGCCCAGGAGCGCCGGTGAGCCGGGCTGGGGGGCGCTGGGAGCGGGGTGGCTGGCAGCGGTTCCCGGCCGCGGTTCCCGCGTGTCTGGCCGGGCCGGGCCGGGGCCTCCGTTCGCGCGGGCGGGCCCGCGGTGTGTGCCGGGGCCGGGGGTGCCGGGCGGGGGAGACCCGGTCAGACGCGGGCCCGGGCGGGCCGTGTCCCGGGTCGGGGGTGCTGGTCCGGGCCGTGGGTGGGAGCGGGTTTCCGTGCCGGCGGCTGCTCCCCGCTTGTGTCGGGCAGCGGCGGCCCCGGAGGCCGGAGCGGCGCCGAGCGGGTGCCGGTGCCGCAGGGGCGGGAAGGGCGCCGGCCGCTGCCCGGGGCATGTGGGGGGACGCGACGACCGGTTCGGGTGCCGAGCAGGACCGGGGTGCGGCTGGGCTGGGCCGGGCCGGGCTGGGGGGGACCGGGCCCGGCTCCTGCGGGGGCTGCGGTTGTGGGGAGCGGGGCTGTGGAGGCTGGGGCTTAAATACTGCTGCAACTACAGAGAATAAAGAACTCTTGCTGGTTTATGATGGTCCTGTAAGCACGCTGTGTAACCGTAACGGTGCGATAATAAAGTGTAATCCAGTGCAATAAAGCTTTCCCCGGGGGGGGGGTGGGTGGGTGCTGCCCCCAGTGCCCCAGGGCCGGTTCCTCCCCGCGGGAGGTGCCCCCTGCCCCCCCCCCCCAGTTCCCAAGCACTCCCTGCCCGGGGCCCTGGGCGGGTGCCTTCCCCCTCACACATGGGCCAGAGGAGCAGCAGCCCCGGGGGGTGTTTCCAGCCAGCCCCCCCCAAGCGAGGACTAAGTGCTGTGTTTGGGGCTGAACAGCTCAGTCCTGGGGTTCAGCAGCTCAGTCCAAAGAAGAGACTAAAAGTGCTGCGTTTTCAGAGCTTGGAAATGGAGCCCAGTGCTGCGTTTCTGGGCCTGAAAACAAGCTGGCAGGGGGTGGGGGTGGCCTGCAGGGTGTTGGGGCTCAGAACCAGCCCAAGCGCTGCCTTTAGGGGCTGGGAACTGGAGCCTGAGCAGCCCTTCCCAGCCCCCAAATGCCAGCTCTGGGGGTGGGGGGAAGTCGGTGGGTGGGTGGGGCAGGGCTGCGGGACCCTCACCGGAGGTGGGGGTCCGGTCGCGTTTGCCCCCGAAGCGCGGGACGCTGGCATGCACCAGGCCGAACTCAACGTCTGAGATAGTCTCTGGGCGAAAATGGGGGCACCGAGGCTTTATTCAAGGGCCAGACAGGGGTGGTACTTGAGCGATGACAGTGATTGATTTACGACCTCGTCACCAGCCCCCAGAGCTGGGGAGCAGCTCTGACTCCGAGCTGGGGGCCCCTCAGCGGGAGGGGAACCAGCCGAGCGTCCGGCGCCTGGAGCTGGAAGCAGCAGGAGCTCACGCAGGGCTCGAGCGTCCATTGGGCAGAGCTGGGAGGAGCTGTAGGGCTGGAGCTGCGAGAAACGGGAACGTCCGGTGTCTCGGCTGGGCCCAAAATGACGCAGGGCCGGAGCTGGACAAAAGCCCCCGGGGCTGTCAGGAGCAGGAGCGTCTCTCGGCCGGAGCGGGCAGGGGTGGGACGAGGTGGGACGTCCATCGGCCGGAGCGTGGAGGAGCCGGAGCTGCAACAAGCCGGCGGGTCCCTGAGCCCGTGCGAAAGGCGAGCTGGAAACTGCGACAGAACGAATGCTGCCTGGGGGTCGCAGCTTTTCCCTGGGCCCCCCCACCCCCCACGTGACCCCCAGACCCAAGCCGAGGACACCCCAGAGAAGACCGACCCTTCCGTGACAGCGGGCACAAAGCCACGGCCGGAATCCAGCAGAACCCCCTGCGGGAAGCGGGTTTGGAGCAGCGACGATGGACACACACACCCCCCGCACGGAGCGGTGACCCGAGCAGCGGCGGTGACCGAGGAGCCCAGCCAGCCCTTAAGGGGGGCGATTCCGTCGCTCCGCACAGCCGCATTTACCATATTTACGGCAAAAATGAGGGACTGAACCCCCTGGGTAACGCCGTGCTGAGCAGCCTGGGCTCCCGCCTCGGCCGGCAAAGGACCGAACTTGGCGCCGGGGAGACGGGGAACGAGACAGCTCGTCCGTCGGCCGGAGCGTCTCTTACCTGGAGCGGGCGGCATCGGGAGCCGAAATCACACGGGGCTGGAGCTGCAGCTGCAGCCATGCGGGGCTGGAGCGTCCATCAGCCGGAGCTGGAACAAGCCGGAGCTTTCCTGAGCCAGAGAGGGCAGCAGCCCGGGTTCCCCTCAGCCGGAGCTGTCGGAAGCAGCAGCAGCAGCAGCAGCAGCAGCATCTGTTCCCCGCAGCGCCCAGCACCGGGAGCGCAGACGCCTCCGGGCCGGAGCCGGGGCCGAAGCGCCGAGCGCGGGGCTGGAGCCGAGCTGGTGCCGAGCCGGAGCGTCCCTGAGCGGAGCTGGGCCAGGCGGGAGCTGCAATGAAGCGCGTGGGAGCCTTGGGCTGCACGGCCAGCCCCGGCGGGCAGAGGGCCGGGGCCGGGCAGGGAGACAGGGCTCCCCCGGCGCCAGACCGCCCCCCCCCAGCCCCGGAACCCCCCGGCGTCCCTCACCTGGGCTCGGTGCTGCCGCTCCCGGTCCCTCGGCGCGCTTCGCCGCCCCGCCGGGCCCCGGCTCCGTGCCCGGGAGGGAGACAAGGGCATGGCTGCCGGGACCCGGAGCCCAGCCTGTGCCCCGCGCAGCCGCGGGGGCCGCTGCCGGGAGACTCGAGGGGTCGCGGCCCCGCTGCAGTAGCCCCGGCAGCCGCTGTCGGTGTGCCGGGGAGAGCGGGCAGGGGCTCCGCAGCGAGGCCGCCCCCGGTTCCCGTTCAAGCCCCTAAAGCCGGGAAGGGCCTCAGCTGCCGCCGGGACTGCCCGGGCCGGGCGCCCTCCGGGAGCGGGGCTGAGAGGGAGAACGGGGCGGGACCCGGAAACCGCGACTCCTTGCGGGTCGGCTCTCCCGGAGCGGGTTCAGCGGGGCCGGAGTGAAAGGGCGGGCCGCGATTGGGCGGCGCGGAGATGGACGGGATGGGGCGTGGCAGGAGTGAAAGGGCGGGCCGGGATTGGGCGGCGCGGAGATGGACGGGATGGGGCGTGGCCGGAGGGAAAGGGCGGGCCGGGATTGGGCGGCGCGGAGATGGACGGGATGGGGCGTGGCAGGAGTGAAAGGGCGGGCCGCGATTGGGCGGAGCGGCGACGGGATGGGGCGTGGCCGGAGTGAAAGGGCGGGTCGCGATTGGGCGGCGCGGAGATGGGCGGGGCACGGGTGGGCTGGTCGGGGGTGGGGGCGGGGCCCGAGAGGGTAGAGCGCTTGCGCGGGCCGGCGGCGCTGTCAGTGTGTGGCGGCGGCCGTGGGGAGCGGCCGTGGGGGTGGTGCTGCTGCCGCCCCGCGGGCTGAGGAGCGCCGGTGAGCCGGGCCGGGGGGGCGCTGGGAGCGGGGTGGCTGGCAGCGGTGGTCGGCCGCGGTTCCCGTGTGTCTGGCCGGGCCGGGGCCTCCGTTCGCGCGGGCGGGCCCGCGGTGTGTGCTGGGGCCGGGGGTGCCGGGCGGGGGAGACCCGGTCAGACGCGGGCCCGGGCGGGCCGTGTCCCGGGTCGGGGGTGCCGGTCCGGGCCGTGGGTGGGAGCGGGTTCCCGTGCCGGCGGCTGCTCCCCGCTTGTGTCGGGCAGCGGCGGCCCCGGAGGCCGGAGCGGCGCCGAGCGGGTGCCGGTGCCGCAGGGGCGGGAAGGGCGCCGGCCGCTGCCCGGGGCATGTGGGGGGACGCGACGACCGGTTCGGGTGCCGAGCAGGACCGGGGTGCGACTGGGCTGGGCCGGGCCGGGCTGGGGGGGACCGGGCCCGGCTCCTGCGGGGGCTGCGGGGAGCGGGGCTGCGGGGAGCGGGGCTGCGGGGAGCGGGGCTGCGGGGAGCGGGGCTGCGGGGAGCGGGGCTGCGGGGAGCGGGGCTGTGGAGGCTGGGGCTTAAATACTGCTGCAACTACAGAGAATAAAGAACTGTTGCTGGTTTATGATGGTCCTGTAAGCACACTGTGTAACCGTAACGGTGCGATAATAAAGTGTAATCCAGTGCAATAAAGCTTTCCCCGGGGGAGGGTGGGTGGGTGCTGCCCCCAGTGCCCCGGGGCCGGTTCCTCCCCGCGGGAGGTGCCCCCCCCCCCCCCCCCCCCCCCCCCCCCCCCCCCCAGTTCCCAAGCACTCCCTGCCCGGGGCCCTGGGCGGGTGCCTTCCCCCTCACACATGGGCCAGAGGAGCAGCAGCCCCGGGGGGTGTTTCCAGCCAGCCCCCCCCAAGCGAGGACTAAGTGCTGTGTTTGGGGCTGAACAGCTCAGTCCTGGGGCGGCGGGCAGTAGTGTCCGGCCGTGGGCCCCCTGCGTCTGACCGGGCCCGAGCCACTGTGCGGGCGGGTTCGCGGTGTGTTCCGGGGGCGGGAGCCTTGCGGTCGACGGCGCCGGGCGGGAGGTGGTCGGGGAGACGCGGCCCGGGCGGGCGATGCCCTGGGACGGGGGTGCCGCTTGGGTCCGTGCCCGGCGTGACAGCCAGGTCGCGTTCCGTTGGCTCTTCCCCGCTTGTGTCGGGCAGCGGCGGCCGGAGCGGCGCCGAGCGAGGAGGGGCGCCGGCCGCTACAGGGGGCGGGTGCCGAGCCCCAGCGGGGGTCGGGTGGGGGGTCGGGGCGCGGCCGGGCTGCGTGGGGGTTCCCGGGCCCGGCTCCCCGCGGATGTTGCCGCGGGTGGGGGGGTGCGCTTGGCTTTTAAACAATACTGTAACTAGTACTGCTAATAAAGCTATTGTGTTGGTTTATTACAAGAAGTGTAATGCATAACAATAATTGAAAAATCAAGTGGAATAAAGTGCAATAAAGCTTTCCCTGTCTGGGTGGGTGCCCGCAGTTCCCAAGCACTCCCTGGGCTGTGGCCCCCCTTTCCCTTCACACATGGGCCACAGCAGCAGCAGCCTCAAGGGTGTTTCCAGCCCCCCAAAGGAGGATGAAGTTCTGTGGTTGGGGCTGAACAGCCCAGCTCAGTCCTGGGGTTCAGCTGCTCCAAAAGTCCCCAGAGTGCTGTGTTTCTGGGCCTGAAAACAAGCTGTGAGGGGGGGGTTGGGGCTCAGAACCAGCCCAAGTGGTGGCTTCTGGGACAGGGAAGAGGTGGCCCAGTGGCTGCTCCCAGCCCCCAAACACTGGGGGGGGGGTGTGGTGGCAGGGCTGTGGGACCCTCACCAGAGGTGGGGGTCTGGTTTTATTTGCCCCTGAAACATGGGATGCCAGCATGCACCAGGCCAAACTCCCCTCTGAAATGGGGACACACACACAACAGGAACACTTTATTCAGGGGACAGACACAGTGGGACAGTTTTGATAGTTGAGTGATGACAGTGATTGACTTACTACCTTATCAACAGCCCCCAGAGCTGCTGTGAGAACACGGAGGCAGCAGGAAGATGTAGAGCTGAGGCTGAGCTAAACACTGCAGGGCTGGAGCTGAAACAACGCAGAGCTGGAGCCGTAAGAAAGTCTGTGAGGCTGGGGGGGGTGAAATGAAGAGTGGGTGGGTGGGAGGGGAAACAGCACAGGCCTGGAGTGGAAATCCTGGGGTTCAATAGCTACTGTAGGGTGGGAGATGAAATCAGGATGGCAGGGTTGGAGCTGAAATCACTGCTGTGGGGCTGCGGCTGAGATGTGACAGAGCTGGAGCTGAAGAACGACTGCGGCTGGAGCTGAAACACCGAACCTGGAGCTGAAATAAAATCTGTAGGATCAGAACTGAAATCACTCAGAGCTGGAATAAAGATGGTAGGGCTGGGGCTGCAATCACTGCTGTGGGGCTGAAATGCCGTAGAACTGGAGGCGAAATAAAAACTTTTGGGCTGGGGCTCAAATCACTGCTGTGGGGCTGGGAATGCAGCTGAAATACAGAGCATAGGGCCAGAGCTGAAATCTCAGAGCTTGAATAAAGATGGCAGGGCTGGAGCTGAAATCACTGCTGTGGGGCTGGAGCTGAGATGTGACAGAGCTGGGGCTGAAGGACGACTGCGGCTGGAGCTGAAACACCGAACCTGGAGCTGAAATCACTCAGAGCTGGAATAAAAACTGTAGTGCCGGGGCTGAAATGTCTGATGTGGGGCTCGGGCTGAAGAACGACTGCAGCTGGAGCTGAAATACCAAACCTGAAGCTGAAATAAAAACTGTACAGCTGGGGCTGAAATCTAACAGAGCTGGACTAAAAACTGTAGGGTCGGAGCTGAAATCTAACAGCTGAAATACTGAACCTGGGGCTGGAGCTGAAAGAAATCCTTCAGGGCCAGAGCTGAAATAAATACTGTACGGCCAGAGCTGAAATCACTCAGAGCTGAAATAAAAACTGTAGGGCCAGGGCTGAAATCACTGCTGTGGGGCTGGAGCTGAAATAACAAACCTGGAGCTGGAGTTGAAATCTAAACTGTAGGGCCGGGGCTGAAATCACTCAGAGCTGAAATAAAAACCACAGGGCCTGAGCTGAAATCACCCAGAGCTGGACTAAAGATGGCAGGGCTGGGGCTGAAATCACTGCTGTGGGGCTGGAGCTGAGCCAGGACAGAGCTGGGGCTGAAGAACGACTGCGGCTGGAGCTGAAACACCGAACCTGGAGCTGAAATAAAAACTGTAGGGCCAGAGCTGAAATAAAAACTGTAGGGCTGGGAATGGAGCTGGAATAAAAGCTGTGGGGCTGAAATCTCTGGAGCTGGAATCAAGATGGTAGGGATGGGGCTGCAATCACTGCTGTGGGGCTGGGAGTGGAGCTCAAATCTAACAGCTGAAATACTGAACCCGGAGCTGAAATAAAAACTGTAGGGCCAGAGCTGAAATCACTCAGAGCTGAAAAAAAAACTGTAGGGCTGGGCTGAACTCACTGCTGTGGGGCTGGAGCTGAAATACCAAACCTGGAGCTGGAGCTGAAATAAATCCTTCAGGGCTGGGGCTGAAATAAGAACTGTAGGGCCAGCGCTGACGTCACTCAGAGCTGAAATAAAAACCACAGGGCTTGAGCTGAAATCACCCAGAGCTGGACTAAAGATGGCAGGGCTGGAGCTGAAATCACTGCTGTGGGCTGGAGCTGAGATGTGACAGAGCTGGGGCTGAAGAACGACTGCGGCTGGAGCTGAAACACCGAACCTGGAGCTGGAATAAAAACTGTAGGGCTGGAGCTGAAATCACTGCAGTCGGGCTGGGAGTGGAGCTGAAATACAGACCAGAAGGGCTGAGGCTGAAATCACACAGAGCTGGGCTAAGGACCATAGGCCTGGGGCCGAAATCACTGCTGTGGGGCTGGAGCAAACCCAAAGACCACAGAACTGGAGTTCAAATAAAAACTGTAGGGCTGGAGCTGAAATTTCCCTGGGCTGGAGCTACACCGATGCAGGGCCGGCCTTGGGCTGCACGGCCAGCCCCGGCGGGCAGAGGGCCGGGGCCGGGCAGGGCCGTCCCCAGCGAGGCCCCCGGGGCTGGGGCTCCCCGGCAGGGCCCGGCCCGCGCCCAGCAGCCGCCCCCGGCGCCAGACCGCCCCCTCCCAGCCCCGGAACCCCCCGGCGTCCCTCACCTGGGCTCGGTGCTGCCGCTCCCGCTCCCGGTCCCGGTCCCTCGCCGCGCTTCGCCGCCCCGCCGGGCCCCGGCTCCGTGCCCGGGAGGGAGACAAGGGCATGGCTGCCGGGACCCGGAGGCGCCCCTCACCCGGGCCCTTCCCGGAGCCCCCGGCCGCCGCTTCCTGCCCCGGGGAACCCAGCGCCTCTCCCGCTTCCCTCCCCTTCCGTTCCGTTCCCTTGCCCGGCCCCTTCCGCCCCGCCCCGCCCCGCCCCTCCCCGCAGTTCCCCCCCCCGGGGGTTGCCGGGACCGGGGCGGGGAAAGGGGCGGGGCCTGCCTGGGCCCGGGGCCGGGGGGGACACGGGGGAAGGGGGGGGACACACAAGAGCTGGCGGGGGGGCCGTGGCACAAAGGGTGTCGGCAGGAGGGTGGCTGTGCCCCACAGCCCCCCCCAGGCAGGGCAGGCAGCAGACATCACTTGGGGGGTCTTTTGGGGGGGTGGGGGGGGTGTTGCATCCTTTCCCCCCCTCAGGCGTTGTGCCCTTTGCTCTCCAGCGTCCAGGATCAAAGGGCAACGGGGAAAAAAAGCCCATGGGTTTCCCTGGGGTCACCCCCCATCCCCTGGGGTCACCCCCCATCCCAGTGGTGCCCCCCCCCCCCCCGGACACCCCGTCGAGGTGGCATTAAACACCGAACCCTCCAAAGCAACGTGTTTTAATGATTTCTGGTTTGAAAGCTTGTGAAAATAATAATAATAACATTAATAAAAATAATAATAAAACAAGACTTCCAGTCATCTCAAGGGCTCCCTTCCTATTTTTACAGGCCGAACAGAGGGAGCAAGCCCCCCCCGTAGGGCGACGGGATTTCCAGCACCTTCGGCCCCCAAAACGACCGGAGCATCCCGGAGCATCGAGGAGTCGAGCATCCCTACCGGGGCAGCACCTCCAAATCCGGGGTGTCTTCTTCACCCCGGGCTGTCTTCTTTCCTCTCCTGCTCCCCCCCCCGCAAAAAAAAAAATAATGCCGAAGGGGTTAAAGGCTACTATTGCTAATATGTGATTTACAGCATTTATACAGCATTTACGGGCCCCGGCCTTTATTCCGGCTAAAACTTAGCATCCGTTTCCCTTAGGAAATTAAAAAAAAAAAAACAACCAAAACCCCAAAAAAACAAAGGTTAAAGAAAAGTTAAGTATAAAAAAATATTTCAAGGAGTCATTCTCGCTTCCCCTCCTTTGAACGTAAAGAAATGGTGGGGGTTTGGGGGCGGGGGGGGGTGTGGAGGAGCTGCTGATGGGCTCCGGGGTCTCCCGTGGGCCAGAGGAGCCAGCTGAGGCACTTTCTCGAGGGGGGGACAGGGGTTGGGGCAGGTGACGTCCCTCCGGCCCCGCTCCCATCAAGATCTGAAAGAAATAAAAAAAGAAAAAAAAAAAGAAAGAAAAAAAGTCAGGATTTGGGCAATGCGCTCAGGAAGACATTTAAAACCATTCTGTCAAAAGCAGAGCAGGGATTTCTTTTGAAATTCAGCTTCGTTCTTCCCTGGAATAACAAGGAAATTCAATATAAACACCCCAAAAGGAGCGAAACACCGACCCCCCCCCAGCTCCACCGCTGGCCACATCCAGCTCTTTGTCGGATGCTCGGGCAGAAAACCCGGGCGTAAGCGGAGAAGAAAAGGAATTAAACCGCTCGCGTCCCACCCCATCTCTGTGGGTTTTGGGGGGTTTGGGTTTTTTTGGGTTGTTTTGTTGGGTTTTTTTTGCCAAGGGAAGGACAGAAGGACAGAGGGACATCTCCTTACTGGGAAATCTTGCAGTTTGTCGTGGCGACGTAGCGCCCGGTGTAATGGATGTTGCACCTCACCACGTTGTTGGTGAAGTCTGACTCCAGGACGATGTATTTGGGATTCACCTGAACCTAAAAATAGGAGAAAGGGAAAAACACCCCCACCCCACCCCCCCAAAAAAAAAAAAATTAGGAAGAGGGGCGACGAGCAGCGCCTAAACCCTTGGTAAAGGGCTGGCACCGAACAAAGGTGTCTGGTCCTGAACCCTGTGGTTGAGAAGATCCCAAGCCGACCCCAAATCGGTACCGTTTGCCCCTAAAAATCGCCTCCCCCCCACCCCATCCACCTTTAAGACGTAATTCCCCGGCTGCACGTCCGTTATATCGATCCACTGGCAATCGATGTCGGCGTTGTAGGTGTCGTAGCAGCCCGGGCTCAAGCCCTGCGGGGAGAAAAAAGGGGGTTCGGGGTGTGCTGGGTGTGGGGAACCCCAAGGAACCCTTCGAGCATCCATCCCCCCCCCACCCCAAAGCCACCTGGGTGTGAGCCGTGCAGGCGTAACGCTTCAGGTTGCCGAAATCACAGGTGGTGTCCTCCAGGCAGAAGCTGGCTTTGTGGCCCTCGGCCACCTTCCTCCCCGTGGTGGCATCCAACAGGTCGTAGTGGCTGAACTCATCCATGCTGTGGTAGTGCCTGGGGACAACCAAGGCGACACCCCCAAAAATCACGCCGTCCCCTCCCCAGAGGTGATTTTACCGGCTTCCCCATCAACCCTAGGACCACACCAGCTTCCCGGCTCCCTCCCTGGGGACACGAATTGCGGGAGCTCGGTGGCTTTAGGGACGTTAGACGTGAAGCAAGGCGATAGCCCCCCCCCTCCACCCCCCTCCCCGGAGATCTCAGAGCCCCCAAAAGAGGGAAAAGCAATTAAAAAAAAAAAAAAAGCTTTTTTCAAACGCCGTTGAGGAAGGAGGGTCGCTGGAGGGGACGCTCACTGGTGGCAGCTGTGCCATTCCCAGCTGTGCCGGGGGCGGCTGGGCAGAAAGTCGGCGGTGCCTTGGTTCTTCACCCGCTGGGGAAAGCGCAGGAGCACCCGCACGTCGTAGTCGGTGGCCTCGGCGGTGTAAGCGGTGCTGGGGACAGCGGGGAGGGTCAAGGCCAATGTGTTCCCCCACCACACACACCCCCAAACCCTGCCCTTGGGGGACAAGAGCCCCCCCCCCGCCTCGCTGTCCCCTCAGGTGTGGGGGTGCAGGTTCAGCCCTGGCACCCCCCGGGGAGGAAAAGGGGAGAGGAGAGGAGAGGAGAGGAGAGGAGAGGAGAGGAGAGGAGAGGAGAGGAGAGGAGAGGAGAGGAGAGGAGAGGAGAGGAGAGGAGAGGAGAGGAGAGGAGAGGAGAGGAGAGGAGAGGAGAGGAGAGGAGAGGAGAGGAGAGGAGAGGAGAGGAGAGGAGAGGAGAGGAGAGGAGAGGAGAGGAGAGGAGAGGAGAGGAGGTCCCTGTGGCCCTGCAGCACCTTTCTTCCCTTTCCCCTTCATCCTTCCTCTCCTTCCTGTTCCCTTTCCCCTTCCCTCTTCCCTAGCCTTCCCTTCCCATTCCCCTTGCCTTCTCTCCTCCATCCTCCTCCTCCTCCCCCATCCCTCTTCCCTTCCCCCTTCCCTTCCCCTCTCCTCCATCCTCCTCTTCCTCCCCTCACCACCACATCCTTCATCTCCCCCTCACCCCAAGACCCCCATCATCCCCCCTGTGTCCCCATCTCCCCCACACCCCAGGACCCCCATCACCCCCTCTCCGTGTGCCCATCACCCTCCATGCCCCAGGACCCCCCTCTCCCCCCGCCGTGTCCCCCCACACCCCAGTGCTGCTCCTACCTGGCCAGGCACTTCTCCTCGGCCGCGCAGCGCAGCGAGTAGAGGTGAGCTCGCTGCACGTAGGTGGATGCTTGCACGTAGTTGGGGTCCGGCACCAAGTCGGGGAGACCTGCCGGGAGGACGGGGACACCCCTGAGGGCTTGGGGACAGGCCCCGGCTTGGGGACACAGCGGTCCCAGGCTCGAGGCGGCCATCCCCGACCTCGTGGGGAAGTTTTGCTTCGGTCACCGCCACGTTTTTTTAATTTGAAGCTGCAGACGGAAAATCTTCCCTTTCCCTCCCCTTCCCGCCCCCCCCGCCACCCTCCCTGCTCCTGCTGGCAAATCCCAATCCTCCATTTTCCTACAGCGGGATTGCTCAACCCGTCCTCCTGGAAGCGATTACATCCAGCCCCGGCCGGCCACCGTGCCCGGCCGCCCTGCGAGGGGTTATTGGGGTCCCCCCCGAACCCCTCCAGCTCCCACCAGGAGCAGCCAGGGATGGGGGGGTGCGACACGATTCCCCCCCCCAAAAAAAAGGGGGAGTCCCTATTTCCTGCCCTGTTTTTCACCCCAAATTAGGGGTGAAAGTGGGGGCTCTGCTAACCCCAAGCCCCCCACGCTGCTATCCCCCCCTCTCCTTTAATTCCCGGCGCTGCCCCGTGCTTGGGGCCAAGCCGAAGCGAGCTGCGGAGGGTGGGGGCTGCCTCGCTTTCCAAAAGCGTTACAGAGCCCAGCTGGAGCCGGCGTTCCCCCCCCCACCCCCAGCAACGCCCTTTCACGTCTCCCCTTCCCAAAGGCTCGTCCGGGACCACCAACCTGGAAAGCATCCTTCCATCTGCCCCTCAAGAGGGACCAGGATGGGGGGGGGGGGTGATGCTCCCCAGGCGCTCTGTGCCTCAGTTTCCCTTCTCACAGCCCGCTGCCAAGCCAAGCCCTGCTCCACAACAACCTCTGCTTAGCATCTTGCCTTCTGCGAGCTCACCATCTGTCCCCATCTTCATCCCCTCCTCGCCCTCCTCCCCGTCCTGGTCCCTGTCCTCATTCCCATCCCCATCCTCATCTGCAACCCCATCCTCGTCCCCCTCCCCATCCTCATCCCTGTCTCCATCCTCATCCCTGTCCTCATCCCCATCCTCATCCTCATCTCCATCCTCATCTTCATCCCCATCCTCATCTCCATTCTCATCCCCATCCTCATTCCTGTCCCCATCCTCATCCCCATCTCCATCCTCATCCCTGTCCTTGTCCTCATCCCCATTCTTGTCCCCATCCCCATCCTCATCTTCATCCCCATCCTCACCCTCATCCCTCATTCCTCATCCCCTTCCAAGGGACCAGGGGGCTCCAGCCACGCCACTTTCCAGTACGTTTCCTTTTCCCCTCCTGGCTTTTTTTTCCCAATTTTCCCTTTTTTTTTTCCCCTTTTTTTTTTCCTTTTTTTTTTTCTTTTTTTTTTCCTTTTTTTTCCCTTTTTTTTTCCCCCCCCTTTTTTTTTTTTCTCCACGGGCAAAAAGAACAATGCCTTCTTGTTTCCTGGCCTGCCTTCCCTCGAGGGATCACGTCACTCCATTGGAGCTCGTTTCCTGCCCCGCTCGCTTGGTCATCGCTGCTGATGTAATACCCAGGGGGGGACCGCTCACGCCGGGGGAGGGGGGGGGGGGAGAAAAAAAAATCAGGAGAGCTTGGAAAGACTTTTTCCCCCCCTTTCCTTAAAAAAAATTAATAATAAAAAAAAGCGACGGAAAAAGACCCCTGGGCCCCGTCCCGCTTGCGAGAGGAACATTTGTCATCATTTATAAAAGAGCTTTTCCTTCCCGCTGTTGTTTATAATAAATTCTTGGACGCTTCGGAGAGAAACCCGACTCCTTTACCAACGGGGAGTTTTATTTTTCCCCCCGCGACGGAACTCGCCCTGGATGGCCCCGTTGTTATTGTAGGGTCTCACGCCTGATTTTCGGCTCAGGCTCGGCAAACGCCGGCACCGCTGGGGTTAATGGGACGGCAGGATCCGACCTCGCCACCCTCCGAATGTCCCCTTATCACAGCGGGGACCAGAACTGTCCCCATCCGGGGCGGGCCAAATCCTGATTTTTTTATTTTTTTTTAAAATAATTTTTTTGCTGAGCCAGCACTTTTCCACCTCCTGCAAGTCAGGGGCCTGGCAGCCCCCCCCTCCCGCTATCGCCTCTGAAAAGGGACAACCACAGCAAGAAAATGTTTGTTTTTCCCTCCTTCGCCCCTCGGCCTGCCCCGGGGGAGCTGCCAGAGAAGATTTCCTTCTTATTCACCGTAAAAATTCGAATAATAATAAAAAAAAAAAAAAAAAGGCAGGCCCACTCCCTGCCGCGCTGTTTGTGCAGGTGTGCCGGGCTTAGCCGAAAAAATCCTCGGCTCCGGCAGTTTTCCGAGGGGGCGGCTGCTTCGTCTTCCCATGCCCGGCTGGGTCCCAGCTCCGGAGATGCGGGGACCACTGAAGGGGGTGGCTGTGAGCAGTGGGGACACCCCCAAGTGACTGAGGTGCACCCCTCCGTCCTTCCATCCCATCCCAGCTCCGCGGCATCCCTTCTCCAGCATCTCCTGATGCGCCTCTTCCATCCTTCCATCCCATCCCAACCCCGTTGAACCTTCTCAGGATCCCCGGTTGGTTGTTAAACGCCTGAAGATAGCAACAAAATCAACCCAAACCCATCCCCGAGCCCACAAAAAGGAGACTTTCCCAGCAAGATTGTCACCTCCTGGCCCAGGTGCCCCATCCATGGGCGACGGCATCCTCAGGTGTCACCACAGCCATCGTGACTCAAGCTCAGTGAGTACCAAAATCCTCATCACCCCATAAGATTTCCAAAACGCGCTCCCATTTAAAAACCAACCCCGGGCGACCCGTTCGCTTGAGGGCAAGGTGAAAAACCCTGCTAGGAAGCAGAGGGGAGGGATCTGGGGAGGGGGTCAGGTGAGGAAGCCCCTGGAGATGTCAAGAGTGGGGAGCACCAGTAAGAACCAGCACCTCGGCTGAAGCCCATGAGGAGGGGTGGGCTATCTGCCTCCACGGCTTAGATGCCACGTGGGCTCGGCTTTCACCAGTCCAGACCTTTGCATGAGATGCTTCAGCCTTGGGTGACGCTTGGGCCCTCTGCAGCAGTTGCGAGCAGGAAACATGAAGACTTTTGGTGTCTCCTCCCCGTCTCCTTGCCAAACCTTGGTCTGCTGCCTTTACGTCCCTCTCTTGACCAAGCCACATGAGATGCTCCTCTCCCACCTCCACCACAACCTGGCCACCTACAGACTTAGGGCTGGAAACCATTTCAACTCTCGCTTTCCAAGGTGTCTTCATCCTCTCTTTTGGACGGAGGGAGGTGGACGACCCACGATGCTCACGCAAGCCCCAGTAAACCCCCTCGTAAAAGCCGGTGGGATCTAATTGCTTAATTAACCCCCCCAGGTGCCCCAGCGAGGGGCCGGGAATGCCGCACATTCCTGGCAGAGCCGGGTGGGATTAGGAGGCTCTTAAAGAGCTTAGGCGCATAATTAACATCTGAGTCGGCTTTATAAAGTGTTTTGACCAATTAAGAAACCTGCTTGAAGGGTGGCCCTGCAGGTAACGGGCTTGGGGGGGGTGTGCGGGGATTTGGTGACCCCGGGGAGGTGACAGCTTTCCTCAAACAAAGCTTGGCTGGAGAGAGCAGCAGGTGACCTGAAGGAGAGGCCAGGTAGTGGGGTGGCCCCAGAAAGCCACCTCCCTGGGCCAGTTGGATGGTCTTTATTCCTTTCTTTACATTTATGAAGGGAAAACATGAAGGAGGAGGCTGGGGGCTCCTGCACCAAGAGGTGGGTGTCCCATTGACAGGACTGTTGGCCAACAAGGGTTGTCCACCCACCCACGGGCACACCGATCCCCCCTGGCAGAGCCACAGCACCATCACCTCCTGGCCCAGCTTCCAGTCATCCTTGAAGGACACGGCCTTTGCCAACAGGGAGAAGATAAGCTTGGCAGGCATCTTCCCATTTCCCTCTGTCACCTCGGGTCTTCTGTCGGGCAGCCGTCCCGAGAGACACGGGACCACCAGCATCCCTCACCCCCCGCATCCCTCATCCCCGCATCCCTCGCCCGGCAGGAGCGACTGTTCCCGGCGAGGCGGGCAGAGATCCGGAGGAAGATCTCTGCACAAACCCTGTCCCCCAAGCTCTTTCCCACACATCTTCGGCGGGGCCGGCTGGACCTCCGGCTGACCCAGCCAGGCTGCTCTCACTGTGTTTACTCGCTCGCACGCAACGGGGCAGGGTTGGGATGAACAATTCCCTCAGCACGAACCTTCTGGGATGGGTTTTTCTCAGAAACCAGGGATGGGGCTGGATGGGTTATGGGGTCAGACGGGTCAGAGGCTCCAGCTGAGATGGTTTTCCCAAGGGACAGGCAGGGAACAGATCCCCCAGGCTGCTGCTCCTCACGCCCTCCAGCCTTGCTTCCAAATTTCACCACAGAGCGAAAACACTCTCGGCAAGCCTCAGCCAAAAGCCACAGGATTTCGTCAGGGTCAGTAGGACATGAAGTGACGGCGTCCCTGACGCGACCTCGGTCCCCTGGACACGGCACCGTCCTACCCCAGGAGCACGGCGTGCCCCCAGCCCACGACACACAGCCATCCCACGGATGCAGGATGACCTGGGACGTGGCATACGGCCACCCCAGGAACACGGCGTGCCCCCAGCCCACGGCACACAGCCACCCCACGCGGGGGACGTGGCGCAAACCCACCCCACAAACGCGAGATGACCTGGGACATGGCACGTAACCCTCCCTCGAGCACAGCGTCCCCCCCATCCCACAGCAGAGACCCACCCCACGAGCACGGGATGACCCGAGACATGGCACAGACCCCACCAGGACCCCACCAGGACTTGCTCCTTCGCGTCCCTTCCCTTTCCTCCCTGTTCTCCACCACCTCAAACATCATTCCCAAAATACGCAGGGTTTCCAACAGCCCCAGCCCCCTCGGTGGCCCCTCGGCCACATTTGTCCCCATAGCACCAGGGCAGCACCCTTGGAGATCGACCGGCACCAGACATGGGTGCAGAGGGCTCTGCCCTCAGGGATGCCTTCTGCCCAGCACCCAGGGCACCGTCCCACCGCGGGGAGCTGCCACCCCCCCCAGGGTGCCCCTCAGACTCACCCCGTCCACCGTGGCTGGGCCTGTAGACGCTGCCCACGCTGACCCGGGCTTGGCTATCGGGGACGGCTTGCGGTATTTCGGGGTTCCTGGCAGGCAGGTAGGACTCGGGGCGAGGAACCCCGTAAGGCTCCACTGCCCGAAAAGGTGGCTGCGGTTCGTAGGGTGGGTACTGGCTCCCGTACCCCGTCCCGGCGGGAGCTTGCAGGTTATCGGTCGACGCGATGCCGTGGCCGGCGGGTTGCTGGTTGGCGTACGAGTCCGGGCCAACCTGTTCCGGCGAGCCCCCCGCATCGTGGTACAAGCTATGGGAGTACCGGCGGTCCAACCCGTCAACCAGTTGGGGGGCGGCGGGCACGTAGGGGCGTTCGGCCGCCGGGTAGTAACCCTGGGCTCTGTAGGGGCTCTGCTCCTCCCCGTAGTCCTCGTAACGCGCCCGGGGTTGGAAGGGGTACACCACGCTGGCACCCGCCGCCGCCGAAGCCACGGCCGCCCCGCCGGTGCCGGTGCTGCGGTAATAGGTGTACGCCTCGTCGTACGCCCGGGGCGCCTCATAGGGCTCGTATTGGGGGGCGAAGGGGAATTGGGGGTATGCCGGTTGCCCGACGGAGGCGTAGGCGAAGGATGAGGAGGAGGAGGAGGAAGAAGCTTGGCGCGAGCGGCCGGCAGGCCGTACCCTTTGCGAAGCCGTACTATCGCCCACCGGTCCCTCGCGCCAATTTTCGGGCACCTGCCCGAAACCGAAGGGATGCCGCGTTTGCCCCCGCACCGTTTCGGAACCCGGTCGGGCCGGTACCACCGGTGCCTGCCGCCTTACGTTGCCCGTACCTCCGCTCACCTCTCCCGCTAACAACAACCGATTCCCACCGGGTCTCTCTTGCCTCGCCGGTACATACTCGGCGCCGGTATTAAGCAAACTGTAAACGCGGCCGTTGTTCTCCCACTGGATCAGCTGCCTCCAAGGCTGCCCGCCGCCTGCCTGCTCCTGCCCGCCCGCCAGCAGGCAGAGCCCGCATCCCAGCGCTGCCCACAACCCCCAAGCTCCCCGCCGCGCCATCCCGTTCTCCTCCACCACCCAACTTCCACCTCCCCTCCCCGCCGCCCACCCCCACCACCCCCCCACCCACCCCCCCCCACCCCCCCAGCCCCTGCGGAGCGGCTCCCGGGGCGGGCGGAGCGGCCGCGCTCCCCCGGCGGTGGCGGCGGTGGCGGCGGTAGCGGCGGGGAGGGAAGCGGAGAAAAAAAGCAAGAAGTCTGTGTGTGTGTGTGGGGGGGGGGTGGTGGTGGTGGTTGGTGGTGGTGGTGGTGATGGAAAAAGCAAAGCAGAGCTGCCGGGTCCTAGGAACCGCCTCCGGCACGGATCCTGCCCTCCAGGAGGTGGGAGGAAGGACTGCAGGGTGGTGGCTGAAAAGGGAGATGCATCCACTCGGGATTTAAAAGAAACAACAACAAAAAAAAAAAGAAAACACCACCAAACAGAAAAAAAAAAAACAACCACCCCAAACCCACAAAAAAAAAAAAAACCCTGGAATTTGAGGGTGGTTTGGTTTGGTTTTGTTTTTACACTTTTTAAAAAAAAAAAAAAATCCTGGCCCGACGCGTAACATTTGGGTTGAATTCTGCGCGGTTTTGGGGTGATGTAACGGCCTCAAAATAGGGGGGTCAGGTTTGCGGAGGGCTACCCTGCTCCGCGCCGCTGTTGGGAAGGACCCCATTTCCCCCCCAAATTCCCACCGGTGACTGTCCCACGTGGAGGCCCGAGACCAGGGTGAGGGCCTGAGCAAGCACCTTCATTCCCTCACAAAAGCTTTTGATAGGTCTCGAAGGGGAAACTGTACCCCAAAAATGGAGCTTACCCCCCAGAATTTGTCTCTCTGTGACAATTTGGGGGCTTTTCCCTTGATATTGTATCCCAAACGAGGACGGATCCTGCGCAAAATGCTTTTAACAAGCTCCAGGGAGGAATAAAACCCGAGACCGGTTGGTAACTCAGGGCTGGAAATATTAAACAAAAGGGGGGAAAATGCAGAGCGAATTTGGGGGGGGGGTCCTCAACTGATCTGGCCCATGCAAACCCCAAATCCATCGCCTCGCCGGGGCCACCTCCCTGGCTCGCTCCTTCGCATCACCAAACGAAGGGCCAGCGCAACCGGAGCACCGGGGTGTCACTGCCTCCTCCTCCTGCCCAGGGAACCCCTGAACACCCCCGCCCCCCCCTTTTTACAGCCCCACAGCCCCAGCCTGGCATCCACAGGGAGATATTTCGGGGCAGAAACGGGGCTGGGAAAAAGCATCCCTGCATCCTTCCTTCCTTCTTCCACCTTGGAGAAACTGAGGCAGCACCCCGAAAGCCGGAGCGGACACCCCAAACCCTGCCACCCCCCTGTCCCTGGAGCTGCCCTTGTGCCATCCGGCACTTTCCTGTTGCTTTAAGTCCCGGCCGTAGGGACGTGTGTTTTCCACGTGTAGATTTTTCCTTTTCCCCTTTCCCCCCCCCCCCCCCCCCCCGCTCCCCTCCTGCCGCTTTCGTTCCCAGCCCCGAAAACCGGGGATGGAGCCAGGATGAGGCCAGGGGCCAAGGCCAGCCTAACCACGGGGGATCCCAGCACCGAACTTTACCCTAGGGCCTAAATCCCCCCCCCACGCACACCGTGGAGCCCCCCCCAATTCCTTACATCCCCTAATATTTCTTTGCTTTTCCTTGCTCCCCCTGCTCCCGCCCGCGCTCCTCCCTTCTCCCCGCAGGGACTGGAAATACCAGAGTTGATGTAATAGGCAGCGCTGCGCTGGCCAGGAAGGAAAGCCTGGCCTAACCTCCTCCTCCCACATCCCCACGGATGCCTGTCCTGAGTGGGAACCGGCACACGGGGGGGCTGGCCGTGGGTCGCTCCGCTCTGCATCGGCCCAGCCCAGGATTTTTTTTTTTTTTTTTTTTTTTTTTGGGGGGGGGGGATAGGATTTGGTGTGATGTAGGGGTGGGGGGGACACACGCACACACACGCGGCAGGGACAGGGTTCCCCCCACCCTGGAGTGGGGCAGGAGGGGGATGGAGGGGGGTCCCTATAGGTTTGGTTCAAGAGTGGGGGGGGTCCGCACCCCATCCCGCTCCCCAGCCCATGAGATGCCACCAGGACGCGGGGGCCAAGGGGACGGGCTACCACCCCTTAACGGGGGGGGGGGGTAAGGACACGCAGGGTCCCACCCCGCATCCCCACGGTCCCCACGCGGGTTCAGCATCCCCGGAGAGGATACAGAAAGGGGGTGGGGGCAGAGCTCATCTGTCCCACAGCGTGATCCTGGGCCACCAAGATGGGACACGAGGGGCCGTGTCCCGCTGCATTGGGGGGGTGGGTGGGGGGGTCCCCACTCCCACTAGATGGTGCCAGCAGCCCACGCTTGCGGTGCCACCGCACCTGGGGTGACAGCGGCGGGGACAGCCACCCCAGCGGTGGCTTCTCCCACCCCAGCCCCACAGAAACCCCTCCCCGAGGTGGGGTGGGAGAAGAAAGCAGAGGGGCTGCACCCCCAGAAGCATTTTTCTTCCCCTCCCCCTCCTTTCTTTTCATAAAGATCCCACGGGGGTGGATGTGGGTGCCCAGCACCAGAGCTGGGGGCATCGTGGGGCAGCTCCCCCCCCCCCAAAAAAAAAAAAAAAATTATTAAAGGCAAAACCACGGTGATGGGGAAACTGAGGCAGCAGCCCCCAGCACAGCTTCGGTGCCTGCATCCCTCCCCGCTGGGCTCAACCCTCAAATTTCAAGTTAACCCGTCCATTCTGCTTTCCTTTTGCAGAAATAATTACCAATACGGTGACTTTGTTTCATTCCCCAGTGACTAAACTGCTTAGCAACTTAATTACCTAAAGACAAGTTTTCTATTACTATTATTTTTAGGCAATTTGGGATAACCAGCCATGTAAGTAATTGGGTGTCACCTTATTGAATTACGGGGGACGCGCGGTCACCGTGGGGCACGGTGGCACGAAGGCTCTTCTGCCTCCGTCCACATCAAACTCACTCAAAAGCTCAGTCCCAGGATTTTCTTACCTCCTTTTTTAATCCTTTTTAACGTGGATTTACCAGGACTGACTTGATTTTTTTCGAGACAGCCGGGTGAGGGAAAGAATGGGGGGTGAAAAAAGGGGAATTTAACCGAACTCGAATATCCGCTTTCTTGCCCAGGCTTTTCCCGTAAGCCAGTCTCTTGCTCTTAATTTTCCCCCCAAAATCAGGCAAATTTAGAGATGCTACAGTCTCACCGGACAAGGAAATCTGCTCGCGTCGCCGCCGCAGAGGGATCGCCGCCTCCTTTCCCCATGATCCGACGGCTCTGCTCTCCCCAGACAAAATAAAAGGGGGGGGAATATTTAAAAAAAAAAGAAAAAATCAAGATTAAAAGGAAATAATCAAAATGTCTGTGCTCCACGTCCTTCTGATCGCTGGGAAAGCTGCCCGGGGAGGCAGCCCACCTTGCATGCTATGAGTGTGCCGGGTCTCAGCCGTCCTTCGGGATGGACCGCAGGAGAGCTGGGATGTCTCCCGCTCCATCCCTTCGCCCCTGCGCCTGGGTGGGTGGCTTGGCATTTACCTCCCTCCTGCCCCGGGCTGTCGGGGAAGGGAAACTGAGGCACGGGGAGGGATTTTCCCCCGGCGGGGTACGCTCACACTGCGACCCGAGCAAATCCCACGCGGCGTTTTGGTATCCAACGGAGGAACTGGCGGTCAAGGAAACCTGGTGAGCATCCTCTTCCACATAACTCATCCCAAGTCTCCAGCCGGAGCCGGCAAGCGCTTTCAGCAGGGGAATGCGTTCGAAACTTCATTTATCCGCCGACCTCAATCGGAGACGCTTCATTACTTTTACCTCGGTATCTCCGTCGAAATACTCACCGGCTGGGTGTGAACCACATATCCTCTAGCAGTTAGTGGCAGAGGGGGGTTTTTTTGGATCATCTTGTCCCTTAAAAGCCTTTTTCCTCCGTGAATTTCTCCGGTGATGGCATCCCGCAGGAAGGAGCTCCAAAGCCGAACGAGGGTCGTGCAAGCTTTTTCTTTCCTAGAGCTGGTCTTGAGGAAGGAAGGCAAGAGCAAGAGGGGAAAAAAAATATGATCTGGGGTAATGAAACTAAAAATCGAGCTCGGGGTGAGGTAACTCCTCTCCTCCTTTCTCCCCAACCTGGGCAACACCACAAATAATGCAAAATTCAAGAGCAAATCCCATGGAGAAACCTATGGGATGGAGCAGGGAGGTCCAAGCCCTGCCACCGCCTTGCCTGGGCTTGGCCAGCTCCTTCCCCACCCCACGCTTGACCCAGCGATGGCTGAGGATGGTCTGCAAGGGATGGTGGTCCTTCTCCAAACACGTGCTCCCCTAACTTATGGCTTCCCGGTCTTCTTGAAGCCTTGCAGCGCTCCTTGCTTCCTGCATTGACATTCCTCTGTCACGTTTAGCAATTAAAGGTGATTTTCTTTTCCCCCTCATGTTCTTAACGGAGCTTATAATTAACTCGTTTCTGATTCTCATCCCTGTTTGCGTGCCGGCCTCGTCAGAGATGTCAGCAAAGCTCTTCAATAACGTCACCTCCGTTGGTTTTTTTTTCATAGGCAAGCGCAGCTCGGGATAACGAATCCAGGGGGTTTCTTTTCCCAAAGGATGAGAATGTCCCCAGGAGATGCTGTCCCTTGGCACCCAGCCCGCGGGGACATCCACGGGCGGATGGAGCTGGCGGGATCCGTGGTTTCACCCAAACTCCTGGCTCCTGGTCCCAGCCCGACCCACGCTGAGCATCCCATCCGGAGTACCAGGGGTTCAGCCAAAGCCAGCGGAGGAGAAATACGGCTTCTGAGACCCGTCTCGGTAGCTCGAATTAACCTTCAAGTGTAGGACCAGCCATCGGGGACATTAAAGGTGACCGGGAGAAGCATCTTTTTAATCCGCATGGCCGCCCGCTCCCAGCATACGTGCAGGAGCGCCCGCGTTTCGCTGGAAACGAAGCTCTTGTAAATTGGATAAAGTTGTCATCACCCGAATCCCAGAGGTTCTGAGATTCCTCCCTTAATTCCCCCCAAAACTCCTACCTCAAGGTTTCCGGCCCGTTGGATTGCTTAAACTCTTTGCAACCCAACCCGGCTCTTAGCTGAGCTGGGAAAAAAAAAAAAATCTGTTTTTCCCAAAGAAAAATGAGAGTAAAGTCCGTGAAGCTTTACACCTCGTGGTCTGTAGAGGATCAGGAGCATCCACCAGCTGCTGCTGCTGCAAAAAAAAAAAAAAATAAGGTGTTAAAGCTTTCTTTGGGAAGCCAGGGAAGGACTCGTTCCCCTCCACCGAGGCATCGGAATTATGAATCCCATCCAGCACGGCAGCACCCGGGGACCGAACAACCCCAGCAGCACCCAGCTGAAGGCCTCTGCCCATAAATAACACCCTAAAGCAACGCAAACCCACAGTTCCCATGGGAAAATGCATTTTTTTTTTAAAAAAATTAAAATATTAATGTAAGAACAAGGGTTTCCCTACCCAGAAGGGGTGACCCGAGGTGGCTCGGCTGTCCTGGCATCTGCAGATGACAACCTAAAAACCACCCACCGCTGTCTCACCCATCCCTGCAGCATCGGCCGGGGCTCAGCACCTCCCTGGGGGACTCAGCACCCCCCCTCAGGGGTCCCAGCATCACCCTACACGTGCCGGGTACCCCGGGGGCTTCGCTCACGGATGGCAGGAGATGGAATTAATTAGGGAGGCAGAGTGGATAATAACACGGTTTTTAAAGCGCGTTGTTTGCGGCAGACTTCTCTGGAGTGGGTTATTTATAGGACGCGTCTATAACCTAAATAAAGCAGCCGAATTTCGCCGCGATGCTCCCGGGGGGGGTGGGGGGGTGGGTGATGCTGGTGGGGTCCTGGGGGGGTGCAGACCCCCCCCTGCTGATGCTCCCCAGGCACCCCCAGGGTTGGGGCAATCCATTTAGAAGCAAGCCACCAGCTTGAGGACCCCGAGCATCTCCTTCTCAGCAGTAAGATTGGTTAAATGAGCCGGTTTAACGAGCAGACCCTCGTTAGGGTACTGCAGCCCCCCCCTTCCCTGTACCTGATCCTTCCCGTGGGACCTCGAGGAGGAGGAGGAGGGAGGAGGATGCGATGCTCACCGCGAGCTGGACCAGCTGCTTCATCCCAACCCTGCAAACAGGGAGCAGGAGCCGGGGCCGTATCCTGAACAGGGTAGAAAAAGGGCAAAGCTGCTTCCCAGCCCCAGTTGTCCCAGTTACAGCCCAGCTGGGAACTGGGGGGGGCAGTTTCTCAGACCCCCCCAACCCCTGCTCACCCCAAGAGAGCCTCTCATCAGCTGGAAGGGATGCTACAGCCACCCCAACGTACCCCAGCAGCAACAAACCTCCTCCCACCACCCTCTTCATCTTCTTTGTGGTCTTCATCATCTTCCTCTTCCTCCTTCTCGCCCTTTATTCCCTCTGGCTGCTCTCAGGTGTTTAATATTTGCCCCATCGCCCCCCCGCCCCGGCCCCGCCTGAAGCTGCCCGGCCTCTCCTGGGACAGCGGTGGCAGTCGTCACCAGCAGCAGATTGTCCCCAGACCTTGCCAAGATGATGCGTTCTTACAGCTGGGGTCCCCAAAACCCTCATTTTAATTCACCACAGTCAACGATGGGCTCCTGGCCATGCTCCCCCACCCCCCCGTGCCTCAGTTTCCCCCCCTTCGCCTGGGAGAAACCCCCAAAACCACCAGTGGGAAGCCGAGATGATGGCGGGGGAGGATAAATAAACCCCGACACGTCCCCCTGTCTTTCCAACAGCCGCTTTAGAAGGAGAAACACCACCCACGGCCGTGACAAATGTCTTTGTCTGGCTCGCGAGTGGAATAGCTAACACCCAGAGAGCGGTGGCTGCTTATGCTCTGGAGTGGTAGGTGTATAAATATATAGTGAATAAAATGAATAGTTTTGTTTGTTCTGCTCTTATCTAATCTAATAGCTTCTGGGTGAGCAATTACTCTCTGTAACAAGAGCAAATAAGCAGCATTAGCGTAATTGGTTGAGTATTACTCTGCTTTATGCTATATAACGCAACATTAGGACCTCAGCACTTACTCTTAAAAGAAGGTTTTCTGCTCCGGTCAAGGCTGGAGGGATGCTCGGTGTGGGTTAGCCCTGGTTTTACTAGCAAAGCCTCAAACCCAGCTCCTTTTTGCTATTCTCAGCTCAGAACAACTCCAATTTCCCCCCCCCCCCCCCTAAATATTTGCTGCAGAAGATCTGCAGGATGAAATCTCTCCCGGAGGAAGGTGTGAGGGGTCTCGCTATAGATCTGGATGCATCTCACCGTGATGCTCATCCTCTCCCCCAGCCAAAACAAGGCTGGGAAACCCAAAAACCTCAGCCCTGTACATGGCTGGGTTTGAAAGAGAAGGAAAAAAATGCACTTGTCAAGAAAGCAAGAGAAATCAGCCCGTCATCTTCAGCCGGACCAGCTATGTACACAGGTTTAAATGGTCATTAATGCATCCCTTCTTGCTTGGAATCATATCTGGGTTAATGTCCTCGCCAGCACGCTCCATGATGGACATCTCTATTAGGAGCAATTGAAAAAGCGACAAGAAGTGTCTGAGGGGAAAGAAAAAAAAAAAAAAAAAAAAGAGAAATTGGGCTGGGGAGAGGTGGAAATTTCATATAAATCTGCTTATTTGCTTTGTTGCTGATGAGGAAATGGAAGCAGAAGCTCCGGATCCGGGTGTGTGTGGAGAAGGAATTGGGAAATGGGAGCTAAAAAAGCCCAAACCACACCATTTTGGGGGTTTTACTGGGGGGGGGAACAAGCACCTTTTTTTCTCCAGCAACCCCAAATCCTTCTCCCCACACCCCTTGGGAGCTGCTGCATCTTTGCCCCACGGAGGAGACCTCTCTTCTAGCTGTTCATCCCTGGGGAGCAGAAGTAAAGCCCAATTCTTCCAGATGCTCCCTGTTCCCAGTGTTTCCAGTTGGCCCTACTGGTCCTGGAGGAAGGAGCTGGAAAGGTGGAGGGAGCTTGGCCCAGTTGTGCCTCAGTTTCCCTCCCTGTGGAAAAGAGACGGGGAGGAAAGGGGACAGGTGAAACACCTTGAGCTTGCCCGGAGGGAAAGAGATGGAGCATCCATCCTGTCCCCTTGCCTACACCCCCTCTCTGGGTGCTGAGCACCCTCAGCTGCTCCCATCCCACCTCATGTCATCTCATCTCATCCCTTCCCATCATCCCAACCCGTCTCATCCCATCCCAACCCATCTCATCCCATCTCATCCCATTTCATCCCATCACCCCATCCCATCTCATCCCATCACCCCATCCCGTCATCCCATCCCATCACCCCATCCCGTCATCCCATCCCATCATCCCATCCCCTCATCCCATCCCCTCATCCCATCATCCCATCCCGAGCTCCCCCCACGACAGCCCTGCTCCTCATTAAGGAGGAGAAATAAAATAAAGGATGAGGAAGAGCTGGGAAGGATGGGAACCCCATCACAGTGTCCATCTACAGGAGGGGTGGCTCGTCCCCAGGTCCTATTGCAATCGAAGGACGGCATCTAAGCAGATGTATTGGTCTACAAAGGGCTGCGCGGAGCAAACTGGTGCAAACTGGTCCCCAGCAGCGTCTGACACAGCCCTGAAGATGCAGAGGTCAAGCACGAGCAATTTGCCGGACCGCGGTGTTTTGTCGCTGTGGGGAAGCGATGCCGTTCCTTGCACTGGGAGCAGGCGGGGGACCCAAAAAAACCCCCACCCCCTCCCCAAAACAGCAGCACCCCACAAAGAGGCCTTTTTGCCCTTTAAACCTTTTAGCGGGGTTAGCTCCCAGCTGGTACAAGGCTGATTATCAATACGCTCTCATTTATCCCGCAAAAGCCGCCTCATGCTGCGAAGCCGCACGTCCGCCCGTGCCGCCGCGGCATCTAAACCCGGCCCAGAATAGCATCAACCCCAAATCGGCTCACACTCATTGAGTAACCTTGTTAATCCTACAAAGAAAAAAAAAAAAAAAAAAGAAAAAAACCCCCCACAACTTAGGAGACCGGGGAATTTCTGTTACAAGCCCAAAGCCGGCTTCACTTCGATAAAAGCAATTTGTACGCTGCTAAATAGCAAGAAGCATCCGATGAGGCCAGCGGAAAGAGGTTGGGAGCAGCCAGGACAACGTGGGTCCGTCACAGACCAGACAGACGCGGAAATCACTTCGTTCAGGTTAAGACAAGCTTTGCAGAGAGAGAGGGGTGGGGATAGCTAGATAACTGGTAAAACAGGAGAAAATGTGTAATCCAGAGCAAGAAAATGAGGTTTCAACTACGGAGCCTGTGTTTCAGGAGCAAACTTCTGGCAAGGAGATGGGTCGTGAGCATCCCAGACCTGGAATAACACTTCTACCATCTGAGAGCTCCCGCTTTGGTGCTGTGCTTTGCCCTCAACGATGGTAAATCACCCCCAAATATGCCTGGTACCTCATTATCCGTGCCACAGAACCCACCGGGTCTTGGGGCTTTCTTGGAGCTCAGGTTTTGGTGCCTCCTCTCCAGGCACAACGATGTCTCCCCTTGCATCTGCCAACTCCAGGAGGTTGCACGGGGATGGGACAGCAAGCACAAACACAGGGACAACCCAAAATAACCCAGCGTCCCCCTGGAGAGTCTCAGTTCAGGGCCAGGGCCACCGAGATGGATCAGCATCCATCTCAGGGATCAGACAAGAGAGGACCAGCAGCCTCCTCCCCTCCTGCCCAGTGCAGAGGGAATTTGCGTCCACAGCAGAAACGGAGCCACCAAACACCATCCCCATCTTCATGCACCTGGTCCCACCACCATCTCTGGTGGGTTCCACCTTCCTGGCGAAACCAGAGGCAGCGTTGCCCGTGGAAAACCGACCTCTTGAACCCAATACAGGAGCTGAAGCTTCGCCCAGAGAAGGGCGATTCCCCAGGGACTCGTTCCCCTGCGCCGCAGTTTGGGGTGGCAATCCCCCACGATGGAGCTGCTGCCCACCATGCTGCTCGTTCCTCCTCAGCAGCATCCCAGGGGCGGGGGGAAAAAAAAAAACCAACCCCAAAACCGAATCCTGCTGCACGCAACGTGCTTTGAAACAGAAAGGAAAGAGGAGGAGGAGAAAGCGAAGCAGCGAGGCTCGGGAAGCATAATCTTATTAAAAATCTCAGCAGGGATGTGGTGTAATTAATCCCATCAAATTCATCGCAGAACAATCCCTCGGTCGGCTCAGGATAAATTGGGAGCTGGTGCCTGTGGCCTCGGCGCCAGGAGGTAGCAGGTACCTCCGGGTACCTTACGGCAAGCGAAACAGGATGAATCCTCCCCTTTCTGCTGCTGCTGGGGCTGCCATCACCACCAAAAAGGCGGCTCCTTTCGAAGGAGAAGGGGTTTTGCCGGGTTATCGGGGGGAAAATGGGGACAGGGACCCTGCGAGCTCCCAGGTACCCAACCCACCCCCGAAAGCTGAGATGGGGAGCGGGATGGGGATGCTCAGGTGGGCACGGCCAGCCCTCCTCCTCCGCAATCATATTTAGAGATCTTCCCAGATTTTAGCTGCGGGTTGAAATGAATTGGGTAAATAAATACAGATCGATTAGCTCTGAATTTTTGCAGGGACGGCTTTTTTGTCTCTCGTTTTGCAGAAGCACCATAGCGAGCTAAGCCAGCGCTGACATGACTGCATTCCTCGGCCTTCCCCATCTCCTCTCACCCTCACCGCAAGTAATAAATTCCCTCTGCAAGACAATTTTTGCCCTAATGAATGCCCCGTCCATCTAAAATAGGAAGTATTAAAAAAATCTCTCCCAAAGAAACAGCTGGAGAACAACGTTGGGCTTAAAAATATATATAGGGGCAAATGTGCTTCGATGTCTCATGAAGATGGAGAGCATCGTCTATGATCCATCACCATGCTCTGCCTTTTAAGATGTCCCAGGCCAACAAAATAATAATGAAACACCCTCAACTCTGCCAGCTCTTCCTTGTCAGAGCCCGGGAATCACTATTTTTAGCATCTCGGTCGGCGCTGGACCAGGATGCTGGGCTTTGGGTACCACTGGCATCCCAATGGCATCACACTGCCCTTCCCAGCACGGGAGGGCTTTCCTCCCCGGAGGCTTTCCTGACATTCCTCTCCTCCTCCCTGTCTCATCTTATCTCCTAAACGAAGTACGTCAGGCGGCATTAGCTCAGCCTTCCCCTCATCCCTGCCCGGGCA
The DNA here is from genome assembly GCF_028858705.1 of Grus americana. NCBI lineage: Eukaryota > Metazoa > Chordata > Aves > Gruiformes > Gruidae > Grus > Grus americana. Next base: position 2,747,315 of record NC_072861.1, on the reverse strand, counting down.
GCATCCCTTGCAAAACAAATCGCTCTGTGTCAGCAGAAGTGTCTGGAGTGATAAAAGCCGTTCAGCGATGGCGGCTCCGTATGACCAACCGCTGGACATTCCCAAACTTATTAGGACCTTGAATATATCGGCAGATTTTCTGCTCCACCTACCAGCCCAGCTGAGATTGAATGAATTCCTCATCCTAGCTGGAGACTTTTGCTTCTCCTTCTTTAATCCTCATGGAGATTTATGGCCCTTTGGTGGTTTTCACCTTTCTGGGGTGATGACAAAGTCTGACCCTTCTTTGCTCCACAGCAAGGTGCACGGTGGCCGCTTGCCTCAGTTTCCCCACCTGTAAAAAAAAAAAAAGTGTGATAATTCTTAGCAGTTTGGGATCTATTAGGCGTTGCCCACATGCTTGGTGCTGGCATGACCTCCTTGACCTCAAGAAGAGAGAAAAAGCAGGAGGGCTCCTGTGTTCAAAGGACATTTCCCAACCGAAATACCTCAACAGCAGCTCACGTGAACATCTTTATTGCAAGGCGCCAAGCCGGCTTCTAGTGCTTTGCCAGGGTGATGAAGTCCATCAGCATGGCCAGTGGCTGGAGGAGAGCAGAAGAAAACGTGACGGGATGGACTCTCCCCCTGGTCCTCCCAAGATCTCACCTTGTCCGGGTGTTCAACCGGGAGCTGGTGGGCAGCGCAGGCTGCGGACATCAGCTCCTCTACATCCAGGTGGAGCAGGTTCCCACAGATCTGGCTGGAGGAGGAGGAGGAGGAGGAGAAAGAGAGAAAAGGAAATCCAGGAACCAGAGAAAACCCATCCCCAAGTGCTGTGACCCCAGCTCAGTCCTTGCTTGCATTTGCAATTCAAGGAAGAGGGGCTTTTTCCATTTTTTTCCCCCTTTTCCTTTCCCCTCCCTTTTTACCCTGGGAGGAGGTAGGTCTGGAGGCCCCACATTTTGTTTTTGATGCTTTCCTTTGGAAAAAAAAAAAAAAAAGGAATTTACAGTTCAGGGACCTCCTGAGCCATGGATGCCTGCGAAGAGGCGATCCCCCGTCAGCCGGAGGATAGTGAGAACAACACTTGCCGCACGGGCTTCACCGAGATGGGCGAGCGCAGGGAGACAGTCTGTGCAAATATTAATTGAGATAATTAAAACCACTGGGGAGCAGGGCTGAGGGATGATCTGCAAGGAGAGAGACCTCTCTCCTTCCCATGGAGCCGGAGCCATGGATGGATGGGGCTGGCTGGAGGGATGCAGGATGCTTGGGGTACCTGGTCAGACTGATGCAGGATGCTCAGGGTACCTGGAGAGATGCAGAGAAGATAGGGATGACCAAGGAGGGTCAGAGTCAGCAGGACACGGGAAGGGCTGGCCTGTGGAGGACAGCTCAGGAGAGCTCAACGTCTGCAGCTTCAGCTCCTTCTTCACGCAACTCACAGGGTAAAGGAGATAAATTCAGAAGAGCGGGTGCAAAGGGCTAAGGTCTTCCAGAGTCTCGCCACAGAGCCACCTCAGGAGAGCCAAGACATGTAACCCCCTGCTCAGCGGGCCTGATCCATGGCCTCAGCATATTTAGCAGGTTTAGGTGATGCCAATCACTGTGCAAATATTTACGCTCCTTTCTTGGCATCCTCTCTAAATGATGCTGCTGGATCTATGGAGGTATTTTCTGCCAGATCTGTGGGGCTGTTGAGGAAGCTTGCGACTCACCCAGGTGTTTTGCAAAGGTGGGATCCATAAACGCAACCAAGATCTTCAGCATGATCAAGTTCTTTCCCATGTCTATGTTCATCACACAGCTGTGCTCCTGGGGGACACGGAGAGCAGGAATCCAGGGAAAGCTCCCATGGCCCAGCTTGTTCATAGCTACAAAGCCCAGAGCCCTGATAACAGAGGATTCAACTCCTTTACTACAACTCCATCCCCTGCGGGGATCAGCACTGCCTGGGCAAGTTGGATGAGGGTCACCCCAAACTGATGCTCACAGAGACGTGGCCGGGAGGAGGGACCGCGCCTGGTGTGGGGCAGAGGGGAGCTGAAGGCCATAGGTGGCTGTTTCCCCCGGGGTGGGAGGACATCAGGCCAGGAGCAATTATGGATTTTCGCCACCATGACTGATCCAAGGAAGAAGCACCCAGAAACTTACTGTTTTCCGGAGGAAGAACTGGAAGAGCCAATAGACCTCACGTTCCTTCTCGACCAGGAGATGGAAGAGCAGGAGCATCCCACAAAAGCCTTGCTGGTAACTCTGCCAAGAGAGAGGTCATCCAGGTATGCTCGTTATACCAGAGGGCAGAGACGAGGTCAGCACTGCCGGATGTCAATGGGAAAGGTTCTCCCTGGGAAAAGTCCCTCGGGGCCGTGCAGGACCTGCTGCCCCCCCTACCCACTCTCCGGCCTCTGCATTGCACATGCAGCTCAGCAGAAGGATCTTCTCCAGCTGCTGCTTGTCCGCCACGCTTTGGCTTCGTCTCATGTGCAGTCTCTGCACGTCCAAGCCTGGAGGGAGAGATATCCACCCACGCTGGACATTTGGAGAAGGGTGTTTATACCAGGCTGCTTCACACCGTCACATCCTCCACACATAAATGCCTTGGGGAAAAAACTTCATGTGCAAAACAAACTTGAGATGGGGCAAAGCTGATTTCCTTACCTGGAGGACTCAAGTGGGTTCCAAGACAGCTCTTCTACCCTGACTTCGACCACAGATTTCCTTCTGGTCCAAAAGTCCCGCCATCTCTGCAGCCCCAAGTTTTGTCTGCACACTCGCCTACGTCTACAAGAAGTTTTAGCTCCCAGCAATGTGTGTAAACCCCCACCGGCTCTCTAAGCAGGTCACATTGTGCAGAAAGTTGGAGAGTGATTTCTTCTTCACCCAGTCCTGGAAAAAAAGGGAAGAAAGGTGATGTATCTGGCTGAAAGCGTGACATTTTTCTAAGGTCTTCTCCAGCTGGATGCAGCGTCTTTCATTTCTAAAGCAGCGACTTAGTCGCAGCAAGGCACTTGAAAAAAAAATAAATCCCAAACCTTACCTTCTTGCTTCGGCTGGGTTGATTTATGCAGGTTACATTGATTTGTAACATAAATTTTGCAAGATCATTTAATATTCCTTTTGTTGTACAACTTGGAGAAGCCTAAATGGGAATCTGAATATAATAACGCTCTTCACTGAAGTAAGCTCCTTTCATCCACCAGAAAAAAAAAAAAAAAAAAAAAAAAAAGGGCCCGGAGGTGCTCTCCTGGCTCCCAGCTTCTCTCTAATGACATCTCTATCTCCTGTCTTTCTATATATAATTCCCTCTCTCTGGGTCACTCGACCCATCGCTGCAAAGCCGATGGCTCCAGGCGATGCTGTAGCAGGTGCCGGCTCCAGCAGTCAAAGGCTGCAGCTCGCAGTAAGAAAAGAGGTAGGAAAAAAAACCCCACCATAAATTGGAGCAACTGTGGGGATTTTAAGGTGTTCAGAAATATAATGATGCGTGCTGGGCCTGGGCCAGCAAGGGTGGCTTGCTGGTGGGTTTCCATTCCTCACCCTGCCACCGCCGTGGGGCAAGGACACCCATCCCGGTATCTCAAACAGGTAAAAATCCACCACTGAAAGCCCTGGTCCTGCCGCATCTAACGGAGAGGAGGGAGGATTTCCCTGCAGCCTCTCTCACCGGTCCCAGCACACAATTTCAGGAGCACCCTAAGGTGATGCGGGACCTTCACATGGTCTTCGGTGGCGTTGACCTCATCCCTCCTGCAAGGACTTGCAGCTAGCTCCATGCACATCTACAGGGTTAGGTATCCTGCAGATGGCTGGACAATGAAACTCAAGTCGTGGTAACCCTGACGGGGACCCCACGCTCCCCTCCCCGCTTCCATCGGCACTTACCGATGAAGCTGCAGACGTAGGAGAAACCCCCGTGCCGTGTCACCAGCAACAGCTGGATCTCGTCGTACTTCTCGCTCTCCTAATTCTGCCGTCAAGTAGGGGGGGCACGGCTGAAAAATTATTCCAGGGTTTGGACCAAAATGGGATTTCTTATTGATTTTTTTTTTCCTGTTTCAGACCCAGAGGGGTGCACAGGATGAGGGGACAGGCTGGCAGACAGACATATCTCCGAGTGCTGTCGAACAAGAGCATCTCATCTTGGGAACCGCCCCGTGAGATATTTCCATGCCTATGGCTACACGGAGGATGCCAGGCCCTGGGGATGACAACCTGGCACCTCGGGCACCCCATCCATGTCCCCAGGGGTGGCTTTGGGGTCATGGTCTTCTCTTGTGGCCCGACAGACCCTCATGAAGGTGGCAATGGCCCAAACTACACTACTTGGACAAGCAGTTTTGGGGTTTCCTGCTAAAGCAGCCCCAGTTTACAAGTTCATTTTAACCCAAACAGCTCCACAGAAGAGTTTTCAGCCCGGATTTGCCCATTCCCAGATTCACTGGAGGTCCTCGGTGTCAGGAGAAGGCAGGGAGCTCACGGGATGCTGCAGGGGCACGGACGGTGGCTGCACCCCTTTGCACAGCGAGGGGGATGCTCAGCACTTTTGCAAGACCACCCCCACATCGCGGTCCCTTCTTGGACAGCACAACTCCATTTCCAAGGAGGCAGGAGCATCCTCTCCCCCACCTCCCCATCCCCTGGGATCCAGAGCCGTAGATCCATACACCAGCTGGATAAGGTCTAAGAAGTCACCCTGCCAAGAAGCTCTATCCGCAGCCTCCATGCCACCAGCAAGCCAGCCCTGACCTCCCCAGATGCTTTCCAGACACTGCCTTTAAGCCCAGACATGAAAATTTCTCACTACCAGCCCAGCGAGGGAGAAGCAGACTGTTTTCACAACTCTCTTGCAAGTGTGACAAGGTGTCTGGGTTCATCTCGGAGCTCTCCCGGCTGCTTTCAGGGGAATGAAAAGCTGTTTTTAGAGGCTTAAAAAAGGAGGCACGGGGGGGAGGGAAGAAAAAAAAATAAAAAAGGTGTTTGGCCATAAGAATAAATTCTCCCTCACTGGGCAAAGCTGACTAATTTGTAAACTGCGAGAAAAGAATAAAAAGAAGCTAGCGAGCGAGAAATGCCAGATGAGGATAAGCACAGAGCATCGCTAGGCAAAGGGATGCTGGTTCCTCAAGGGCTTATCTATTCTCTTAGAAAAACAGGGAGGAAAAAGAAAATTTTCTGGGGGTGTTTTCACCTTCAGATGCCACCCAGGGGGATCTCCTGAAGGTTGGGCACCCCCTGAAGCCACTCTCCCCACTGCTGATCCTGCTCACTCTGTTGAGGAGCATCTTCTTGGCTTTCTACAAGCAAGAGAAGAGCAGGGTCAGCCAGGTAAGGGTAGCAAAAGCTCCCCTGGGTTAACACCATCCTAAAAGGCTCATAAACCACATCAACAACCTGCTTAGCTCCAGCACAGCTCCTGTTGACCTCATACCCCGACTCCCTCGGTGAGAAAACGCAGCCCAGAGCCTACAGCACTCCATTTAATTCCAGTTCAAACCCACTTTTAGCAGAGGATAAAAGGCGAGTGCAGCGTGGGTTAGCATTGCTAATTAGAAATGACCAGAGAGGAGGAATTAAGGGGATGAAAACCAGGAGAGGAAACGGTATCGGAATCTGAAATTTCTACATCCAGCAGAAAAAAACACTTAATGATACAACTCCTGGAGTCCAAAGGCAGGTCCTGGAGGGAGGCACAGGAACATCACCGATGCTGCTGCCTGGATTTTTGAATAGAGGAGGAAGCAGGGAAATTGTTTGGGGTTTTTCTTTTAAACCCAGCATCAAACCGAAGGGAAACAAGAGTGAATTTGTGCATCTTGTGCTCCTGCTCCCTCCTTACAAAAAGTTGGGCTTCAGCAGAAGTTTTGCAATCCTGGGAGTGAACAGACTGTGCCCCCATCGCTGGCACCCACATGGCAGTTCCCCTTGGGGCTATGGGACTGGAGAAACACAGTGCAGAAAACCCAGGCTGGCTCCAGGTGAGCCAGGTCAAGGCACATTCCCAAACCAGGAGACCTAAACTGGAACACACCAAGGTCCTGAGCAATGCCAGCTCAGCCAACATTTGTTGAGGCACAAGTTGGAGACATCCAACCTTTCAGATCCTGTCCCAAAAACATCTTTATGGCTTGTTTCTATCACCCTGTGTACATACAGTCGGGCTTTTATCTCCCAAGGAAATCCCCTGGGCTGAAAATAGGACCTGGGGGAGTATTATGAAGAGGTATGGTGCAGGCTTGCTCAGTTTTCACTCCTCTCCAAGTGCCTCCACCGTAGATAAGACAGGGGCCAGGAGGGCTGCCCAGACCCAGGGAGCACCATGTGCCAGCAGGGAGGAGGAGGAGGAGGGAAGAGCAGAGAGACCCTGGTTTGGGACGAGGCACTCGCCATCTCCCAGCTCTGCCGATGCATCGCCCACTCATAAGAGAAGAGGGGAGGGGAACCACATGCCTGAGGGGCAGCGATGAGCCGATGATGGATGCTCTGAGGTCACAGGGACAGGAGTTCAACCAAGATATGAGGTCACGTGGCGTTCTCAGCCAGCATCTCCTCTCCAACCCCAGCCCGAACCCCTCGGCAAGGAGCTAAAGGTGCCTGAGTCGTTTAGCATCTCTTGGGTTTGCTGATGACCTATTTACAATGGCTTTGGTAGATCTCAGTCTACATCCCATGTATAATGTGATTACAAGGCTGTGTAATTGCTGCATAATTGTCCTTCTTCCTGAGGCTGGTGCACCCTGGGGTTCCAGCCTCTCAATCTTAATTAAAAAGAATAAATCTTAATCAATCTCAATCGTAATTTCAGAGCCGGGGAGGGGCAAGGGGAGGGTCCCTCAGCACACAACCAGCCTTTGGGGTGTAAGGGGAACACGAACCCCTGTGGGGAAATTAGCCTGACAAAGGGTCCAGGAGGTGACATCGCCCATCATTAGGGGTCTGAGGACTCTTTTAAACAGTACTTTAACTCCTCAGCGGCCGATCCTTCAGCAGAGCAAAGCCTCAGGAAGATCCACCTGCCAGCTACAGAGCATTTCCAAGCAGCCAGGCATCCTCTTCCCTGCATTTTACAGAGGAGGAAAACAGGGCAGAGCTACTTGCCATCCTCCGACTGCTGGGAGGCAGGAGCAGATCAGCCTTTTCTCGTCCTTGAATCAAAGGGAGTGATGTCACATCTCATTTTTTCTCAGCAAAAATTTGCAACAGGAGTTTGAAAACCCCAGCTCTCCTTCCACCCACCGCCCTTTCAGTTGCAGAAACGCACTGAACCATGGGGCCAGGGCAACCAGATGCAAAGCAGCTGCTGCCTAGAAAGCAAGAAAAAAATGTTAGTGATAGGGCAGAACTAAAAAAGCTTTGCCAGGATCTGGCCACCAAGCTGCTGGGAGCCAAGGAACCCAAGGAGGAAGAGGAAGGGCTTTCCAAGACAAGGGTTTTCCAAAGCAGGGATCTGGTGAGGACTCCTGAAGGGGAAGCTAGAAGTGAAGGCAGGACTTAAGGACACCGTGAAGGAGAGGAAGACACACCGAGGACTTTGCAGATGCCTGCTGAATACGAGCTGCCCCACACAAGAGAGCCCAGTCCTGGAAATAAAGTCTTCACCTTGGCCTCATACCTGCTGAAGTGGTGGGTCAGACATCCAGATGATGGCTGGGGTGGTTGAACCAAAAAACAGGAAGGAAACAGGAAGTGGGGAGGATTAAAAAAAAAAGGCAGAAAGATATAGTTAGGAAGAGTCTGTCTCTTGCTCAGGCAAGGAACACTCGAGGGAAGGTTTGCCCACAATCCCCATCTCCCTCCTGCATCCTTCCATCTAGGACCAGGAGAGTTGCCCCACTAGCCCCGATATTTTAAGAGAAAAGCCACCCAGAGAGCAAAGTATGTAGTCAGAGCTGAAATGGGGTTAGGTGATGCAGCACGTGAAAGAAGAGAGGTCTAGATACAAAGAAATGCTTTCAGAGCTTGTTCTTGAGTAAATGGGCCAGATCTCATCTCCTGTATTAACTACTTTGTTGTCTTTGCTTCCGAGACTGGCAAGGATCTGCCCTACTCGCTGTCCAGGGAAACCTAAGGAAGTTGCAAAAGGGCTAAGAAAGAGTGAAATGAGGAGGAAAAGAGAAAAGAGTGATCCCAAGAAGCTTTGGAGAGAACTGATGGAGGAGGAGAACTCAGCTAATTACATCCTCAGAAACCTCACCACTTCCAAATGAATTTTTAATGAAAAAATAATGCTCTTTTCCAGTTATTTAACATAGAAAGGAAAAGCTCTGGAGACCCTACACCATCCCCCAATATCTACCGTGTCTGGGCATCTCAAGACTACACAGAGATGCAAACTAAAGCCTCTTCCAGACAGGTCCTGACTTTGGGAGTCAGGACCAGAAATTAGTTCAGTCTCACACAGCCTGACACAATGCTCTTTAAAGCAGAGCCAGGGAGATGGGAACTCATAGGGGTCAAGTTGTGATGACACCCCTGGGAGGTGACTCACTACAGGGGTCCAGTTGGAGACTGAAGTAGAGATTTCTATTTAACCCAAGGATGTGCCTCGATTCCCCAGGGCTCAAAGCAATGGGAAAACCGTGCCTGGCACGGGACTGGGGGAAGGCAGATGGTCCCACAAAAGCAGCCAGTACCCCCAAATACCTCCTCCACCACCATCCAGGGGAGCTCTCGGGATGAACTTCATCTCCAGACCATCTCCACTCCTGGCACGGCAATGGGAATTTAGCATCACGGTACATGACTTCTGCCTTCCAGCAGCATGCCCTCGTGGTCTAACCTCCTTCTCTGAGCTGTTGCTTTACTCAGGAGACAGGGTACCGCAGTCGGGGGCTCGGCATTGCAATTCAGCTTCTTTCCAAGCCCTCTCAGCAAGGTCAGCCCAGAGCCAGAGGAGGAGGTGATGGCCTCATGAGCCGTATGCCAAGACAAACTTCACTCACCCCTGGAGATAAAGACTGAGTGTAGATATAGAGGGCAAAACCCACCGTGATTCGTTCAAAAAGATGGAGAAATTCTAAAACTCCAGTTTTAAGGTGAGAGGGAATCAATCCACGCCATTTCAAAACAGTCGGACCCATCACCACCGGGTCCTGCCTGGGATGCCGCACCTCTGTGCTAATGCAACGGAGCCGAATGATGGGTCGTGCAAACAAGTCCTGTCTTTGCTTTAAAACTCCTTTCACCTGATGTCTTCTGGTTCTCGCCTTGCGAGGAAGAGTAATCATTCCCTGCTCGCCCTTCCCCGCCGCTCAGGTTTTTACAGACCTCTGTCACCGACTCCATCCATCATCCCTTCCCTATGCTGATGAGAGCCGGGTTATTTAGGCTTTCCTCATACACAAGCTGTTCCACCCCTCTGATCTCCCTCGACATCCCTCTAAATTGTCACCCAGGGAGCTCCGATTCTCAGCACAGCAGCTAGGAGCCACGAGACGCGCCTGAGAAAGGTTCAGGCACCGTGCTACGCCTGGACTGAAGCCTCTAGAAGGGAAAATGTGATTATTTCCACCTTTAAACATCTCACATCCAGCCAGGACTACTTTCAGGCAGCATTCAGGACCACGACCTGGAAGCCTAACATCCTAAAACCATGTGTCTTGAATCACTAGGCAACTCTTGACTACTCTGCCTGGCTAGGTCAGCTCAGCTGTTGTGCTCTCCTGTCTTCTGGTTCCTAGAGACCATGACATATTAAAGACATAAAAACATAAATAAGAATTTATAAGGGGTTTCCAAGGAGCTCTTCAGTGGGGCAAAGTTGGACTCCCAAAATGAGCGGGAAAAGGAGGCGAGTTGTTCTTTGACACAGCCAAGATCTCGCTAAGCAAGATGGTCTTAAAAGAAACTGAAGGCAGGGACAATTTGTGAGGCAGGAAAGGGTGTTGGGATGGAGGAGTCCCTTTGGGCAGCAAACCCACCATCATCCAAATGGCTGTTTAGCTTCTCTGACAGCATCTTCCAGCGACCCATTCATCTTTTATGGATGGAGGGCTGCAAACTCCCTCCCTGTCCCCGGTTTTGTTCTTAAAAACTGTTCCATCAAAGAGATCTATGAAAGGCTCAGTTCCCAGCTGACAAGCTATCTATTTAAAGTTTATACGCCCGGGAACATTCACAAAGACTTATTAATGGGAAACTGCTGAAGGGAGCAAGCCCACATGCAGCCACTACACAAACATATCTCCATTATCATTTAATGGTCCCCAGCTTGGCGAAACGGTACGTTCTCGCTCCTCATCCCATCCTCTCCCTGCTTCGGTGCTCGAGACTCACTTATTCCCCACCAGCAAGAGCAGGTAGGTCCAAGGGTCTGGTAGAGAGGGACAAGACAGCACGTGGAGGTCCAACTCACCAAGGGGATGCAGCTGGATGCACAACCCACCCCAGGGCTCCAGTTGCAATGACAAGAAGGAGCGTCATCTAGAAGATGGCCGCGGTGGATGGCTCTCATGGAGGAGCTGAGTCTCCAGCATGGACCAGGGTGCTTCAGTCTGCATGGAATGAGAGCTGCTCCCACCACAATGAGGTGGCCGTGGGAATGGCAGTCACATCTCCTGGGGATCAAAGGAGGAGGCAAGTTTAAGATGGAGCAAGGTGAGACCATCTCCAACGCATGCCAACCACCTGGAGTATTTTAACCCTCTCTGCAAAGATCCCAGAAAACAAAAGAGGGGGGACACGTGTGGATGCTCTGGGTGGAAAAAGAAGGGCTGGGGTAAAAAGCGCTGGTGGCAGGTAGAGCCCGAGGCCCCCCCCCGCCCCAGGAGGCTGCTGCAGGGCATCCCACACCCCAAGGTCAAGGCCCATGGGGAAAGCCCGGGCATGTTGCTGCCATTGCATGCCAGGAAGAAGAAGAACTGGGGGCCTGTGACTTCTCTTGGGGCTGCCTGCTGAGCTAGTCACAAGCAAACACCCTCGCTCTGGCAGCTCCACAAAGCTAGAGAGGGTCCTTCCACCCTTCCCGACCACTTGCTGCCCGGGGAAAACCACCCTCTTCAACACTGGCTTCCTTCAAGCTGAGAAAAATAAAGAAATGAAATAAAAGTGTCCTTCCCAACCCGTATCAGCTAAGGAATGTAAGCGATTGCATTCACGTATGTGTGTCCTGGGTGATGTTTTACTCCCGGCACGCTGAGAAGCAGAGCATGACCTTGGCTCCTTGAAATCAAAGATTTATCAGCAAACGCCTGCAAAGCTCATCAAACCAGGCAAGGAGCGGAGCAGAGATGAACGGACAATAAGGGCATCGGCTCTTTCCTTTTCCCAACGTACGTGTAAATAAATGCAGCGTTTCCAGCCAGGCAATGACATATCAAATGTGGCCGGTCCAAGGTAATTGCTTGTGCTTTTTCTGGCGTGAGATTTCCAACCTTGGGGTTTTCCGTGTGGAAGAAAAGCCCTGCTCTTCTGATAAATACCTCTGGCCGCGCAGCTTGTGTTTAGTTTGACAAGAGGACAAACTAAAAATGATCTTGAAATGAGAGACTAAAAAAAGGATATTAAGCTAAGAAAATAAAACCAAAAAAAGGATATTTGTTTCATTGGGATGAGGGGTGGAAAAGCCTGGACTGTGAAGCCCAGATGGCCGAGACTGATGGAGATAAGCAAAGCAACGCGTGTCGGAGAGGGTCAGCAGGGAGCTGCCGTTCCCTCCCTCCCCGACCACAACCTTAACACCGAGCTCCCTCCACAAACCAGCATCATCAAAAACATTTCATCCTGACATCTCCATCGCCCCCACTTTCTTCAGGCTCTGAGTTTCTGCATCGTCCTCGACCCTTCAACAAGACGGTCCAAACCCCCCCGTTGCCCACCTCTGAGCATCTGGCAGATGTTTCGGAGTGATGATTTCTGCTCTTATCCTCGTTCAGCCTTGCACCGCTGCCAGCATCGAGCATCTCCATCTCGGGAGACAGAGTCACACACCTCTCCTGGCAGCAAGAGAGCTGCTTCCGTAGGCAGGCGAGAGATCTTCTGAAGGCAGATGGTGCCCAAGGTGCTGCTTAAACCCATTTCTAAGCCTGTAGAGAGGCTATATAGATGGACAGCAACGCCAAGCCACGTTCTTCCCCTGCAGCCAGGTGGAAAAGGCCATCAGCAGTAGAAAAAGGCATTCCCCAAACACCCACAAATCCATCTAATGTGACAGCCTCACATATTGATTACCTGGAGTGGCCAAATTAAAGCAGCTGCTGGGAATTCCCACCAAGATTTACGGACACCGCTTTGCGGCACATGGGTTTTTGCAAGGACACAAAGGACGTCATTTTTGGTATCACTCCATTTGGTCATGATATTACTTTCTTTTATAGGTTCAATAAATTTTTTAAAAAGCCCTTTTATTGAGCCATTTCCTAATGAACAACCCCACCAATTGGCTTCTTGAAAGAAGTCAAAGTAATATCGACGGTTTATGTCAATGCAGTAAAAAGCAAAAATAACGTTGTTAACTCCTCAAAGTTCACAGGTCCTCGCCTGCATGGAAATGCCTTGAGACTCAAAGAATAGATCCATCATCAATGTCCTACCGTGATTCACTTAACACCATACACCAGCACCTTCTACAGAGCCCAGGCTTGGATTTCAGGGGGAAATAGATAAGCTCAGCTCAATGTTTACTGTGAGAAAAGTTCCCCATCTATTGGGAAAGGTTTTCTTTGGCTCAGGCTCTATGGACAGGTCGGATATTGCGTTGGGGAACCAGTGGTGGATCTTCACCCAGATGTCACCGGAGAAAGGGATCAGACCTGGAGAAGGAAGGCCAGATTTCACGAGGACTAAAGGAAGAGATGCAAAATGGGGTCAGACATAGCGAGCACGGATCAAAAACCGGCAGAGGAGAGTGGAAAAGGGGAGTCAGAGACCCAGACAGCCTTCCAAGTTCATTGCCTCACCTTGCAGCATCGCCGACAGACAGCCCATCTGGCTCAGCCCCCAGCAGCGGGGCTGGGAGAAGATGCTCCGCTCCAGAAAAGCAGTTGGTGACCGAGGATAGACAAGAACAACTGCCCTCAGCTTGGCTTACGAGCTCAAAAATAGTCACCCACCGCAATTAAATCATTGGCGGGTTATTCACCGACGTCGTCCGCCCAGCGCAAGCTCCTCATTTGGAGGCTTCAGACGTTGGAAATAAGGTTTATTCGGGGTGAGCTGGAAAATTACAGGGGGCAAGGAGACAAATCACGCTGAGATCACCTATCCTGTTTGCTCGGAGTGAATTACACTGGTTTAAATTCAGACATGAGGTTATACCCAGGACATATTTCCTAGATAAATAAGCCACTAGCCTTTTCTACTTGTAACCAGGCAACATGCAGACATGTGGGTGTAGGACGCCAATGAATGTTTATATTGGGTATTATAACCTTTATTTACTGTTGGACCGACGCTATTCTCTCATTCTGAAGAAGAAAGGAAGGTTTATTGCCAAGCTGAGTGGATATGGACTCCTGCCTTATAGCCAATCCCCACATGAAAAAAAAAATAATAATAAAAAAAATAGAGGTATTAGATCTCCATCCTCCCCAAGCATCAGATCAAGGGTCCCTGCCACAGCTCCTGGCACGGGGAGTGGCTCTTTAAATATTTAACACGCTAAAATCAGCCGTATGCGAGATGGAAAAAATAAAAAAATAAAAAAACAACACCCAGAGCAGCCTGAGTTTCAGCCTGTAGAGACACAGAGCCATTAAACTTTCATGTCCACCCTTCACCTCCTCGCTGCCCGGCTCTGATTTAGCAAACACACGGTCTCAAGGACCGGGATCTGCTGTAGGCGAGGTAGGGAAGATAAAAAAAAAAAAAGGCACCAGCGCCTGGACACGGGATGCTGAAACACAAGATCCTAAGGAAAAAAAAAAAAAGGTTTCTTGGGGTTAGTCTTTTTAGGACAACTTTTTTCCTGTGCCAGGAGATCTCCCTTCCACCAGCCCCACGAGACTGCCAGGGATAAAAGGGGACATCACTGGGGCTATTACAAAGGTAATCAGTACGGGCATGTATATACATATTTAAAAAATAAATGCAAAATATATAAAAGATATATAAATAACATCTTTTAGTGAAGTTTTCTCAAAAGGGTCTCATGGGAACAATTAAAAATAAACTTCTTGGTAAGCTAACCACTTCAATACTACAAAAGGCATCGAGGGGAAAAAAAAAAATCTCCAGAAGGGTTCAAATTAAAGTCCTGTACTTTTTTCCTCCCCTCCCCTCAGTGTTCTGTCCCAAAAATCCCCTTTTTGCCCAGGTTTCCAGCCTTTCTAGAGGTTTACATCAACCAACAGCATGACCAAGTCATTCACATTAAAAAATAACCCCCCCCAAAAAAATCACGTTTTCTGGCTGTCCACCCTGCTCTGCACAGGACAGCCGTGGACGTGGCCGCTGTGCAACCACTCGTAAAGCAAAACCAAGGTCGTTTAAGACCTTACCAAGGGGGGGAGGGGTCCTGTCCCCAGCACCCATGGGTGTCCTGCCCCACAACAGAGAGCCTGCGAGGTGCAGGATCGTGCCCGAGGAGGAATACACCTCGGATGCAGACCTTCAGGCTGCTGAGGTCCATCTGCATGCTCTCCCCACCACCGATGCTGTCCCTTCCTTTTAGTCCATCTGATTTAAAAAAGCCTCTTTTATGATTTCTTTCTCCACTCCAGGGGAAGAAAAAAAAAAAAACCACAAAAAAACCCCCAAAACCAAAACACATTTCCCAAACGAGCAGCTCCAAGCAAAACACAGCCAAGCCATCCAGCAAAATGAGTTTCCAGACGCAGTCGTAGCTTTATGGCAAGCAAGGTGCCTCCAGCCCCCGGCACAATCTGATCTCCACGTCCCACCACCCAGAAGGATGCTCCCCCCGGCACAGGTGACCCCCAAACTCGATGCCAGGTACCAGCACCCCCACCTCCATGCACCATCGCTGCAAAACCCAGATCTTGGCCAAGCTGGGACCCATGAGGAGATACTCAAGTATTTACCATGGTCAGAAAGTGGCACCTCCGCTGCTCGTCCCGACCCAGCTGAGCCACCAAACAGGCATTAACCACCAACCTCAAGCTGCTGAGACCCCACTACGGCATCCATGCAGTAAATCCATAGGTATGCTTATATACTGAAGCATTACGGTGAAGTCCTCAGGCTGCCCAGCTGATGGGGATGGTGGGTACCAGCTCACTTGTGGTTCTTCTCCTTCCACACCAGCACATCTGCTCCATGCCCTGGTGACACCACACCATGGCATCGAGTTCCACGGTTGGACACTGCTGTCACGCGTGGGCTGTCCTCATCTCACACTCGATTTGTTTGTGCAGTAGATACAGGAAAACCTCCTGAAGCAGAAAACAGGCAGGAGACGGAGATGCTGATGGCACCAGCGATAAAACCAGGAGAGGTTTCAGCAGTCAGATGGATACAGCCATGGGTGTCCTCTTAAGATGATGCCCTCAAAAGAGAAGATCCTCATGAACACCAACTGAGCATCCTTGCATGCTGATGGGGAAAACCTGCCAGCCCGGCTACCCAGGGGGGACATTTGGAAGAAGGATGGGGACAAACCCACACTCAGAGGATCTCCTGGAGCCCTCCAGTCCCTGCAGGCAGGCGGGGGGCAGTCAGGGTGGAGATTACGTACCTGATGCATCTGCGGCAGCTTTAGAGAGTTCAATTTCATACCACCTTGACTCGAAATTTTGGTGCAATTCTTTGCCTGCTGTTTATCCACACTAAATACGTTTGGCCTCCTTCTGCAGAGACCTTTCTGGGACACTTTCCAGCCTTCTGTCTCTGTTTATCTTGCACCCTTGATAGGGAAAGGGAAAAAAAAAAAAAAAAAACAACAAACCACAACCCAACCTCCAGGCAGGCAATCTGGTCTCTTCACTGCACATTGCATCTTCCTTCCCCTTCTTGCTGACCTGTTCTTGTGTCTACTTTATTTTTTTTAATTTTTTTTTCCCCTTCTCCCTTCAGTTGCTCTAATAAAACCCAGCCTTTAGGAGACCGCAGGAGGGGCTGGATTTGTTTTGCTGCAGCCCTGAAAGCCAATCTACCTGTCTTCAGTCCACTTAGACCACTCCACCTCTGCAGCATCCCGAGCCCAATTAATATTGGGCTAAAAACTGCCTCGTGTGCATGTTTGGAAAAAAAAAGTAGCATTTTTTTATATGAAAGATTTGCTCTCAGCCAGGGATGCAAATCGGGCTGGTGATGCAGGGAGATAAACTGCTTTTTGCTCTGACCAATATTTTTTTCCCCCTCCCCGTTGTTTCTGACAGTCTAGAGATCAAACTTCTCCCAGTTCCTCCAAATTCTGTGATTTTTTTGAATGCCAAAATGAGTTTTCTGCAAGAAGTTGATATCTCCTTTCAAAGTGCTCAAAAAAAAGTGGGGGGGAGGAAGTTTTTTTTCCTTTTTTTGGAAAAGGAAATACCAAGAAAAAGGACTTTGATGGGTATGACTCACTCTGCTCCTGGGTGTTTCCATCCCAGGGATGCAGCTCACCAGCCAGCTGCAAGGCACAAGGGTACCCCAGGACCCCCAAAACCCTGGGTGGGCACCAGGGCAGCAGACCCCAAACTGCAGCAGATGATGACAGGTTGTTTTCTATCAGCCAGGGACAATTTTGGGGCTGGGGTGGGGGGGAGGTCATAAATAATCCCCCAAACAAGATGAACTGATTAACTCAATGCTTAAATATAAGACTTCGAGAACAATCACCCTGCAAATTGACAGGGTGGGTGCCCCCCACACACAGAGGAAAGACCCAGGGGGGCTGCAGCCATGCCCTGAGGGGTCAGGCAGCTCTCACCACAGGCAGCTGCCTGTACCTCTGTGCAGGGAATTGCCCAAAGCTGGGGATTTGCATTCCTGTTCCCATTCCTGCCTAACCTGGGCGCAGAGTTAAACCAAAGCCTCTTAGGCTGGCATGGCAGAGCGCAGCATAAGTGAAATAGCAACGTAAAGAGGACACAGGGGAGGGATAAACACCATCAAAGGAGCACAAACAACATCGCCCAGGCCACCAACTAAAGGGGGCGGGGAGGATTTCCACACTCAGTGTGTCCCTCAGGGACATCAAGAGGCACAGGGTGACCCAGGGAGATGGGCAGCTCCATCCCCAGGGGATTATTCAGAGATAACTCGCAGCATCACCCCAAAATGAAGCAGCAACTCATGGTGAAACCTCCATTGACCAAGAAAGCTCCTAGCAACCTGCCACCACAGGGAGTAACCACCTCCTTCTTATCACCTCCCCTCTTCTAGCATCACCCCCGTTGCCTAAGCACCTCCCTCTCTCCACCCCTTATTATCTAATTCATTAGAGTAATTAAGCTCAGCTTGAAGCAATTGCATCTGTGGTGCTGGGAGAGAGCCTAGGCAACAGAACAGACTCAGAGACTGGAAGCTTATGAAATACAACACTCAGAGATAAATTGCCATCTGTAGGTTTCAGAGTGAACGACTTGTTGCTGTCACCAAAAAAAAAAAACCTCTGGAAAAGGGGTGCCACATACCAAATCAAACATATGTCTTAGCTTAACACCTCTGGAAGGAATTTTGTGTCCTGTAGGGAATTTCATTTTGATAAGTAACAATGTTCCACTGGGATAATGTTTGAACAGTGTAATGCGACCTATAATATGAAGCCTACCTATAAGTGAGACAGTAGAAAAGTCTGGATGAAATTAAAGTGATAATGTCTCAATGAAACATTTTGATTATCAAAATGAAATGAGATTGAAAAGATCCATTACCACACTTTTGCCATAATAGGGGTTTTTTTTTTTTATATTAATACGTTTCTAGGAATTTTTCCAGTTCAATAAAACTGCATGTTCTGCAAGAAAACTGCAGTTGTGACATCTCAAAGTTCCCCTTTGGGACATTGCCTGAATATCCCAGAGGGTTGGGGATTATTTTCTCTCCTGCAGGGACCTTTGGCGCAGCCAGCCTGGCACATCCCTGGCACAGACCGGCATTCACCGGCTCATCCCGGGGCCACTGTGTCCTTCCCAGCTCCAGGGCTCCTCATCCGAGCTGGGCATGTCGGGCTTCCCAGCTTCATCAGGTTCGTTGTGGCAGTGGGAAGCCCTCCCCAGGGGGAAAGAAAGATAAAAGAAATACATCCATCCAAATACATCCGGCCAGTAGAGATGTGGCACCAGCTCACCAAGATGCCCCCCAAGCTGGTGATGCTCCTCCGCTTGCCAAGCGGTCCCCACTGCTCGAGTGTGCCGCACTTTACCCAAATTCCAAGGGCACAGAGGGAAAGGAGGGGCGGAAAGAGGGAGAAATCCCTGACGCGTTTATTAAAGATCATTTTGGTCACAGTAGAAAATTGCTGGCAGCTCCAGCCCCGTCATCTGAGCAGCTGCCATGTGGCCTCCAACCCTTCCCTGCTGGAAGCCAGCCTGGAAATGAGCTGGCCCCAGTACCAGAGTCCTACCCGAAGGCTGGGAGGGGATTTGTTCCTTGAAATCCAACCCAGAGAATATCCTGCCTGATTTTTCATAGGGAAATCGATGCACACGGGGTGTCCCCGGAGAGGAGCCTGTGAGCCTCGCCAGCACAGGCACCCCTAAGGGCATTGGGGTCCTCTGGCAGGGTGAGGAGATGCTGGCAGAGCAAGAAGAAAAATCAGAATGCCCAGTGCAATTGTACCAGCCTGGAAACATGGAAGAAGCATCATCTGGTGCACGGTCCCTGCAAATGAGCATGGCAATGAGGGCCAAGGTGGGAGCGGATTGCCTCTCCCATGCCCGCCATCTGTCCAGCCTGGCCTCCTACTGCATCCCACTGGAGAAGAAACCATCAGCTAGAGCCTGGGTGCTGCCCAAATGCTGCTTTTTTTTTTTTGATGCAAATGGTCAAGGCAGAGCTGCTGGTCTCCCGTCTGTGCCCGGGCAAAGGGAAGGGTTGGGGTACACCTGCCTGGGTCGAGCCCCTGGCCCCCACGGTGGCATGGTGGCTCCTCATGGGTGTCAGGTACCACCTCGAAGCCGGCCCGGCACTGCTCTCCTGCTCCATCCCCAGCATCTGCCAACACCATCAGAAGCAGTGGCATTGCAGCAATACGCCACCACCCAGCTGGAGCAGTGTCCCCTGCCCCTCGGCCACCAAAATCCCCCTCTGCTCCCTGGCTCCATAGGCCAAGCGTGGTCATCCCACTCCTGCCCAGGACACCCGACCGGGATGGGGCTGAGCTGATGTCCCAGCCAGAGGACACATCGGCCGGTGTGCGAGCAGGGTGGACACCCCAAACCCACAGCACCGGCAAGTCCTGCACGGATGGACAACGAACCACCTCCCAGCAGGAGATCTTCATCTTTCATCAGACCAACTCCTGGGGATGACTTTCAGAGGAAAAACAAGCCTGTGCCAGAGAATTTGAGATCCCTCCTTCAAGGCAGGAGACACGACAGTCTCCCTCCCTCCTCCCACCTCCCTCTCTCACCTCCACCTCGCTAAAATCAAATTTAAAAGTCACGTCGTGCCAGCCTGCTATCCCAAGGGAGGTGAGGAGCAATTTCCTCTCCTTTGCGCACTTGCAAAGGTGCTCGTGATCTGAGAGCGTCTCCCTCTGGTTCCCATCCCCTGCAGCTTGTTTCCTCATCTGGCAGCCTCTGTACCTCCAGCTCCTCTTGCTCTCTCCCTCGCCCACGTAGCTGGAAGAGAGCTGCGCACGGGTGGCAGCTCGGCTCGGCTTTCAGAGGCCCCAGGTTAGCAACCCTCAAGGACTTTTCTTTCATTTTTCTCCATTTTTTTTCCTCTCTTTTTTTTTGAGATTTTTCCCCCCGCCTGTTAACTCATTTCAGCTCCAGTGCGCTGGATGTGCGCCTAGCTAATGCTCAGAGAAGATGAGTGCCTGTCAGGTTATGCGTAAATGGTGGATCCTTTATGATTTGTCATAGGAGAATGTGTATTCAAGCTACAGCCTCCACTCTTTTGAGCAAGGAGACCACGTCCCATTCGCCAACATCTGGACGAGCCCCAACATCGAGCAGGTACGTCGCTGCACACCCACCCCAAGAAGATGCACTGAAGCTGGACATGAAACAAGGTCTCACCAGGGCCCTACGTACAACATCACAGGAGAACCAGTTCAGATCCACCTTGCAGAGAGCATCCAATAAAGAGATAAACTTGGGTGTCCCAAACCCAGAAGGAAGTTTGGAGCATGGTGCCCCTCAGAGGAAGTTTGGACTGAAGACAACTGGTTGCTTCTCAGGCTGCTTTCATGCCCTGGAGCCCATCCATCAGGAAACTTTACTTGTATGTTTGTGGTCCTTTTTGAGTCCAAATCAGATGGAAACGGTGAAAAAACACTGCTCCATGATCTGACAAAGCTGCTCCTCCTGCTTCTGCTGGCAGGGGGAATAACGGGGCCAGGAGCAGCCCCTGGCATGGGCAGCCCACGGGTTTCCCACCAGAGCTCCCTCCTTGCAGGCACAGGTTTCTGGCAGAGGAGACAAAATCGTTGACAAAAGTTGTATTCCAGCATCAAGGAGGCTATTAATCAGCTTGCAGAGAAACTAAATCCTTTCCCGGTGGCAGGAGGGAGGCACGTGTCCCACCACGTTGGATAAGGCTGGTGGGAGAGGAAACCACCCAAAACTGGTGGGATTGGAATAAGCTTGGTTCCCCAGCTCATCCCAGGATTACCTTCTGTGTTAGGACCAAATAACTTGTCCTACCGTTGTCTTTCATCCCTCTAGACTGTATCAACCAGGTTAAACCTAGTGTGTTAACTGAAAAGGGTAGGAATCGAAAAGCCAAATAAATCATAGATGCAGATTGATTTACACGGTTAAAATAAAGCCCTTCAAATGGAGACATTATCCACTGGAAACCCTTAATGAAAAGTTAGCAATGTTCTCAGAAGCAGAAATATTCTCAGCATGAAGGCAGGACATCTATTAAAGCCAGTAAAATTAGATGAATGGGACTCAAAGCTAGTGATTTTTAATACACCAGTTGGACATTGCGAATTTAAGCTAATGCCATTTGGAATTAGTTCTGCTCCCAAGGTATTTCAAAGAGTAATTTAGCAGATATTTGAGGGATTAGGAGGTGCTGAAGTTATAGCAGATGATATTTTAATTTGGACTGTGGAACCTCAAGGAACATCGTGAAAGACAGAGGTGACTTCTGCAGGCAAGCAAGAGGAAGAAAGTCCTATCTGCATTTTTAAGAAGTTCAAATGCCACTGGTATAATTGGCCTCAGGTGAATCATGCTAGCTGTGGTGTTCTCCAGAATAAACGCCAACTGGCTGATGAAAAGACCTTCAAAACTATTTCGACACCGAGGTCAAGATGCTTTAAGTCAGCGGTCGGCAAGTCGGGCACTGAAGGCTTCTGGAAAGGTGCCCTTTATTGGCTGCCCAAGTAGGGTTTGGAGATTCAGCTGCTGGAAACTCTCTGCCAAGAATGCTTCAGGCTCTCTTTCAGAGATCTCCTCAACCCTGATGGACACATTGAGCCGTGATGTGATTTCTGAGTCCAAATATGTGTCTTAGAGGAATTAAGATTAAAAAGTGAGAAATGAAAATGCTCGATGGGAAGATGCTGGGGAAACCACTTGCAGTGAAACCTGTGCCCATGGTGGTGTCCCCATAGAGTGGCCTTCTAGCAGCCTCCAAAACATGAATGAGCTGGGTGTCACCAGAGGACTCTCAGCTGCTTTGAAAGGACTCCATGCTATTTTATGTGAGTTTCCCGTTAAAAGAAAAGCTTTAAAAAGCCTAAACTTTAAAATTGCCAGGAACCATTCATGGAGCCACCGAGCTGTGTCACCTACCCAAGGACGCAGGGCTGGTCTCCAACCCACCTGACTAGAGGGATGGAGAGGGCAGGGAGGAGGGTACAAGCCCCACAGCAAGACTGAGAAGTCCCCACTGAGCAGTGACACTAACAGCTGCTGGTTTTCTTTTGTTGCTTACCGAAAAAAAAGAAGAAAAAAAGGGGAGGGGGGGAAAAAAAAAGTATTTACCCTGTTTATAATATTGCTCTGGATCAACATATTAATTATTGATACAACTAGAGACAAAAGCAGTCTCCAAACACCTCCCACTGCATCAAACACATGTGTGAGGTTTCCATGCATCAAACTCCCTGGAAGGGAACAGCCCAAGACCAAGTCTCCAGGTGGAGGAGAAAGCAAAGGGAGAGGGAAGACCACCCGGCCAGGAGAGACGTCCCGATGTCCAAATCAACTCCAGGAGGAGAAGAACAAGGAGTCAGTCCTCCGAGACTCACCGCTGGACACCACTTTGAGCGAGGGGTAAAATGAACCCCTCCGTGGGCACATGCAAATTAATTTTGGGGGGGGGTGAAGGTGACAATATAAACACAAGCTCCTGCCGGCTGCAATAAACCCGCTCTGCAGCAAGCGCTCCAGAATTAGGCAGAGCGCTGCTCGGAGGAAGGCTGGCTATGAATTAATAATTCACGCTAAAAATCTGAGCCAAACTCCTTGATGTGAGTTCGCAGCCTCCCTCCCCGAGCCAGCCGGTGCCACCCTGACCACCGCACCACCTCCTCCTCCTCAAAGAGCTGCCTGGGCTGGAAAAAGAAGGAAAATCCCCCACAGCAAGTGGAAAAAACTCTTTTTATTTTTCTTTTTTTTTTTTTAAGCCAGGCAGATACCATGGGCTTGTCCCCCTCCCAGAGTCACTCGGATGAGGAAGGGAAGCAAGAAATAACGTTCCTGATTGAAACTCCAGGGAAGGATGGAGGAGACGTTGCTCCACGACGTAATTACCCGTGCTGGATTGCGTCCCGGATGCAGCCCCATATCAGGTCTGGGTCCAGCTGTGCATCATCATTAGGGCTGAAGAACTTTAGCTGATTCCTTCCTTTCGGGGGGCAACGAAAGGCCAACTTGAGCAGCGAGGAGAGAGCGCTGGAGCAATTCTCATGCTTGAGGGCGTCCGTGCCGCGGTGGTCCCCAGGGCAGTGCCCACCTGTCACAAGATCTTCATCCCATTCGTGGTGCCTCCAGATCTAGATACTGCAACCCCACCAGGCCAAACCTTCTTTTGTCACCTGGAAACAAAACAACTAGTGTTTAGTACATACACCAAAAACATTTGTAAAAATAAGTAGGCAACTACAAGGCATCCAATCCATTTTGGTGGTTACTTCCCAGGGTCTGAGGCAGGCATTTTTCAGTGCTTGAGGTGTCCAAG
Source organism: Grus americana (assembly GCF_028858705.1). Classification (NCBI taxonomy): domain Eukaryota; kingdom Metazoa; phylum Chordata; class Aves; order Gruiformes; family Gruidae; genus Grus; species Grus americana. The sequence goes on along the minus strand of NC_072861.1, from coordinate 2,724,146 downwards.
CTTTCTTGTTTGCCTCCAGCTGCAGAATTTTGGACATAAACTGTCCAAACCTTTCTGATGGATGTCGGTGAAGTACTTCTAACTGTTGAAGCAATGAAGGGCTTCTCACGGTCATCCAAGAGACTCCCCGAGTCTGGGGTGCATGTACTCACTCATACAGAGGAGCTGGCTCTGCAACAGAGCTGGCCAGGAGGTCTCACCACTGTCTCGGAGAGGAGGTGGCATCCGCCCGTGGGTCTCAGACCAGTGGGTCCATCAGTTGTGAAGGGATCGGTCATCACCAAACCACCAAGTGCCAGGGGAGGGAACCAGAAGCAGAAGAGGGATTTTTAAAAGGGAAGAAAGGCAAAGGTGTCTTCCCCATGGTGGGAAGCTTTTCAGTTGTGATTTTCATTAGAAAGGTCTCCTGCACCCTGAGGACCTCCAAGCAGAGGTCCCACGCAGGGAGGATCTCCATGAGACTGAGAGGAGGCTTCCTCCTGCAAACTGTCCCATGCACAAGCAAAGAGCCTCCCAAGGGGGAGCTGTATGGTGGCAGGGGAAGCTCCCTGTGCAAGGATGCGCCATGGGGGGACATGTCCTCCTGTGAGGGTCTCACTGCAAGCAAGGCTGCAGGCAAACCCTTGCACATAGCAGGAGCGACCAGCTTGGCCGGCTCCTCCCAGTTTGTAGCCTTGATCATGAGGATGTGGGGACCCTCCTCTTCCTCCCAACCATCTCTGTGAAAGAGACATCTGCCCCCCAAGAAACCCCTAGAAGACCTGAACTCACACGGACCTCCAGGTCCCCCCTGAGACCTCACCCGGTGGCCATGATCAAAGAGGCACAGGCAGATTTGGATGGACAGGTGCTTGGGTACAGACTATTTTTATCTGCTGTTATTGAAGGTGGCTGCAGGACATCTCCGGTGACAGAAGAAGGGTTTAATCAGCCTCGTTCCGCCAAAAAACCCAGGTCCCATGCTAATTCACGGGGGACTCTCTACCTTCCGGGGTTTGTACAATCACTGAATCTTTAATAGCTTGTCCTCACGCAACCCAACTTTTTTTTCTGAGTCTGGAAGTTTCCTCTCCTGCTCATCAGCAAATCAAATTTCTTAATAGCAAAGTGAAATAACTTGAGAAGTAATGGAAAAAAGGGAAGGATTAAGTTTTCCCAGGGACCTTGATCTCTTTTATCATCTCATTGTCTTCAGAGGGACGGTTTTCTTTCAATCTAATTATCTAGTGGATATGTGTTGCCCGCTCTCTTACACATCCTGGCTTCCATCAAAACAAAAAAAGAAGATAAATCCCCTGTTATTGTTTTTTTGATGAGAAATTCATGCTAATAACTTACATTTGGGAAATAATTTCAGTGAGTTTACCTTGTTTTCCTGAGAGGTGTCCCGCGGGAGCTCTGCAACGGAAGAAATAGCCACGAGGAAGAGTCGGCTGTTGCTAAGAAGAAGAAAGAGATGTGTTCGCCCAATATGCTTCCTGAAAGACTAGACCCGAGTGTTCAAAAACAGTAATCCACATGAGGCTTTCCGTGGCTGGTGGCCACTTTTGGGAAGGGCTTCCAGCAAGCAAGGTCCATCCAAACTCCTTGTGCACTCAGCCATGAAACAGAGAGAAGACAACCGTAAAGAAAACAGGGGAGGTTTGCTGAAGGCACCAAGGAAGATGCCTGGGACCATGGAGGGAGCAACGGTGTAAGATGAAAACCTTGCAACAAGATGTGATGGGAACAAGTCAGGAGGTATCTGCCCTTGAGAAATGCGATGGAGACAGCGACACAGGAAATGAGGGTGTGCGTGAAGAGAGATGGGGCAGGCCAAGAAGACGGTCCTGCTGGAGAAAGTGGACTCAGGTGGAAAGCAATGGGCTGTGGGACAGCAGGCAGCACGTGGTGTCCTGCCCCTGCCTGGGGATTTAGAGGGAGCAGCATCTGGTAATGCATGTAGTTACACAGCTGAGTTTCCCTCTCCAGAAACAGCTCGACATCTCTCTCTCTCCTCAAGCCTGACACTGTCAGGGTCACGCGTGTAAACTAGGGACGTATTCAGCTGTCTGAGGAAAAGCTGAGCTTCTCTCTCAGGCAGCATCAAGATTCAGGCAACTGGGGATTTCAGAAAAAAAAAACCCACCAAGATGGTGAAAATACAGGAGGAAGGGTGAATCTCCAGACACAAACACTCCCCAGAGCCTGTCTCCCTTGATTTGAAACCACGGTCCTTTGCTACCCCACCGTGGCGTGGGTAAGAGCATCCATATCATGAGAGCATCAAGGTACCTCCTGGAGGCTTCACTTGCCCGCACCTCACACGGATCAATCGAAGGGGCGGGAAGAAGCCTTCCATTGTCTTTCTGCCACCCAAAAGGCTCAAATAATTGCCATCAGTGCCAGCAATCTGCCACACAACTGGCACATTACCGGCAACCTACCCAAGACGTGCCCCATCACTGAACCTATCACAGGAGAAAGGGGTGTCTTCTCTTCTTGATGGCTGTTTTTTGCTAATTTAATACAATAACTAGACATTAATGTACTAAAGCAAACATATTGGTGCCTCTCGGCAATACCCGTGACTTTTGGAGATGCACCTCTTGCTGGGGTCACTCGAGCTCTCTCCCCGGCATGAGGAGCAAAGCAGGCTTCTTGGAGAGCCATGTTTAAGCAGCATCACCTGTAAAAATGGAAAGGTCTCTGAATGTTTGTGTCCAAAGAAATCATTTGGGGCTTGGAAGGGGTTGATTCACCCTCCCCAGGAGGAAGAAGGACCAAGCTGGGCTAGCAGAAGAGACAATGTCCTGCTCCGAGCTGACCCTGGCGGCATCAAGAGGGTTGAACATCAGCAGGACAGTGGGGACGAGACCTCAGCACAAAATCAAGATAGGCTGAGAACAAAATTAATCAAGGGCACCATGGGACATGGCGTGAAAAAATGATTTAACTGCCTGCCCACCAATCCCTGCAGCCCCGTAATGCACAAACAGCACTTAGCTACTCATTTATAAACAAGCGTTTGACCCGGTCGGTGCTGCTGAGAGCTGGTGGGAAGCATTACCTGCCAGGAATGCTGAGATGACTCTGAGTCACGCTGGCAGGAGCGAGAGGTGAAGGAGGGGTATGGCTTGAAAGCAACTCAACTTGATGTTTGCAAGCCTGATGAGAGCTTGGAGAGAAGGGCTTATTCCTTCCTCAAGACCATGAAGACCCTGGTGGCATCTCCCCAGGGCTTTGCTCACCTCCTTGTCACCAATGTTCCTCCAACGCAGCCCATCGCAGGGATGTGCCCCAGGTCCCCATCACATCCCCAGATGCATAACATACATAACCGAGCAAATCCCTCGCTGACGATGCGTTTTCCTATAATAGTCTGTTCAAAAGGTGGTCGAGATTAGGAAAAAGTTGCAGCGTGCAACAAGTAGAGTGAGAAAGAGAAACAGTCCAAAAGCCAACGTTTTTTCAAAGATGATGAATAGAAAGGGAGAGATTTTGTAGTTAGATTGATGGTGATACATAAGGGAAAGAGAGATAATGCAGAAAGGAACAGGCATAGATATATGTTGAAAGATATTCCGGATAAACAGGAGACAGGTAGATGAATAGATATAAATGGATTAGATAAATAGGCTGTAGGAAGGGAAAAGAAAAAAAAAAGAATATATAGAGAGAGCTTTATTTCCCAAATAAATCCTGATTTTCCATTTCAGTCGTTGGTTTGCAAACATAAAACACACCTCCTTTGACAGATGAGCAAGAGAAATGATAAAAACTTCCTCCCCTGTTTTCCAGCCTCTGGTGATCATACCGCCGAGGCAGCGTTCACTCCTGACCCGCGGGGAGCTCGGAGCACGGCTGTAACTTCAAAGCCCCCCCCCCAAAAAACAGAGGCAAACGGTGCTGTTTCACCCCCCGTACATGGTGCTGGTGCTCCCCGGTGTGCAGAGGAAAGGCTCTCTCCATCCTCCATTCAACTTGGTTGAGGAACCACATGCACATGTGCCTACCCAACATCGTCTATGCCGAAGACCCCTAACACCACCGATGATGGGCTTCCCATCCACTGCAGCTTCATTTCTAGGCCACAAGAAAAAAAAAGGAAGGTAGTTTCCTTGTAAAAGGTGGAAACTTGTCATGATTTACCCTATTTTCTTACCAGTGCATTCTGCCCATCACGTTCACAGCTCCCAAGAAGAAGAGATGGGGCTCAGCAGCCCTGTGAGGTGCCTTCAACCTTTGCTGGCACTATTTCTGTGCTCGCCAGGAGGGGAAATCTCACAGGAGACCCAGAAACTGCTCAAGTCGTGGCTCAGTCCTGCATGAAGCCGGGGGTAAGAGCTCGCTGTACACAGGGATGGACACAGCCCAGGCCCCGTCCCAGCCCAGCAGAGCCCTGGATGATGGGGAGAGTGAGGAAATGCCGTAGTTACATCGCAAACCTGCTCGATGCACGTGCAAGAGGCAACATTATGCATCCACTTTCTTGCTTAAACAGATGGAGAGATATAAAACTCAGGAAGAAATGGATGGATAGAGAGCAAGGGGTTGGGGACCATGTGCCCAGTGGGAGCCATCACCCTTCCACGAGCCGGGTTTGCAGCATACAAGCGTGCATCTTTGGGGATCAGCTCAAGTAAAACCACCTCAAGTCATGTTGCATTTGCTCGAGGGTTGGAGCACGCACATGAAACTCAAGGGGAAAAAAAGAAAATCCCTTTTTTCCCCTAACACAAGCCTTCAGGGAAAGAAGGCTGCTGAGCGTGGAGCACAGCCAGCCCAGGGAACTCATCGTCGTGGGACATCACCAAGATCAAGGGGTCTGCAAAGAAAGAGTTATTGAGAGATATCCTGCAAGAAAAATCTATCATGAGTGATGGATAGACAGTCTGGGGAGGGTTCAGATGCATGCTGCAGGGTTTCTGATCTGCACATGAGACGTGAGGTTTGATGGCAGGGTGATCCCTGAAAGCACTCGCTACCTTGGGGGCTTTGCTGGTGCTGCCGGGAGGGGAGCACAGCTTCTGAAAGAGACCCCAGGGCTAAACCATCACAGTGAAAAATTAAACCCTGCTTCCCCACGGAAAATCACCTGTGAGGGATTTAGTCTAAATATATCTTCTCCATCACAGCTTGTATTTCGAGACGTTCGTTAATACGAATGGTGGAATGCTGGCAGAGGTGGGCGGTGGAGAAGAAAGGGGTTGGAGCACCACGGCCAGGTGCGGGCTGTCCCCAGCATCCCCGCGGGACCCCTCACAATGGGGCATGGGGGGCATCAGCGTGGGAGGCAGGGGGAGCGTGGGAGAGAGCAGGTGTGGGGGTTCTGGAGCACAGGAGGGGGGTGTCAGTGAGGAGCTGGAGGTATATTTAGGTGCTCAGGGGTGGGAGGGAAGAGGGGTGTGTGGAGGAGGCAGCTGCGTGCGTGAGTCATGGCCCGTGATGGTTTGTATGTAAGCCGTGGTGGAGGGATGCTGGGGATGTCCCCCAGGATGGGCAGTGGAGTGCAAGGGGAAGCAGATGCACCGGGCATCCCTCCAGGACAGGAATTCTCCTGACGAGCAGGAAGCCGCTGCCACCCCCATGGACATCTGTGCTTCTCGCAGACAGTGATCCCCGTTTATTCCCTCCCATAGAGCACCACCAGACCACGGTGTGAGATGATACACCCCAAAGCGGTTCTGCCTTTCCCTGCTGGCATCACATCTAAGACCTCCAGAGCCACAATCTTGCCCCCGCAAAGCCTGGGGCCAATGCGGTAGCTGTCACTGCTGTTGGGGTACAGCAGCCAGGCTGCAATCCTATCACCCCATCCTGAGCACAAAATAACCTCCTGCACCCTTCAAGGGCTCATGGAGATGCCCAGGGTGGTCTTTGGTGCCCACCTTCCATCTACCCAGCAGAAAGAGCTGAGAGGGGCCCAGATGTCCCCACCAAAGGGGAAGGCACTCAGCGTCTGTCCCGGGGGTCTGGCCAAAGAAAGGCAACCGTACATCACCCCAGCCAGCCAGGAGAGAAAACCTACCTGAGCATTTTTGCAGCAGATTTGCTATTTTGCATGAAATATTTTCCAGAGCAGCCCCAGAGACCTGGACACCCTGGAGATTTGCACATGGGCGAGCGCCAGCCAGGCCTTTCTCCTAATGAACACGAAATCTGGCCATAAAGCCTGCCAAAACCCTGAGTGGAAAAAGACAGAAGGCAGCCAGGGGAATGTGCATCAATAAATAAATTTTATGGAAATCCCCAGTGTTTATACAGTTGCTGAGTTTCCATGAATCTCCACAGCCACTGCAGGATGCTCGGGACTGAGTGGGACCAACCCATCCCCTGCATCTGTACATCATGTTTCCAACACAGCTTCAAGAAACGAGGGGTTTATGTTTTCTTTCCTTCCAAAGGGTGGCAGGACACAACCGCTTCTATGTCCAACTTTGCTGGAGTCGAAAATCACCCAAAGCGGGATTTCAGCAGATGCACTTGCATTTGCGTGGTGTTGGTGCTGCAGCATCTTACGGGGTTATCTCTCCCAGCTTCAGCTGCCCAGGGCTCACACAGCCCCTGATCCTGCACGGTCAGGAGGGTCAGCATCACCTTTGCCCAAACTGATGGCCTCCTTGGCTTCACCATGTGTTGACAGAGCGATATTGAGACACCCACTGAGGCAGACCTCCGCAGGGAGGATGCCCATGTCACCACAACTGAGCACACAGCTCCTTCAGCCCAGCATCAAATTTATATCCCAAACACGTTTTCTGAAGGATGCTTTAGCCCCGTTGCAAGGCAAACCCCTTCTTGACACTGGAGTCCTCCATCGCTAGCTCTGACCATGACAGACACGTGGCCGAGGTCCTACCAGGTTAATCCAGCATCATTCCCATGGAGGAGCCTACAAAGAACATCAGCTGGGGAAGGCTTTCCACTGCCCAAAATAACAAGCGGTGGAGCTGGCTCCAGGGTGTCAGTCCACCCTCCAAACTCGAACCCATCCTTGGGAAGTCCCAGCCTGGAGCTCCCAGCCTGGAGCTCCCAGGGGCTTCTCGCAACCACTCACAGAAGGACACCCACTTCCAGCCCACTCCTCCTCGTGCCTGAGCCCTTTTCCAAGGTCCTGGGAGAAATCAGACACCATCAGTGATGCTTGGAGCAGGTCAGAAACCTTCCCCACAGCTCCAACACCCCTTGGCCAGCCGCATTTCCACACGTAACGCCAGCGGCTTCCAGCATCAGGCAGGATAATAATGCTCGTCGCATCATTCGAAGGGCGACTTATAAATTTTTGAAGAGCTTCTGCTGGCGGCGGGAGACATCAAGGGCTGCAAGCAACGCCGATCTGCCGCAGACAAAACCGAGTTTGTCAGCGATTTGCAAACCTTGATTTGATGTCGCTGCACATCCAATGACGCCGAATGCTCCCTGGTCCCATATTCCCCGTGGTCCTGCCACCCTGCGGGAATTACCCGTAGGGATACAGCTATAGCTGTAACATCGTCCAACAGGATGGCTCCAACGAAACATCCCCAACCCACCCCTGTCACCTACGCATCTTCAAAGGCATCGCAGATGTTGGGGTGGTCCCACCACGTGCCCGGTGGGGAGGGCACCTCGATGTGGCAGTGCTTGGAGCAAGGAGATGCAGAGGGTTAAGGGGGAACAGCAGCATCCCATGGTTCAGCCCTCCCTGTGGTATAAATACATAAGTCCCTCCTGGGATAGAAATGTATATAAAATGTACATAGGAAATAAAATTACATAGGAAATGATATAATTTTATATCAAATTTATGTAAATGTATAACCCTCCTGGGATATGAGTGTATTCTGCAACGGGGTGCACCCAGGAGCACGGACCAGCGGCACCAGGCTCAGCAAATCCATCCCACGGGGATCATGAGCGGGACTGAGCTGGCCTCCCCTTAGTGGGGTTCAGCCCAGTGGGGTGCAAAGTTTTGGGGCTGTATGCCATCAGCAGTGCTGGATGAGACCCAGGAGATGGATACCACCCTCCCCTTGAGCAAACCCCCCACAAGCTCGGCCACCGCACAAATCCGGAGCCCTCCTCCACCAGCACAGCCAGCTTTGGGTTTTTTCTGTTTAACAAATTCACAAACACTTCTGGGATGACCGGAACAGCTTTTTCCCTGTAATTAGCCATTCTCCTCCCTCTCCTTCCCCCTCTAATGACTCTTAACGCACAAAGTCGCACATCGGGGCATCCCGAGGGATGCTCCAGGCAGGTCCATGCTCCAGCACCCAGCAAGCGAGGGCCAGATCCTGCCCCACCGCCACCTCTCTCATTACCCTCATCCTAATTAAATTCAAGGCAGTCTCTTACTAGAGACAAAGGAGGCTGGGAGTTGGTCCTCTCCTGCCAAGCTGTTGGCTGTATGAAGCTCCTCCGCGTTTTTTCGAGCACGGCCACCAAAGAGCAGAGCTGAAGGTGGATGCCAGCAGGACCAGGGACTACCTCAGGGCATTTCCAAGATCCCCTTCCCAACCCTTTCCATATGGAAAATATCAGCTCAGAGAAATAAATGCATCTCCAGATAAGGAAGGATGGAAAAAAAAAAAAACCCACCAAAACTGAAAGCAACCCAAACACACCGGACCGAATGGGAATTTGGCTTTTGGTTGCCCATGTGTGGTCCCGACAGGTTGGGCTCACGTGAGTCACGGAGGAAAGACCCTGGAGCCACCTCTCCATCGAATGTTAATTTAATTACTTTCCTCAATTTCTCTTAAAGGACTAATTTTAACTCACTGTTGCTAAAGGAGGTCTTGCAGCATTAGAAAAACCCCTGCTTATCCAAAACCAGCTCTGCCTGCGTTGAACCATTCCCCATCCTCGCTGTGGGTTTCGGCGCATGCCTGCAACCCAATGGTGATGCTGAGTGATCCCAAACAAATCTCCCTCAGCCAGATAAGCGCTAAATACATGAGACTAAGGCTTGGATAGGTGGGACTAGGTCCTGCCCTATATGCCTACGCAGCTCCCCTGGCTGCACATCCCCAGATATATTTTCCCTCTTGCCCGTTAAATACTTTAGCTTAAAAAGGAAAATAAAGCAGAAGCCATCTTCAGTGCAACGCGAAGCTTGCGGGAGCAATGAGAAACTCAGAGCAAGTCTGAGGCCACCGTGCCCCAACACCTGCAAGCAAATATATAGCATAATCTCACTCCTAAATGGATTAAATTCCTTCTTTAAACCTGATGGCCCCTGGCTGTCCTCAAAATCCCTCCAGAAACTCTCCTGGCAGCTGAAAACCTTCCGCTAATTTTTTAAGCACCTACATCCTAATTGGCTGTACTACTCTTTGCTGCGACTGCGCATCTCATTTCATCTGCAGAAACAACAAACGCACTTAGCATTCGATTCCCTCCAACTTAAAAGCTTCTTTATAGCCCATAGAGGAAGAGATTACCACTTACATTGCAAACACGCAACACCGAAGCCTCAAATTTTGTACTTTCGAATGCGCTCGTGTATTTTAAAACCCTCTTTTTTTCCTCTTTCAAATCAGAGTTAAAGTTTGCCTGTGCATATTGCCCACACTTTAGTATAATTAAAAATATAGAGTTTGGGATTGTACTTACTTCCATAGTAGCTTCACTTGAGTCAACAAAGTAGGGCTGGAAATGCCACGTGCCCAGCAAGAAATTCAGCTTTGGGTGGCGGGGGACCAGTGGCTGGAAGGATGGCCGATGGCAGCACGTTGATGAGCATCCTCTTCCTACTCGCACCTGCCTTTCCATTTCTACACCTACCGGGGAAGAGTGCAATTATTAATAATTAAAATAATTAAGAGGGTAGTCAGAGCAGGGCAACTGCTGGATCCCGAGTGCCCTCATCGAAGACCATGGGGACATGTGTAGAGCAGGGCCCTTACCTAAACGTTTGGCGCTTGCACCCTTTTTCCATGATAACTAAGGAGAAGCAAGTAAAAAATCCAGCATAGTTCAAGATTTCTGTGGTTTCTGGCTTTTTATCCACATTAAAACATTCAGTCTGGAGCTACAGGGCATGGATGGGGATCCCCAAACCCAGCCACAGAGCTATGGGGCATGGATGGGGACCCCAAACCCACCCCAAGCCCTAGCGCTATGGGGCATGGATGGGGACCCCAAACCCACCCCAAGCCCCAGAGCATAGCCAGGAACAATATCAACTGTTGGGGGGGGGGGTGTGTGTTCCATTTTCTGACCTGAACCTCCTGTTCTCTGCGCCAGCCAGGACAGCCAGTACGGTACTTTCCCTCCTCCTCCTCCCCTCCACTGTTGCAGCCGCCTGCTGATTTCCACTTTAAGTGACAATCAAATCCCCATCGGAGCTGTCATTCCCGGGGAGCGGGCTGCGGCAGGGAATATTCACCCCCAGCAAATTGCCCGGCATGAGACGGGTGAGGACCAGCACGCACGGGCAGGCAGCCCACGACCAACATCCCCGCTGCTTGCTCCAACATGGGCTTCCCCTCTATCGCTCCAGGTCCTACCAGGCTGGTCTGTACCATACGCAATACAAAACATCCATCAAAGGGTCTGGCAGCTCGGAGGCAGGTCAGGCAGCAGCATCGTCTTCAACAAGCCCACCCAGCCAGCGATGGATGGAGCATTTTGGGACCTGCAGTGACCCTATAACCTGCCTCAGCGCCTTGCCTGCTCCTCTTCCCACCCAAGGCAAGCTGCTCCATGAAGCCAGGAGGAGATGCCAGCCCACCATGCAGCCAAGTTCATCTTGTTTTCAGTAAGGCACTTGTTATTCTTGCGATCAGCTCCAAGGAGCAGCTCTGGTCCCACCGCAGGCGCTGGGAGCCGGGTGTTCCCTAAACAGCACGGCCATGGGAGCCCACCCGGGACCATCAGGGTCCTCCAGGGCACCTCCGCTCCCCATGGCCTTTATTGACCCATGGGCCCCATGGCTCCCCAAGTCCACCCTATTGACCATGCCATTCCTCCACAATTTCTTTTTCCATTAATTAAATGAGTGTTTTCCAACAGGGAAAGAAAAGCAACCAGGTGTTTCCTCCTGAGAAGTTTTTCCCCACCCCACAAGCCTCTGGTAGCTCCAGTTTCTCTCCTCCAGCCCCAGGACCCGCTCCAGCCCTCCAAACCATCACTGCTATTAAAACACAGGATCTTCTCTATCAGCCCTCTTCGTCCTCTGCCACATTACCCCATCACCTATCCGTCAAGCCGCACTTTGCGTTTGCCTCAGAAATGAAAGAAATGTTATTTATTTGATCCTCGAACTCTTGAGGTGCAATTTCTCAGCAGCTGGAGACAAGGATTTATCCCTTGCCAAAAAAAAAAAAAAAAAAAAAAGAAAGGTACAACCTCTTGTAGCAGCGCCGGCCAGCAGCAAGGGATTTTTCTGAATGGGAAGGAAATAAAAACAAGCTTTAGTTATTTCTGCAAAGGGAGGGTGGGGGAATAATACCTTTTCCTGCTGTTGGCACGCCGCTTTGATCTTTACTTTGTAGTTACCATAGTGACAAATAAAAGAGGCATAGGTGGAATAAATTGCTGAAAGTTGATGATGTCCTATATATGTTTCTCCAGTGCACACGAGCGCAGCCTGCAAACATCCCCCAGCTGCTGCGACGTACGCTCGGCTTCGGTGTACGGCTCACAGGGAGTATTTACGTTCTGCCTCACGTTAAGCGATATTTAGGCACGTCTCAGACACAGAAAGCTCCATCACTGGTGTTTCGTGGTCTGGAGGAAGGAGCTGGAGCATCTACCTAGGCTGCAAAATTAAGGGGGAATATTGCAACTTGGTGACGGACCATCATTATCCTCATCCGGGACTAGGGGTGACTTGGGTGCTGAGGATGGGGGAGCAATAAATGGGACATAAAACAGAAGAGGAAGAGAGCGGGGAGGCAGCCTGCAGCTGATGGTCAATGCAAGAATATCCCATAAACCTTTTTTCCAGCTGCTCTGAGGTCTGCACTAATAAAACACCCGGCTAAAAAAAAAAAATAATAATTACAAATGCCCAAAGCCATTTTTACTGAAAAATTATGTCTCCGATTGCTATGCCTTCCCCTGGATCATTCACCCCAAGGTGCCGAGCTTTAGGACAGAAAGTTGCTGCCAGTTCCAAAACAGTCATAAACTTCAGGGGTTTCAATTTCTCCTAGAAACCACCCAAAAACCACTACCCAAACCAGTTCCTACTGGTCAGACAGGATTTAACAGCCCGGACAACCTTTGTCCTGGCCACTTGCAGCTCTTAATTGGGGCAACCTAATCTGGAGGTACTTGCTTTTCCCTCCAACCAACCTCCACCAATGTCTTAATATATATGTCTTTTTATACTAAAAAAAGGAGCAAAACCCTATGAGCATCGATTCCTCTTCTATGGAGAAGTTCATTGCAGGTTTGGATGGATCAAAGTATTCCCAGTGAGAAATTCGGACCAGCCAGTCCCCATCCCTTGGGGCGAGGGAACGGCTGGCTGCAAGAAGCAACGAGATGCTGTCTCAGGCTCCGATCATCCTGATTTTCCCCACGTACGGGCAATTAGGAATTGCAAATTCTTCGCCCATCAACTCCTTTAAACCCAAGAACCCACGAGGACGGAGCCACGCTCGAGAGTCGCAACCAGCCTCAGGCTTTGCCAACTCTGATGTTGTTGACACACAGCTCTTAAGTCAATCCGTGCACAACTAATACGCTACATCTGCTGTGTATTTTGCTAGGCATTTGTTTGCTTTAGTTCTGTTGAATCTCTTCCCGCGTTCCCTGGTAAGCTCTAATGATGTGCGGCGGCTGCTGTTGTTGCACCATTACGCCGCGATAATCTTTGGACAATTATTTGCTGGATTCGCCCCGTTGCTGGATGAAACGGTGCTTTCGCCGGCTGTCAGTTATATATTTCTCCGAGACGAAGCCAGACCGCAGGGAACCATCCTGGCAGTAAATTAAGAGTTGCCAGTGCCAGGAACATCCTAGAGAAGCATCTCCAGCTTCAGACGTTCATTAGTGATGAAACATCGGTTGGGTGAGGTTGGGTCCTGCGGCAATAGGTGATGCCTACGGGTGATGGGAGAGTCTGCACCCAAAGCGGAGGTAGGGGTGGGTCCCGGGTGCTCGCACACTTGGTTCCTAAAGACATCATTTCTTCTTCAAATAGCATTCTAATTTTTATTTTCCCCTTAACTCCTAGAAAAAGCAAGGCTTTTCTAAGCCAGACTCATACAAGAAGAGGCAGCAAGAGGTCACAGGTTGATTCTTCACCTTTGATGGCTCCTACAAAGGTCACCCTTCCCTGGCCCCCTAGTCCATGCGTTGCTCCCCCCCCCCATACTTATGGGGCTCCCCAGATGGAGGAGACAGCCCATAAATCCAAAATAAATTGTCGCAGCAGAGGGGGAACCCATGCAGCTGGTGGGTCGGAGGGTCTGGGCTCTGGGTCGAGCTCATGGGGGGAGGAAATCATCCAGCAAAGCTCCAAGCAGAGCCTTGCAAGAGAGGAAGGGATGCTTCTCTACTGGGGAGATGGCTCACACCCCTGCGTTTAAAGCTTTTAGTATCAAAGACAGAGAAGAAAAAAGGAATATTTTTTTTTCATTGTTATTATTTTAAAACAAACTCTCAGAAGCTAATTTGACTTGGGGGTTCCTCCTAGAACATCTCAGAGGTAACTCGGTTGCAGATCAAAACACCTGGTACTTTAAATGGAGCTTTCATCTTCGCTCGAGGCCTCTGCTGTTCCTGTAATTAGAGACAAAGGTCCTTTATCTCCAGCTAAACCTTCCCTTTCTCCCTTCCAGAAGATACCGACTCCGCTTGATTTTTGATGACCAGCTTTTTTTTTTTTTTTTTTTTTTAATAAATCTTGCTCCTGGATGCCCCATTAGCCTGGTTTTGAGCCGTTATGGGGTTTTTTGCAGTATCCTCTTCCCTGCATCACTAATATTGTTGCACATTAGGTCTTAAATACAGTCCCCCAACCCATCTGCGGGTGTGCGGCCCTGGAGCTATTTCACCCTGGGATTCATAGTAATGGGTTACAGAGATAACCAGCTGCTTACATCTGTTTCCCCATTACCTTCCCATGCATGAACCCATCTCCACGGGCTCAACCAGTCCTCAAAAACCCAAATTAAGATGAGCATTAACAGCCCAACCTGGACAGACCATGCCCCACACCGACCCCGATGTCAAAGATGTTGGGCGAGCCAGCGACGCAGGGGCAAAGTTATAAAAAAAAAAACCCCACTTTTTTTTTCAGCTGTACCGCTTGCAGAAGGATTTGTTTCATTCAAACGGGTGTAGCGAGCGGGGCCAGCCTGCAAAATTAGATTTCCCAATGGCAGGAGGAGGCGGAAAGCCGCCCGCCCGCCCCGGTGGCACATCCTTGTGCCACCGCTTCCCATCTCGCCTTTAATCCTTTCCATTATTACAGCAGGATATGAAATTGCTGGAGGGGCGAAAGAAGAGATACCACTGACACTACACCGTTTGCTTTCATTACTCATGATTAAATGCATCATTCCAATAACCATCTCCAAAGGGGGATGCAGAGGCAGTACCGAGCACGGCTCATGATGCTCTCAAACCCTGGCAGCAAGGACAGCCAGGAGAAAAGAAACCAAGCCGGAATGTCGCGCAGAAATATCCGATGGGATAATAAAATGGGAATCCTGAAACCCAAGCTTGCTTTCAACAGCGGACACTGCTGATGGCCAAGTGGTTTGTGGAGCTTGACCAGAGTCCCAGGACTCTGCAGTGATGGTTGAGGGATCTACGTGGTACCCGAGCCCGGTACTTGGTGTTTTCCTTGAACACCCGGTTGTGGGGTTCATGGGATTTCCAGGGAGATCCTACCACCTCCATTTTCTGCTCCATGGCTGGAAGCAAGCTGTCCCACCGGGGTCTGCACCCCAGGTACCTCCCTTCCTATTAACACTCATTAGATTGAGAAAAGAAATTAAATAACACAAGGTCTGGATATCCTATGGCCAGCATCAGGACCTGGGTACCAAACCAGCACAGCATTTACTCTTTAAACGAAGGCTGAGCTGAAACATCACCTCCATGAGTCTAAAAACAGGATGGTGCTTCCAACGGCGCTGCCACGAGTCCAAAGGCAGGGATGCCGGGAGCTCCTTTTCGCCTCCTCGGCAACGTCCACCGACTGGATCAAAATCCTGAAGAACCCAAGAGCTCAGGAACTGCCAGAACATCCTTTGCACACCCTGCAAGCGCAGGACTGGTTAGTTCGTTAAGGAAAGATAATGGAAGAATTAGTTGGAAGCAAAGCAACCAGGGAGCAGCAGAAAATGTCTGGTATGTTAAAACTGCCAAGAAGCCTCATTATCCTCAGAGGGGTCTGCAACCCCCGTCCTCTTGCAATACACCAAACCGCCGCAAAATCTGCACTTGCAATACACCAATCCACCCCAAAATTCCTACAGTTCTCGTGAACAGGGGAAACGAGATAAATACATCCACCCCCGGTACGGTACAGGGGCCACACGCAAGCCAGCTGCTTTCTGGGTTTGAATACCACTATTTCTGTACGACGGGCATTTGCGCCCATCCTGTCTCCAGCAGGATGAGCCAAAGCTGGTAAAAAACAGGGAGCAAAGGGTGTTTTGGTCGTTGGCACGGCTGCCCTTCTAGGAAAGGAGAAAATACAGCAGTGAGTTTCTGGAGCAGCAGGAGTTAAAAAGTTCTCCTCATCTGTCAGCACCATCCAGTCTCCTATGAAGTTCAGGAAGAAAAAGAAAAGGGAAAAGAAAAAGCCTGACAACATCAAATTAAAACGGCAGCCGTCCTTTTCTCCCACTACTCTAAAACGTGAGCTCGTGCAGCATCCTGCTTTCAGGGAGAATCAAAGTGATTTTTATTCCCCTGCAAAACAGATGCTCAAGGGTCCGGCACACCGGGGGGTTTGGGGGGACAGGGATGTCCCCTTTGGCCCAGGCACCCTCTCACAATGTGTCAAGCAAGCATCACCGTCGGCTGCCTCCATCCGCGGTTAAATCAAGCCCAATTATGACAGGTGCAATTTTATATCGCTGTTTGGCTTTTATTGCCGTCATAAACGGTCCAGCTGGCATCAGGCTGGCGGTAGTTAATAGCGAGAGATGCGCTGAGATAAAGAAAGGCGGGAGAGGGGTTTTTTCTTTCGTGCTGTGCCTCAAATCCATCCCTGCGGAGCTCAGACCAAGCCTGGGGCCAAGGGAGAAGCCAAAGCATCACGGGAGAAGCTGCTCCCCCATATCTCCTGTTTGACCCCCATCAGCAAAGCCGGGGAGCTCGCAGCGTCCCCACGGCTAGGTCGGGAGAATGGGAATGAGATAATTTGCCTAACGAGGGGCTGTGGCTGATGGGCTTTGCAGTTCACCCACCAAATCGAAGCCGGTGGGATGGAAAGCGGTCCAGAGCTGGGAGATGGCTTGTGCCACCCAGGCAGGTGTAATGCAAGGGAACGAGCATCCTCAAAGGCAATTTTTTGGGGAAACCCTTCCCCACGGAGCCTGGAGGATAAGCCCTGCCTGGGGCCGATGCTGTTTTAGCATCTCCCGCTCCTCATCGCCTGATCCACAGCCCTCCCAGGGCTCAAATCCAGGGACCTGACTCCGTTCGTTCCTCATCAGCCCAGAGCCAAGAGCCAGCGTCCGAGCCAAGGCTCCCCCATCCCCAGGTCACTGCCTTCCAAATACATCGAATCAATCCTTATCACGTTCCACACGTCCCGGAGACAAACGGAGATGAGCCGAGAAATGACCCTGCAAACCCACCTGTCCCACCGGCCTCGAGGAGGACACCTTCTCCTGGACGAGCATCACCAGGGATGGGAACAGCAGAGTTTTAAGAGCAAACAGGGAGGGCAGCTCCATAACCAACTCCACGAACCACCCCCCCACGGTGAGGAGGGACCTGAACCACCCCAATGGGAGATGTATAGGACTTCAGCCTGGTTTTGAATTAACGTGAGAGTGATTAAATTAACTCGGAGGGCTGGAAAGGGGGCAGATACGCCACAAAATCCCACCCCCTCCCCAGCTATTTCAGTTCAAGGGGAAAAAATAAATTAAAAAAGGCAAATAAAAAGCAAATATAGCAGGAATCGCCCTGTTTACCCGAGCGATCGCACAGCTCCAAGTAAACCCCCGGAGGAGGATGAAGTGTCTTGGCCGCTGTGGTAGAGCATCACAGCAGCTGGTGTGTGGAAAGGAGGAAGAGATTTACTATCCCTGGTGCTCGTGTTTCTCCTTCCCCACCCCCTCTTTTTTGTAATAATAATCGTAAAAAAAAAAAAGGGGGGGAGAAGAAAAAAAAAGATCTCCCGCACCTCCCCATGATGCTGCCTTATTAAAAAAAAGTGACAATTAGTCATTTGAAGAAGCAACAAAGAGAGCCGGCGTTGGAGAGGCACGATTTGAATTTCAATGTGTTATGGGAGGAATGGGGAGCAGAAGCTCTGGGAGGAGAGCTGCCAATCTCCCTGCAAAACCCACGGCCACCCCTTTCCACCCCTGCTCTCTCCGCTTGGGAACCCAAATATAGCTCACAGCAAACGCCCTGCTCCGTCTCCCCAAAAATTCATCCTGACTTGCTCCCCGGGCTCAGCTCTCAGCCAGGTTTTACGGGACGCTGAGCGGGGAGGGGGATCAGGTCCCCTGCAAGGCTGCTTTGCTGTTCGTGCAGAAGGGCTGGGGAGACCCCAAAATCCCACCCCCACCCCCCCCCACAGGCAGCTGGACCCCAATCAGCCTGGCACAGGGGTCCTGAGCAGTTTTCTGGGTCTGATGTCCAGGCTCTGGTTTGCGAGGGAAAGCCCCCAAAAATCACCCTAAAGACTCAGGATCAAACCCACAAAACCAGAAGCCAAACACATTTCTGACCACAGCAAAACGAGCCCAAAGGGGGGATAAGGGGCTCTAAATCCCCCCCCCCCAAAAAAAAAATCAAAGCCCCCAGGGAGGAGGCTGGGGAAGGCTCCCAGCCGCCGGCCCCTTCTCTTACAGCACGTTGCACATTTTACCCAGGACACGGCTCTGAATTTGGAGGCGGAGAACTGCCAGCCAGAGAGAATATAAATGCAGCCCCGCAGCCCAACAAATGAACAATATCTTTATTAGCATCTTCCTTTTATTATAGGTTATAGGGAATTTTTTTTTAATTTTTTTTTTTTTTTTGCCCCTTTCATTGCCTTTCTCCTTCTTTTATTCCCACGCACCGTGACATTTATGGGACTGGATGGGCAGGAGGCTTTTGCCCAGCATCCCCCCAGCAGACATAAGGCCACCCTGGGGACATCTCTCCCCCTTCAAGGAGGGCAGCAGATAGGTACGGCAAAAAAATGGCAACGGCCAAGAAGGGGCTGGAGCATTTCCCCACCCACCCCCTGCCCCCCCATCATCAGCAAAGGAGGGGGGGGAGGAAAAAAAAACCAAACCAAAACAAAGAAACAACTTGTGTGACTTCCCAAAGCTTTCGCTTCCCGAGGAAAGCGCCAAGCTGGGGGCTCACCACCCCAACGAGCCAGACATCGCAGATGGAGGGACGACAGGCAGAGCTAGACACGCTCCCCGGCGCCAAATATAGGAGACCCATCTTTTCCCTGCCTTGGAGCACGCTGCAAATAAAAACTCCCTGCTTATTGAGTCAGAGCATCCCTTCACCCCTGCGTTCCCGACACCGCATCCCCCTCCTCAAGGACCTCCCGTGTCCTCCAGCATCTTCAGCCGCTGCGGCGAAAACCACCTCCCCGTCCCCACGTGCTCCTCTCGGTACCCCGCATCCCCGGGGAGGGGGGGAGAGAGGAGAGAGAGAGAGATGCTCGGTGCCGTGTTTAAAAGCAAGCTGACCTCTTTAGCCATGCATGGATGCTGCCCAACAGCCGGCGGGCCGGGGAAACATCTGCGGTCCCCTCCCTCCTAGGAGATGGAAACAGCCCCCGGGTGAGGCCGGGGGGGTTCGGCAGGATGGGGCCCAACACAGCTTCCAGGGGCTCAAACAAGGGGGGTCGTGCTGAAGAAAAGGGTGCCTATATAATAATAAATATATCGGAGATGCGCCCATCCCAGCAGAGCCACGGGCTTCCCCAAAAGCATCCCAACCCGCTCACGAGATCCCCGAGGAGCAACGCGACTCGGTTCGCAAAGAGGAGCGACCCCACGGTTTAATGTCAGTCCCTCCCTGCGGACTAAAAACGGGGTGGTTTTCGCTTGTTTTTTTTTTTTTTTTTTTAAATAATTATTATTCTTTTTCTTCCCATCCCATAGGTGAGACTTTGCATTTAGAGGAAAGAGCAGATTGCAGCTTTTTTAATTAAAAGCTCTAAGCCTTTTCCTGCTTCGAGTTGCACTAGGAGCGATCTCTAAACAACGTTCAGCAGAGAGGAAACAGCACTGACTGCTGCTCTGCTTTACCAAAAAAAAAAAAAAAAAAAAAAATTAAAAAATAAAATAGCACAAGCCACAGAACAGGGAGTTCTTCCAACAATCTGTTTTCTGTACCCTGGAAAATAATAGCAACACATATGGAAAGCCCACACAGCTATTTTCCAGGTGCTTCGTACGGCGTGAAATCCACGGAATAAATTACCTGTGTAACGTTGGGAGGGGGTAGGGAAGATGCCGGGGGCTGTGTTTATTCGCCGCATCTCGTTCCCTTCGGGTGCGAACACGCGGCACGGCGCAGGATTTTCCCCACCGTGGGAAACGTCACCCTAAATATCGGCGGCGCGGGGCATCGCCGGGCTGGGAGCAGGAAGAAAAAGGCTGAGAAATATGTTCCAGACGTATCTGATCATGGGGGGGGGCGTGTGTGTGAAATTTAACGTTTGCTTATTCGAGGTGTTTATGGGGTGCCTGGATTCTAAAGCCGAGCTGGCATCGCAGCTGGTACCTTTACGGGGGCAGGGGTGAGGGAGCAAACCTGGCACTAAAAGGGAAACTGAGGCACCGCGACATCAAAGGCTGAGGGTTAAATCAGATACACGAAGACCAGAGTAGCTAAAATCTAAAATTAAAAAAAAGATTTTAAAAAAAAAGTGATAAAGCAATGAAAATATCCCAGTTCTCAGGCCCTTGGAGATGTTGGCAAGATCTTGGCCGGTCCATGAATAAAATCCTGAAGCCATGTGCAAGCTCACAGGTTTCTTTCTCCATCCTAAAAATCCACACCCCCGCCCCCCCCATCCCCAGCGCAGACAACCAGCTCTTCGGTTCGATGAAGGGATGAAGGACACGGGGACGTGCTCCCGTAAAGGATGCTGCCCTTGGTTGGACATTTCCCAAACACCTTGGAAAGCTGGTTTTACTCGGAAAGCACCAAAAGGCACGTGGTAATTCCGTCTCAACTCTTAAGCCTGAGGGGTTTTATTCTATTTTATTCTTTTCCTGGCCAAAAACCCAGCAGTTTGGGTACGTGCTGCCTGAATCTCCCCTTCAAGCAAGTGCAGGAGCTGCAGCAGGTCCTGATATGGGGTCACCACCTTCTTGCAGCATCCAGCAACCCCTCCATACCCCCCAAAAATCCTCTGCATCTCCCTTCGAGCCCCTTAAACTGCTTCTGAAAGGTTTCTTCCCTTCTCCATCCGGTTTTTAACCCGGAGTGAGCGGATCTCAATGGCCGGAGCCTCCAGGACAGGTTCTGCTCCAGGTCCTGAGATGGTTTCATCTCCTGGACCTCGCACATGGGTGGCAGGTACCATCGGCGGGGGGGGGACGGGACACCCCTGCTCAGGTTGGGATGCAAAATATATTTAATTAGCCTGGGAATTAAAGGCTTTTCAACCTGATGGGAAAGAAAACGAGCATTGGTTTCTGGACAACCAGTGCCAGCATCTTCTCAGGCGAAGATGAACGAACTGGTTTGATTTCTTCCCGCTCCTCGAAAGCGGAGCATCCAAGAATTGGTTCAGCCAAGACCGGGAGAAACTCGAAGCAGAGGTTCGAGCTCCCACTCCTCCTTCTACCACACACCGACACGTTTGCCCCACCTCCCCGTCCTTAAGCCTCTTAGAGAGATGCCAGTAAATCCAGAGAGAAAATTAAAATATTGTTAAAAAAAAAAAAAGGCAAGACTAATTGAAGCTACGATCATCCCGCACTACAAAAATAATTTCAGGCTTTTCTAGGTGATAAATCAGAGGGGGGTGGCAACCAGGGTGCCCATCCACCTGACTGAGCTCTTACAGCTTATATTATTAGGAGAGAGTAATTAGGAAGCCGGACCATAAACTTTTTTAATTGATGGGCTCTTTTCCTCACTTCACGACTGCTTTTACTTTGAAGGCAGCACCGGCGCTACCTTTGATCCCAAATCCTCAAGCCCTGGGTTTTTTTATTTTAAATTCTTGGGAGCATCCCCGGTGCGGGGCTGACACGGGGAGGGGGATGGGGGGACACCCCCCCCAGCCCAGCAAGCATCGCTTGGGCAGGGACCCCCATCCCACAAATCCAAATCCGGGGTCCAGCTCCCACATCCCGACGAGGAGAGCCATGCCCCAGAAGTGCCAAGCGGTCCCCACGCCTGGCGGCGGACGTATTTTGGGGATGCTCAGCCCCAACCCTGCTCCCTGAGGGGGGACGTTAACAGCACCAAAGGGCTCTCTAAGGGCCTCAGGACACCCCCCACCCCCGATCCAGGACAGTGAGAAAAGCAGATTTTGTGGTTAATGCACAGCTGGGGGGGAGAGCAGGGTGTCCCCATGCATCAGGATTTGACCCCCCCCCCAAAAAAGGGACACACAGCACCACAGGGACGAGCCACAGAGGGAATCAGCCTCTTCCAGGGTGGAGGTACCATTGGGGATGCTCAGCACCCTACAACACCCCCAATTCAACACACACACACCCCCAGCACCCCACCCTCACCTACACCCCACTCACTGCGCAACACCCCAATTTTAGGGGACTGGTGATGGCACATGGGGGGGGGGGTGTCCCTGCAAGGACACGCGCTGTCCTGGGATCTCTGTAGCGCTCCAGCTCCCCTAAAAATACAGCTGCCCCCCAGCTCCCCCCACCCTGTAATAAAGCCACAGCAGCACCCCACAGGTGCTGGCGGTTGGGGTCCTGCCCCAAGCCCACCCCAGCTGCCGTAGCAGCAGCACAAATTAAATTAATTAAAAAAAAAAAAAAAAGCCTGGATCCGCATCCGGGGAGGCGAAGCTGAGGGACGCTCAAACCCCTTCCATGAGCCAGGTGACCGGACCAGAGGACGGACAAGCGCTAATAAGTTGTTTGGTTTTGTTTTTTTTCTTTGCTAAAGTGACTTTTTCTGTCCCCGATTAATCAAAAAATGTGTGGCTGTTATTTTTTTAAACACGGGAAAGAGCCCGTAATCTCTGTTTCCCAGCCCTGAATTGATGTGGCTGGTGGAAAAAGGTTCAGGCGCATCATTTTGGGCACCTCCCGACACCCCCCGGTTTCCTCCTTCGCAACCATCCTGCTGCGAATAAGCAGCGCCAGAGATGTTTCCCCTGAGATACCAACCTCTTTCCCAAATTTAATTAAAACAGAGCAGCGGAATAACCTCGTGGAAGGGAGGACAGGACAGATATAGATATATATATGCATATGCAGAGCACCCTACTTCCTCCAGAACTCCCCCAAAAAAGCCACCAAGCAGCCCCCGCTCCCACCGCCTCACTGCAGAGGGACCAGCACGTATCTCAGGATTAATATTATTCACATTTTTGGATTCTGGCTGCCAAAAAATGCATTTTTTTGAGCCCGGGGGGACCCTCCGAGCCCTCGCCCTGAGCAGACCCCGGGGAAGATGTTCGTCTCCAAGATGCCCGTCAACCTCAGCACCGAATTTAGAGAATAAAGCCAGCCTGGGGCGTGAAGAATTTAATAATACAAGCTGTTGCATGACAAAGCCCAGAAAGTAATATCCATATTCTGGTTCTTATTAAATCAGAGCAGCCTCCTATATTTTGTCCTGCCTGTAATTTAAATGGGTCCTTGGCTATATTTGGGCGCTTTCGCAGAGAAAAAGCCATGAGTTATATCGGAGTAACCATCAAAAGTGTCTGACGAGCAACGTTTCTCCTTCTAAATCAAAATTTCTATATGAAAAATACATATTTTAAATATTTTATAGGGTGGTTTTTTGGTTGGGTTTTTTTTTTTTTTTTTGCAACCTCCTAGCACTGGCAAAGGGTCTGCCACCACCTTGCTGGTGTCCTTGGCCAGGCATGTCCCCACGCGATGGGACATCTCACGTGGGGAGGGGACAATTTCACCAGGGGTTCCCCCGAGACATTTCAATCCTCATCTGAGGGAATTTCTTTCCTTTTTTTTTTTTTTTTAAATTTTTTTAATTTTTTTTTTAACCTCCCTGCTCATTTGCGCAGCCGGTTGCTCCCGAGTCCCGCTGGCCGGCAGCGTTTGATGAACACCGTGGAGCTCCTTCCTCATTAAAAAAAAAAAAAAAATTGAAGTTATAAAGTTTAGTACCCAAGATTAAAAAAAAAAAAAAAAGAAAGAAAGAAAAAAAACCTTACTGATTTCCCCAACTTCAAAGAGTTTTTGAAGATCAGTCAGGAGAGTTACAGCCTCTCCCATCAACCTTCCCTCCTGGAAGCCGGCGGGTGATGGAGGGCGACGGGGAAGGGGGGCCCCACGGGAAGGGATTCGGGCTGGACAACGTCATGGGACAGAGCCTGGGGACCGCGGGATCGGCGTTTGCAAGGGATTTGGGGCTGGGTGTGTTTAAATGTACCTATTTCACCTTTTTTTTTAGCACCAGGGATGCTGCTCCTCATGGAGGAGGATGCTCCTCGTGGAGGATGCTGCTGCAAGGAGCCGGTCCGGCACTTTGCTTTCCCCGAGTGGAAAAGCACTCTAAAATTCAATATTTCACGCAAACGCTGTGCAGGAAGACTGCAGGAGAAAGGGAACTTTTCCTTCCGGATGACTGGAAATCCCTTCCTCGCCAGGCCTGACGAGGAGGTGACGGCCACCGGCTGCAACGGGGATGAGCCGGACGAATGCCTTAGGGTGGGCAAGTAAAGCCAGGCTTACGCAGGCTTCTGGAAACGAAGGATTAACATCATTTGCTGCGGCGTGTGAGCCGACGGACTGAATTACCAAAGCCAGGCTCGGGGACCGCGGCTCGGCGCACGAGCCAGCGACGCCACCGTGACTGTGGCCGGGGTTATTTATAGAAAGGTTGAATTCGGCTCTTTCGCAACCGATTTTTTTTTTTTTGTGGAGGGGAAATAACTCCTCGGCTTCGCCGCCAAGTTTTCGATGGGGAACAGCGATCGGCAACGTGAAGGCGGAGTCGGAAACGGGGCTGGTGGTTTCCGTGCCGGAGAAGTTCTGCTGCAGGGGACCACAAGTGAAACGAGTTGTGTCGGGTCAACGTAATTCCCGACGCTGGCTCTCCCGCCTCGCTGGAGCTCAGGGGTTTCGTTCTCTTTTGCGGGAGCCTCCCCCTCCCCGGCGTCAGGTCTGGGTTGCGGCGCGTTCCCCCCGTGGGATATCACCCGCCCTCGCGCTCCTGGCCTGGTGCCTCGGTTTCCCCTTCTGCTGCCCGCGTGCGAGAGACGGAGGGAATCGTTGCTACGGGAGCTCAGCTAAGCAAGGACCACGCCAGGGGATTGATGCCTCCCACTACGCACCCAAAAATGAACCCGAAAACCCAAGAGAGGACCTAAATAAAATTAAACGGAGATGCCACGTGATTAAACCAGGGGAAACCCCCAGCGAGGGGCCGCAGGCAGCCCGAGAGCCAGAGCTGGCGGAGCCCTTGGGTTGGTTCTGAGGCTCTCCGAAGGGACCGGAGAAAAGCAAAGGAAACCCCTGAATCCCTAAACAGCACTTTGCAGGATTAAAGCACCCTCCGGAGCTGAGCCTGCCCCCTCCATAAAACACCCGGGCTCTCTCAGCCCACCAAATTTAAAAAAAAATAAATAAATAAAAAAAATAGAAAACATGTTTCCCAGTAGGCGAAAATGAGTTTGTTTCTGGGAGGTAGGAATCACCTTTTCCTGGTAATTATGAACAAAGAGCATCATTCACCAAATGCCTGCGAGGCGGTTAATTAGCAGAGAAGTGAGAGTCTAGCAATTAAAAGGTGTTTTTCCAACGATTCAGGGCGGTGGAGTCAGGAAACAAGAGAAGCGGGCGGATCGGAGGGAGCGCTCAGCTTTGGCATCCACCGCTGCGCAGGGACGCGGAAAGGCTCAGCCCCAGGGACAACCCCTTCAAGAACTAAAAAGTAGAGTTATTGCACGATTTCTGGTTGGAGAAACCATCTCCCACATAGTCCTCGTGCTGCAGGGCTGTCCCGTGCCTCAGTTTCCCCACCAGTACCACTAACGGCTACAGGGACGTGATGTTGTCGATGCTGCACCCAACTGAAGACCATCTGCTTCGAGTTATCCCAATTCCCTTCCCCGGGAGGCTAAACACCCCCCCCCTTCCTGGGGGACACAGATGTCACATCCCCGCGTCCGCCTCGGCGGTACGGCAACAGACGGATTTCGGCAGAGCCGCAGCCCTCCGCCCCACCGGGGCCATCCCTATTTAACGGGTTATTTACTTCTGCTCCGCCGCGTTTCAGCATCTGCAAATACGTCCAGCACTTATTTGATATCGTTTTTCAGCTCTGGCGACAAATATAGCAAAGAGCAGAAGAGCAACAGGGACGATCTCTCCGTTAAGCAGCTTTTAATTCGTTTAACACGGAGCTGCGGAGGGCTGGCGCGGCGCTGGATTTTTCTCAGGGTGGGACGCACGATTAAGTCAAATGCCTCACGGAAGTCAAAGCGCGTTAAGTCAAGTTATCTTTATCAACCGACCTTGCGGTTTCATAAATAAATAAATAAATAGATAGCCTCGAGGTCGCTCGGCAAGAGCAGGCTCCCGCATCGCTGCGGGTTCGAGGTGGCTTTAATTCTCCATCCTGCCTGCTCTGGGATGGAGAAACGCGTGCCATGCTTTGCCTTCGCCTTCATCCCACGAGGGGTTCCGGTCATTCAGCAGCATCGCTTTAGCACGCGGAGAGGATTTAAATACCCCTTTGGGGAGAAAGGAGCCTTGGAAAGGGTTTTCCTCTGGCCCCATGGACCAGGGATTGCTGAGCCTGGAGGTCTGGGATGCTGGGGGGGGACACACCAGACACCCCCGCAGCCTCAGAGCCGTACAGGTTGGGGACAGAAGGGGGTGTCAGATGGGGACGCCTCGGGCACAAGGGGAGGGCGTAGCGCCGGCAGGAGCTGCCGAGGACGTCCCGCAACCCCTGTGGGTCAGGGTGCGGCACTGCCCGTTTGGGATCTCCGGGGATGCTAAGGGGGGGTACCGGTGAGCACACGAGGGGGGCCGTGGCTGCGATGAGGGGTGATTTTGGGGGGGGTGGGGGTCACTACCTTCCCTCCAGCCTCCCCATCCTTGCTGGAGCAAATTGAGGCCGTTTCCTATGGAGGATCCGGCAGCACCTGCCCGTGAGTCACCGGTGAATCGCAGCACCCCCAGAGCCGGCAGACGCCGATCTCCAGCGACGCACAAGCATCCCCAAAAAGCGACCCTACCATCCCCGCATCCCCCCCCCCCCCCCCCCATCATCTCCCAGCCGTGGCTCCCCAAAGGACCTCATCAGGTATAAACCATCCTGACTGCCAGGACTCGCCTTCTCCAGGCTCCCCAAGATCGGCAGAGGAAGGAGAAAGGGAGGGATGAGAGAGAGGACAGGCTGTGGAGGAGAGAGCAGAGTTGTCCTGTTGGATAAAGCCAGGAATGATGAGTATCCAGCCAGATGGAGACACCTTCCCATCCCAGAAGAGTAAGGTTTCTGCTCTTCCCCAAGAAAACACCACCGAAACATTTTGTTCTGGGTGGTTTGAAAGCAATAAAACGATGAATAAATCCAGGATGCACCGGGGAGAAAGGAAATCCTGTCCTCTCTTGGTCACATCTCCCCAGCTTCATCCCATCCTTAAAGCATCGCTGATATCCCAACATCCCCAAATCCCCAGGGCAAAGCAAGGACTAAACCCGTTCTTCGCAGTCGCTGTCTTGCCCCTGCCCTGTCCAAGCACCCCTAGCTTCCCACAAAGGACTTTTTTTTTTTTTTTTACTGTTTTTTGTTTTACTTTTTTGGTTACTTATCATAAAGTCAGAGCAGGTTTTAAGCTCGGACTGTTGGGAGCAGCGAGCGGAGGCAGGAATTAAGGAGAAGGCACCGCAGCAGCGCTACCCCAGATGGCATTCCCTATCTGATCATAATAATCTGATGCAGATAAAATTTGATGCCTGGAGGCTGACAGCAACCCTCTAAATGATTTCCCCCCCCCTTCACTTCTTCAATATTACATTTTAAGGAAACAAGCGTGCGTAATGAAATGGAAATGGCTCAGATTGCCCATCGATGGCTGGCATTTGCTCCGATGGGCATCTCCAGGGCTGGGCAGCACAGCG
This sequence comes from Grus americana, assembly GCF_028858705.1. Lineage (NCBI taxonomy): Eukaryota > Metazoa > Chordata > Aves > Gruiformes > Gruidae > Grus > Grus americana. The sequence goes on along the minus strand of NC_072861.1, from coordinate 2,696,763 downwards.
CCAGGTTTGGGCATCTCTGTGTTGGAGGATCTGGGGTGCTCTGAGCCCCCTTTTCTATCTGTGAAATAGGGATAGCATCAATTTTCCACCTTGCTAGGAGAAAAAAAAAGCTGGAGTGGTGTTTCCAAAGTGCTCGTATGGCCGGGTGCCTCCACGTGCTAAAGGACGCTCAGTCGTTGCATCATGCAAGCAGTGCTTTGAAGACCATCAACATGCAGCCAACACCTTCCTCTAGATCAGCTTTTAGCTCCTTCCTCCCTCACTCAGCAGATTTGCCTGTTCCCAAGAGGTCCCCATGAACCAGAGAAGGTCTCATGCTGATCCCCCCTAGCATTGGCAGAGCAACCTGATTGCAACTGCTGGCAGTAACTGGGACGACGTTTCAACCCCCGGTTGAGGTTCAGGGTGGGTTTCCCCTTGCTTGGTCCTTGCAAGACCACAACACAGGACTCCGCAGAGACTTATCTTGGCAGATCTAGCTTGAAGCAGCCTCCTAGGTGCTCCTGTGGCTTGTGGTGGCTCTGCTGCATGTGATGGGTGGATGGTGGGAGCTTGAAGAGCAAGGAGGTGACCAGCAGGTATGGTGGGATGCAGAGGTCCATCCAAACCAGTCCTCTGGTACTGATGCTTTTCCGTTGGGCTTTGTGCAAGGAAGGAGAGAAGGTACCTGTGAAGGACTGTGTCACTTCTACGTGGAGCAGGTAACAGCATGGATAGTTAATTCAGAGAACAAACCAAAAACTTGAGGGGGGGGGATATTTGGGTTGATCAGAAACAGAAACTTTTGCAGAAAACTTCCACAAAAATCAAAGAGAAAAAAAATGGGCAAGCAGAGATATTTTCTTTGCCTCAGGATGACACGTGTTTCTTTGCCCCAAGATGGCATGTGCTATCTCAGGCTTTTGTATCCTCTATTTAGATCCATCTTTAAATTTAAAAAAAAAAAAAATTAAAAGAAAAAAGTCAAACAGGTCGGCTTTTTTGAAATTAGCAATGTGCCAAGATGACAGAAACAAAACATTCCGTTAAAAAGAAAACAAAAAGGCAAGATGAGAGATCTCGGTTGTTCCTCCTTCACTTCCCCCAAGGGCGAAGGTCGACCCAGTGCTCCCCACACCCCAGAAACACCAATGCCCACATATTGTACTCGTGCAAAAACCTGCATGGATGGTCATGGCCAGGCTTTTCTGACCATCTGTGTCCAGGATGGGACCTGGCTGGTGGGATCACCATGAGGATGGACACCCAAGCAACTCCATACAGTCCCTCTAAATGGTGCCACCTCCATCCAAGCTCAGGTTTGCAGGGTCCTCACAGTGAGAGGCATCGAGGTCCTCTGAGGATGGACCCAGGACATCATCTCTGCTTGGTTTTGGGGTAAACACAGAAGAAGTCCCCTACCCTGGAGCAGGGAGCAGCTCCATCCACACATTGGGTCTGGCAGCTGGGAGGGATCGTGCTCCTCCCGGGGACACCACCTGCATCTCACCGTCTCCCTTGTTTATTGGTGAGTTTACTCAGGGAAATCTAATCGCCATTTTGGAGTTAATCCCTCTAACAAACCCTTACAAATCCCTCCATCCAGAAGTGTATTAATATGATTTATTAATGTTAGCTCCTCTCGAGCAGAAGCAAATTAAGTGCCTTTACCTCTCCTTTGGCTTTTTGCACCTCTTCTCCCCGCCACTGTTGATGGGAGCAATTCAATTAAGGAACAACCAACTTCCCAATAAAAACCCTTCCCCGCCGCCTCCCTCCTCCTTTAGCTTGAGAACTAATGATGTTTAATCAGGGAAATGAGCTCGGATGGTGGCAAGGAGAAGCCCCGGTGGGCTCTGGGCATGGGGCAGAGGGGCTGGGCTCATCCCAGGGGAGACGCTTGGATGGGAACCCCCAGAACCCCACAATTTGCTGAGGAAAAGGTCTTCCAGCCCCGAAATGGTGGTCTCAGTGCCCAGCTGATGAACCTGCTTGGTTCATGGAGAGGAGGACCCCTGAAGATTGCATCACATTGGGAGTGCTGAAGGCAAGCACTGCTCTCCAGCTGCCCAGCATCTCGCCGGTGCCCAAAAAACCCCTCAGATTTCCTCCGTCTTGATGCAAAACCACACGAACCTCAGCAGGCACTGCCGCAGGTCCACCAGGACAGGGGTCTGAACTTTGCACCGGCTGAGCTGGCGGAGGGCTCAAGACCCACATCCAGCACCATGCAACTGGGGAAAAGGGATAAAACCAACAAGGCTTGAAAACAGGACAACAAACTACGGGTGTAGCTTGCACCCTGCATGCAAAAGTACAAGCCCCTTCCAAAGGGGGCTCCAAGGGGTCAATGCCCCTCTGCAAGAGGTCAAAGCCTGCCTTTGCTGACTCCATCTCCAAGCATCGTGCCGCCGCAGGCACGGTCCCCGCCAAGCAGTGCTGGAAGAGAAGGCTCAGCCCGCCCAGGGAGCGGTGCCGCCTGTCAGCTCAGCTCCATCGCAAAGGCCACGGCATTTCCCGGCTGTCAGAAAGGATTTGTTCGGTGCTGCGCTCTCCCTCCTCCACCTCCTGCGGTGGCAGAGCAGCTCTTCTCCTAAACCTGGACTTGGCTTGGGAAAGGAGGTTGTATCTCTCTGTTTGGTCCAGGCTCCATTCATGTGTTTGGGGCTCATCAGTGGCAGGAGGACATGATGGACCAGAGATGCTCAGCCGTGAGCTGAGGTGCCACCTGCAAGAAGACGACATGTGTGAGCAGGGGCAGGGAGCAGATCCAGGACAAAGAAAAGACATCGGCTTGGGAGAGCTGACTCGGGGAGGCACAGTAAACACCAGCTCCCCTGATATATATCCATCATCTCCCCAGATCTCCTGCTGAAGTTGGGGGAGCAGCCAGACTCCACGACCCCCTCCCTTTGCGGTGCCCCACTCGCTGGCCAAGCTCTGCCTCTGACATCCCTGCTCCAGCACAGACCGAGACCCGGAGGCTGCACCTCACCTTCACCAGGACCGAAAGTCTGTAATGATGAACTGATGAAAGAAAAAGTCATGGCACGGTCTGGGGTGACCTTTTGACGTGCCCCACTCACACACCACACCAGGACCTGCCTGGGGACCCAGCAGCGAAGACCATCCTCATGTTTCCATCCACGTTTGCCCATGGTTTTCCTTCTAAAATATCCCCTTCTCCAGCACTCGGGGTCATTCTCTCAACAATCTCCTGCCTTGCCCGGGGATACATTGAGTGGTATCCCCTTGCCCTGATGGACAGCAAGGAAGGAAGAGGGACGGGCACCCAGCCTTGCTGGTGGCCACGTTTCAGCAGCAGAAGTGATACAGGAAACTCTTTGGGAAGAAACGCGCTGCCAAAATGTCAGGAGCGGTTATCGTAATGGGAAAGACGGGCAGAGGATGGTTTGGATCAGGACAGATGCCTGTGGGTGTTTGACAAGGGCATTTCAACCCAAGCAAAGTTCTGGCCCCAGTCTGCGGGCTGGTGGCACTGGGTGTGAGTGTCCTGCGCCCTTCCCAGGTGGACTTTGGGCTGGCAGAGAGACAGAGGTGAGAGACAGAGAAGATTTCCGTGAAGCCAAGCAGATTGAGCATACCAACAGAGAAAAAGGTTTCATTTCCCCTCTCTGCTTCTTTCGATCCCCCAGCAGACATATTCACATAGGTCACATCATCCCCAGAACCTGCACCTGGGTCTCCTCCAGGCCCATATTCCTTCCAGACAATTCCTTCCAAGTCTGGACCCTGGAGTTACCCGCACACAGAGGGGTCCCATCTTTATCCCATCAGGGTGGTTCGCATCCAGCTCACGTCCCCAGCAAGTCAAACCTCACCTTAGCACTGTCCAGGTGACGGAACAGCGAGTGTGGTCATCCAGGCACGTCTGCATCGGGGTCGTCATCACCTGAGGAACAACAAAAGCTTGAGATTAATACATCGACAAGCACATGATGGCGTCCTTGGGTGGGCAGCAAAGGGACTATTCCCCGTCCCGAGGCTGAAAACAGAAAAAAGCCCCAAGAACAAAGCTCTCCGCATCAACGTTTTCTCCTCCCGTGCAAGGGGAAGCCACCAAGCTGCTCCACAGGGCACGCCACGCAGCTAACAGCTCCCCTTTGCCCCTCCTTGGGCTTCGCTGAAGGGACGGCTGCTCATTAGTGAGTAATTAAGAGGAATGAACCTAATTTGCAAGAGCAGAATGAAGAACCCCTTTGCAGGGGATTATTCGGCCACTAGACCACGGTTGAGGGCAGTAAATGCTGGCCACAAGTACGTCCCACCTAGGATGAAGCAGCTCCCCTGGGAGTTGATTGAAACAGGAGTTTCAGCAGAAATAAGACCTTTTTTTTTATTTATTTTTTAATGACAGTCACAGAAAAGCACAGTTGAAAGTCTTTCCAAACCTTGACACGCCTGCCTTTGATTTCCTCAAAACAAAATGAGGTTTCCACAAATAAATTAATTTCTTTTTAACAAGGAGTTTTTTGTCAGGTCCTCTGACCCAAAATGGAAACTTTAATAAAATATTTTTTCCCCAACAAAAAAAAAAAAAATTCAGCTCACATTGGCCCAAATTAGGAGCTTTTTTATTATTACTTTTGACTCCAGACAGTGAACAGAAGCAGCAGCCACTCTCCCATCACTGGAGGTCACCCAACTGATGCTATCAAGCATTGCGAGAACAGGAACATCATAAAACATCCAGGTGGGATCAGCAGTTCCTGACTCCAAAGGAGGTCAAGAGGACATGTGGAAGCTTGCAAGCAGCAAACCAAGAGCACGGAGCTGCCCTTCCTATGTTTAAAAACTCATTTCTGGGTTTTAGCGTGCCCTGGCCACAGGGGTGCCGGAGGCTGAATCCAGATTGTGATGCTTAAAACCCCCTCAAAACTGCTTCTCCACGAGCTGGTGAAGCCCATTTTGTCCTCCAGAGCATCCTGCAGCAAGGAGTCCCACCAGTAAACATCTCATTGCCATGAAATTCCATTTAAAAAAAAAAAAAAATCAGGTGATTCAGTTCAGGGGTTTTTTTTATTATTAAATTAAAAGACATTAACCAAGTTATATAGGACAAGCTTGGCCTTAGACCTGCCAGGGAGCTTAGCAAGACCTAGCTTGCCAATGCAAGCGGGAAGGAGGAGAGAGCTGAGCCACCAGCAGTTCCTTGAAGCTCTAGATTTCACCTTTAATGTATTTCAGTGCATGATTCAAGCACATTATCTGCATGAAATGCTGCATTAGCATCAAAATGAGGGGAGTTCTGTTCAATATATTAAAGTGTCTCTGATGGGTTTGAAGGTAGCTTAGCTCAAGAGAAGCATTAAGGAAGTAAATGCCACATTTGTATTCAAAAGAGCTTTTTTTTTTTTTTTTTCCATTTAAAGCCATTGATGTAAGAAGTGGTGCTTAAGACGGGCTTATAAAAAGCAAGGGTGCATCTTCGTTATGAGACAAAAAGCTGCGTTTATGGTGAATGGTAAAGGAAAGCAAATAGTCCTTTTAGAAAATATATTTTTTCAGGGTTTTGGCATGTCAGCTGGAGGAACGGAGGGCTGGCAGGGATGGGACCTTCAGATGGCATCGCTACCGAGAGCCCGTTTTCTTCCCCGGTAGCTCCTGCGATGCCCTTTAACAGCTTGAGCCTGGAATTAGGAGTGGTTTTTCCAGGCTGGTCACCTCCACCATCCTTTTTTCTGCTGGAAAAAACCCCCAGGAAATTTATTGACCCTGGCAAACACCCAGTTTGCCTTTTTCTGCAAAATTTCAAGCAAAAAAAAAAAAAAAGTAACAATGGCCTGTTTAGGCATTTTAATTAGGATGGCTTTCTGCTTGATGAAACAGCTTAAACGTCATTTGAACGTCAAAAGTTGATGTCCTGACAGAGCAAACATCACCAGTGTGTTCGCTAGGACAATTTCAATGGTCTCGTTCATCAAGAATTATTTAAAAAAAATGGCAATTCTGCTTCAGAATATTCCTTATATCTTTACGCCACTCAACTAAAATAAAAAAAAAAATCTATTTTTTAGCCAGCTCTGAGAAAAGCAGGTTTTGCCCCAAAAAAATCAGACTCCACGCCACAGTCCTGTTTAGCCCATGATCAATTTTCACTGTTAATGCCAGATGAGGACCATTTTAGCTAAAACCGCCAGGATTTCTGCTGCATTTGGGGGATCAAACTGGTTTAGTTTCATTATCTGAAGCAAACAGAAACCGCACCGAAAGCTCAGGGTGAGCATTAACTGGCTTCATCCATCTTTGCCACCTCCGAGGGCAATTAATAATCCCTTGTCTTTCCAAATGGAGAAAGCGAGGGGTTAAATTAATTGCTTCTGACCACTTAATGAGTCAGGGACGGACCCTGGGAAGCTTGTCTCACTGCTGCCTACAAATCAGCCAGAGGAAAAGAAAAAAAAATAATATACTTTTATTGGCCGAGGTGCATCGTTAACAGAAATATTTATGCCTCGGAGCTGGCACGGGTGTTATCACCCCCCAGACGTGGGGCTGTCGGAGGCCATCACCCTGAAAAAAAAAATTCAACCACGCGTGGCTTCCTCAGCCATTGGGGTGGATTAAATAAATCAGAATATTTGTTCCAAGGGGAGCTGCGAACAGCACAGTTTGGGGAAAGCTGTTTTCTCACGGGCACCGGGAAATGTTGGGGTTGTCCAGCGCAGAGCACAAACCAAGCCCAGATACACACCAGGATCTCTGATGACCACGCTACTGACCTGTCACTGATGTCATCGCTTCCTGGAGGGCCACACCAAGAGGAAAACACACCAAGAAAAAGCTGGACATCTTGCAAGTCTTAATAAATTAACAGCCCTGTCCTGCCAACGACATTAAATCACAGCCTGGAGGATGGTTGTTTTTATCACTCAGCCTCCAGCCTTCCTCTCTCCCTGCATCCCACTCTTCCTCCATCACCCCACAAGGTGAAACTGGGCATCTTGGGGACATCTCAGCGCTCCCCACCTTTCCACCCAGCTCCCCCAAACACAAGGTGTCCCAGAGGGCACCCAGCCCATGGAGCATCCCCCAAAGCCCACCCATGAGGATGGGGCTGTTGGCTGGAAGAACATCCCCCAATTTTATTTTATTTTTGGGGGGGGGGGGAAGACCCTGCTCCCACTCCCAACTTCCCCCCCCCTCCATCACAGCTCATTTTCTCCCTCCTCCCTGCAGCGGGTCGCCGTGTCAGAGAAGGAGGGAAGGAAACAATGAGGAGGAAATTGATAAGCATGGCTTGAAACCCAGAGAAAGGGAACATTTGCCTGGGAGAAGCTGTGATTAGATCCGTGTGTGTGTGTGTGTGTGTCCTTTGCCAGCGCTCCTAAAAATAGAGCTTGGCTGCACAGACTGTCACACGCACGCAGACATGCTCTCGCTAAAGCTATATTTACCAGTCTCGGAGACAGCCAGATTCCCATATATGAGCCGTACGTCCCCCCCCAGCGCTGGAACGCAGGGTTCACACGGTCAGCAAGTGACCACAGTGGTGGTGAGGGACCTCTCTGAGCATCCCTGGGAGAGAAGTGGGGTGGGGAGCGCAGAGGCAGGGAAATTCATTTCTGGAAGGTCCTTGAGACCATCTAGAAAAGCAAAGAGCTTGATTTAGAGATGTGCACATGGGACAAACATCACAGAGACCATCCAGGTGGCCAGCACACTCCTGGTCCTACCTGCGTAGCTCCCAAAGCAGCCACTCCCAAAAGAGGTACTTATCTCCCAACCCATCTTCCCATACCTGCCCAAAAGCAAGCACTCATGGCCAAGGCTTCCAAGCCTGATATCTGGACAGCACAAATATCTACAGCCGCGAGCTGAAGGCAGCTCACGGTGAGCTCCAGCGCTTCCCCAATTCATGGGACGACTTCTCGGTGAGATCAGACATGATGCTGCATTCACGGGTCTGGGCATGAATAGGTTTGGAAGGAGGAAGGTTCCACAGCTGCTTATTGGAGAAAGAAAAACTGGAGCACGACCTACATCGCCTGCTGGAAACCGGCTCCTCCACCCCCCGCCATGCTCGTTAGCCTCATGATAAAGCAGGGAGTGTTTAAAGGGACAAATTTGAGGCATTTTAGTCATATTCATGAGGTTTGAGGAGAATATTTGAAAATGGAGTATTATTATTATCTACATACGTCTTCACAGAGCTTGCGTGCAATTAGCATTATTCAGAGATATGCAATTACCATTATCCAGAGATATGTATTTTGGGTGGGAAAATAATTGTTTTTCTTCCAAGAAAAGTTGTTTTGTGCACAGTTCTCAGCTATAAGCATTTTGGTCCAACTGGAAGAGTGCCACCTGCCCCAGCTTGCTCCTGGAAACAGGAGTGGCCGGCAGCAAAGGACAGTTCTGCAACTGTGGCTTTTGTTTAATTGGTGAATTTTGGACAAGCTCAAAGTGCCTGCAGATCCAATGGGCACCTACGCAAAAACTGGCCCAAAGTCACCTGCACCATCATTCCCCGTAGCCAACACCACGTCCCCAGCAGCTCCACTCTCCATCCTGCCCGGTGAGGAACATCTGCCTTGATCCTGTGCTGTCTACAGGGGAATGAGTCTCATCTGGAGATCAAGGACCTGAGGCACAGATTTGGTTGCAAACCTCCCCCTCCGATGCTTGAGGGTGATGCTTGAGTGGATCTGAGCTGCAGGTGGGTCCCCATGGGGGGAGCGGGGGACAGCAGCTCCAAGGAGGTGGCACATGGGTTCCCTCAGTCCATTTTCATGGTCTCTTGACAAAACAAAATGATCTTCCCCTGCATGGAGAGCTGCAACCACCTCCTGGGACTCGTCTTCATTTTTCAATTCAAATATCCTCTGTTTAATGAGCTGGTTGTAATATCACCTTGTGAAATGTCATTAACAGAGGGTGAGAGGTGAGCTCCATCCTGTTATTGAAATGCAGAAGCATGGGGTGGCTTGCTCCCAGCGTGCAGGTGTGGGTGTCCGGGCACGCAGAGGGCACTTGTACTCACCAACCTCGGAGCAGAGCGTTGAAGACAGCAGCAGAAGACACTCTCAGTGGAGAAAGATGGATTCAGTTCACTGCACTCACAGCCACCAGTTTTGATAGCAAGCTGCGGCACCCTAAATCATGCCAATAAACAGTGAAGAAACAGCTTTGATTTAGCTTGGTGAAGATCTGCGCTGTATATAAAGAGGCATTTTGTAAATTAGGAATTTGAGGGTCATTTAGTGAGGCCAACTCCATAAATCCAGTCCTCCCTCCCCACCCAGCTTTAAGTTTAAAAGCCCGGACAAGGGCAAGGTCTAGACCTACCTAGATGTGAGGACTCCAAACACCATCATTCACTCGCAACCACACTGCAAACACCACTCGTCTCGCTCCAGGTAGGTCCCTTCTCCATTGCTGACAAATTTGGTCACCACATCCATAGGGTTCTTTGAACTGAGTCCAACTAGTCCCTGGAGATGTTGGTGATCTCGGGAGTGGGCTAAACCCAGCAAATGATGTCTCCACTGAGCTCTTTGGAGCACAGCCCAGGAGTCCTACTCTCTTGTAGCCATGCAATGCTGTGGGAGCACTCATTCCCAAATCCTCCCCTCATCCTCCTGGGAGGAAGATTAACCTAACACCACGAGCACAGAGAAACGACACCACAAGGGTGGACATGGGCTGATGGTCAAGTCAAGAGCAGACCCCAATGCCCTGACCCCACCAGGGGCTCTGAGGGCAGCAGGGCACCACCGTACATCTAACCCAGCTTCCCAGCTCAGACAGACCACCAGGACCACCACAAGGTCCTGCTGTTTCTTTCAGAAAGAGCCAAGCCCTGCAAAAACCACTTTATTTGTCATCAGCAGCAGTTGCTCCAGGGCACCCCATGCCAGGTGGGTCCATGCTGTGCCAGTCCCCACTGTCACTCCCTGCTCTCCCTTGCTGCAGCCGAGGACCTTTACAAACAACGTTCTGCTCCAATCTGTTGGAACAAGCTGGCCTCCTCAGTGCCACCGGGGAGGGCGGCAGATGAGAAAGGGTTGAGGAGCTGCACGGAAATCACCTGCTCATTGCCCAGCAACACCTGTAATAAGCAAACAGGCTGCCTGGGTGCTCTAAAAACATCCGAAATCAGGAAATCTGACATTACATCTATCAGTAGCGCAACCAGCACCAGCTTCCAAAACATCGTGGCAACGCCAAAAGAAGTGCCTAGGACCCCAGAACCTCATGTTAAGGGTATGAAGACTTTCCAAGGGCTGGTGGCCCAGGATGAAGGGCTGGTGGCCCAGGATGAAGGGCTGGCTGCAGTTGATGGAGGCCAGAATCCAGCACCAGGACAAGTTCACCTCTGCTGCAAGAGAAACCGGTCGCTCTCAGGCAGCTCCAGGCTGGGCAGGCGCTCGCCGAGCTGCGTGCAGATGTCTCCGCATCTGTCCTCAGGGCTGTTAAACCCCTCCATTTCCCCAGCAAGAGCATCACTTAAGCACAAGCTACAGCAAAGCCACAAGTGGGCTCTGGAGCTAATGCACAAATTATATTTCAAAAGCACTTCTCCCCAGCGCCGGCGATGAAATACAGGAAAATTGCTGTAATAAAAAACCATCTCTTCCAGATGCGAAAGGCGGTGAGGGGGCAGGAGGGAGCAGGGGTCTCACTGCGAGGCCAGCAGCGGGGCAGCCCTTTGGGATGGGATTATACAGCACCTCTCACCTCTGAGTACGAGATGATGCTCCTCCAGGCAGCCAGCCAGACACGGGGCTCTCCCAGCACGATTGCTGAGACACGAGGATGCAAACCACACCGGATCAGAAGGAGCCAAGGGTGAGGAACTCATGCTATTAAAAAAACCGCCAAAAAAACCCCACAAAAAAAGAAATCACAGGGTGCAGGTCCTGTTCCTCTACCAAAAGCCCCCAGGGCAGCATCCCCAGAGCATGGTGACCACGGTTTCTTCTTTAACTTTTTTCTGCTGTGGGCTTTAAACCTAAGGGTAAGCCTCGGATGATGCAAGTTCATCCTGAAGGCTCTATAGATGCAGACAGAGCATCTGCAGTCAGTGGCAAACCAGCACCAAGCCCAAACTCTGAGTCTGAGAGGATAAACCTGGTGCTGAACTCTCCCAAGCAGGGTTGTCCTAATAAGCTATTTATAAATGAGCAATAGGAAAAGGATTATTCATGCAAATTATTAGACAAGTAATTACCAAGAGCAGAGTGCCCCGCTAGTAACCCTCAGCATCCACTTTTCACAACAAGCTACAAAAATTGCTTGAAACAAGCTGTTCCAGCCAAGAATCTGCAACGAGGAGGCCCAGGGGGTGACATCGCAACCACCTGGCCCTTCACGATGCCTTGCTGCTGACCACCACGCCCAACCACAGAAGATGCAAACCACCACAGCTCTTCTACACGTACATCCTAGACTGGAGCATCGTCACCCCAGCAGAAACAGCCCTGGGGAGCACCTGGAGAGGAAACCAAGCTGAGGAACCCCTAATGCCAACACACACCCCAGGTTGGCACACGCAAAGGTCACTTTGTGGGCTGGGGGCAATTGAGGGGCTTCAGGAACCTGTCACCCTTGCTGGTAACACCCTTCTCACCAGCTGGTTACATACTACAAAGCTACTATTGCTCAGGAGGGGCTCACGGTGCAGCTCCTCCACCCCCAAAGCAAAGCTGAAGCATCATCCTCTGACCCACTATCTGACAAGATCAAGCTGATTCTCATTTGAGGCATTTTCAGCCCAGAAGTGGACGCATCCGTGTACAACGTGTCAGGACAACCATTAGCTGGGTAGAAGTGAGAGCAACCCCTGGAAGAAAAGCAGGTCTGGAGCTAGCTGCCAGCCAACCTCAACCATCCACCCACCCAGCAGTGGGGATAAGACATAAAAGCCCCAAAACCAGCCCCAAAAGCCCCATATTCACTTTATTTCGTGCCCACGTGCCATGGTCTGCTTTGCACGCAGGAGCCACGGCTGCGAGAGTCCAAAAGCAGCTCCCTGCCCCGATTGATGCTGTTTGACACACACACCCTTAAACATTGCTTCACTGGAAGCCGCGGCATCAGTGTTAAGCGGAAAGCCCCCGCTCCTCTCCACCCTGCTCTCAGCTCCCGTTGCCGTGCAACCCCTCCGGTTTGGGGATTGCTCCATGATCACATCACCACTGAGAGTCGGAGCAGCATTGGCAGGATGCAGAAAGCAGCTGCAGGGGCTCTTCTGCTCCCAGCACCTTCCCAGAAGAGGAGCCCCAACCCCTTCTGCTGCCCCCATAACACACGGGGTTCCTCCAACTCATTCTTGCAGAAGAGGCTGTGCTGGATCCTCACCCCTGAATCCAAAAACAGCCTAGAAAACATGACACGGATGGACTCCGAGGATGCAGGACAAATAAACAACCCAACATTTTGGCAAAGTCTCCTAAGACTCAAGAGGTGGAGGAGACCAACTCAGCTGGGGATCGGCAGGGCAGAGCTGCTTTGAGAACAACTAAAGACCCCTCTGAAGGCAAGCCCACCCTCTGCTCAGCTCCACGGGGTGCAGGACCAGGTCAGCCCTTCACCCCACGGGTTAAGGCAAGGTCAGTAGGAGAACCTAGATAAATGCTGCAGGACTTGACACATGGGGAAGCACCTGGTGAATAAAGACCCCAGGAAGCCCAGGCAGGTATTAACCAGGTCCTGCAAAAAAGCCATGCCCACTTTTGCTGCAAAAATATCAAGGAAGCGGCTTGTCTGCCTCCAATAAAAGCCCTGGCCACAAAAAAAAAAAAATTTCACAAAGTTTTCATGGAAGAGGGAAAATTCAAAGCTGCTTTAATTTCATGGTAGATCCTCCACCCAACTCATGCTTCCAAACTCGTTAGCCGCCATCCGATTCTTCCCTGACAGCAGGATCGCTAATTTTGCACATCCCAAAATAATATTTGCCGAGCAGCACTCCTCGCTATGATTAAAACAATATCGGGCACTAAAAATATACAGCTCCTGGGGGAATCCTGCCTGCCCGAGGAAACAAACTATCTAAGACACATCAAGGAGGAGCTTCTTTTGATTAAAGGCAAAGCAGGTCCATGCTCTGCAATGTGGAGGTCAGGGGGAGTGAAAGGCAATGAGGGGAAAACTGAGGGTGAGGGAGGGCCAACAAGGGGTGGAAGAGGTTTCCTCAAGGATGAGATACCTGTGATGGGAGAACCAGGGCTGGGGAAGGGATAGCGGACAGCAACGAAGCCCCACATCTGGAGATGACCCCAGGTGTCATCTCAGTACCTTCCCCTATGGCTCCTGCCTGCAGGAGCTCCCATCGCTGGTCAAATCATCTTCCCCCGTAGGTTAAGTTCCCAATAGCTCCTGCTCGCTAACGGACAAGATACTCGTGTGTAAGCAGTTCGTTATTCAACCAGCCCTCACGGCCAGATACAATTCATCCAGGCAAATATTTGCATTTTTAGTCCATCAGCTAGCAAATGAATTATCAGGCAATACCCACTCCCAGTCCCCAGCAGCGAGGAAGCATCCCCGAGAGCATCTGTCCATCAGAGTGGCTTTACGTGTTTGCCAATCCATCCATCCTCCGTCCACTTCCAACATAAACACATTCCCCTTCTGCTCTTATGCCAATATTGTCTTTTAGCTTAACTTCTCCCCAACCCCTTGGTCCTCTTCCTCCCCAGGGCATTGCCCGATGCCTGTGGGCTGCACAACCTCCTTGGAGTCAACGTTACATTTCTGGGCCAGTGCAACCCAAGAGCTGCAAAGCCCCGTGCCCATTCCCCAGCTAAATAACTAATAATCACTCTTCTGATCCTACCATTAGCATGGCTGGCAGCCAAGGTCACACCACAGAGCGCTTCATGGTGGAGGAGATCAGCCTCTGACGGATGCCCCGTCACCTTCAACAGTCCAGACGAGGGCAAGGACCTTCTCGGTAGATCCTGCGTTAAGTCCCTGCAGAGCAGCCCCCACGGTGAGCCGTGGTTTTGAACTCAGCCTGCTCGCCGCTCCCTTTGATCTCCCCTTCATTAGTCTTTCTCCTTTGCTTTCGAACGTAATTAATACTTCCCTGATCAAAAGCCCGAGCGCAAGGAGAGCTTTAACAACTCTTGTTTCACCATGTATTCCCATTAAAGGGGGGCTTGGGCAGAGGGGAGGACTGAGTCCTCATTTGGAGCCTCAAAACCACAGCGGTTTCCCCTCCCCAGGGTCTCACCGCCAGCAGAGTTGGAGCACACCATGCCCCACTTCTTTCCCAGCACCCAGCCACCCATGCACAGCTTCTCCAGAGGACTCAGAACCTACGTGACGGCTGCTTAGGGTCTGGCCAAACACCCATCTAACCCATCAGCAGCACCCCAAGGAGGAGAGGGCCAGGGCAAGCACATGGATGTTTTCTCCCAGCACCTTCCCACCACCCAGGTTCTGTCGCCTCACTCCTGAGCCACGAGGGCCATGTCCTACATAACCCTTGCTGGATTTCCACATCCAGCCCTGACCTACCCCCAGTTCTTATCACGCGGCACCAAACTCAAGCCCAAGCTTAAGAAACCCTAATCCCTTCCCAAACCCCTTACAACTAATCAACAGCCTTGCTACTTAGCCACTTGACCCACAATCAGATAATCCAAGAGCTACTTGGTCAAAAAACCCTGCTTTAACCCCTGCTGCTGCCACAAATCCCCAGCAGATATTCCATAAGGTCTTAACCAGCTCATGATTGCTGAGATCAGGGGGAACAGCGCAGGACAGGAGGTGGTTTCTGAGATGACTGAGAGTTTTGGACACCCACAAAGCCCAGTTTGGTCCCTCCATGGACCATTAGATGCTGCTTGCAAGGGCCACAAAGCATCACACGCATCTTCTGCCAGCCACGTGCCTCTCTGACCAAAACCGACCACCCAGGACAAACCAGAGCCAAGCTGCAGCCCAACACACCAGGATGAAGGTGTTGATCCAACCCCCAGCCTTTACTCTGCCCCAAGGGTCTCCAGAGCCCCAGCTCCTCCCTGCACAGAGCCAAACGCCATTTCCCCAGGCAAGCTGGGGAAGGAGATGCTGATCTTACATTTTCATCCATCAGCGAGCAGTTTTCAATTTTGCTGAGAGGAGGAAAAAAAAAAAAAAAAAGCCCAAAACCACCATCCAAAGCATGTTCAGCCTGACCAGATACACCTTCCCCTGAGACATCTGAATTTTGATAAGAGCACGTTGCCCGCACTCGACATCCCCTGCCGCAGCATCCCTCTCCCCTCCTGCTTCCCCTGCATCTCAAAGCCAAAAGGAAACCAAAGATTGATTTTTTTATTATTCTTTTTTTGTTTGTTTTTTGGGTTTTTTTGTTTTTTTTTTTTTTACATCAAGGGTTGCTTTTTGGGCTCAACCAGAGCTTTGCTAACCCGCTCGTGTCCCAGTCTTTGCATCAGCCAGGACAGCAGCATGCCCCACGCGGGGACCCGCCGACACCGGAGCCAAGGTCACTACACCCAGGTGACATTACCCAGCAGGCACATCCGAGGAGTTGGCTTTGCTCCCTGGCACCATCAGCCTGGCCAGACCTCGCAAAGTCACATAAGGTGACATTTTCCAAATAATTTAACTCGCCCTGATAAAAAGCCGGCAAAAAAAAAAAAAAAAAATCCTCCCGTCTGTACGTATCCCTGCTGGGAATTACTGTTCTGGGGGGAACAGGCTGTTTTTACCGGCATTTACTAGGGGGAAGGAAAGGGAACAAGCTCCTTCCCAAGGTAGGAACCACACAAGAAGATTATTTCCTTTGAAAAGGCATTTGGTTGGGCTCTATTTTTTTTGTTTTATTTTGTGCTGCAGCAGGCACACCGATACGTATCTGTTCAAGGCAAAAGGAGAACACAAACACTCTGATCCGCTCGGACAACCCCAACCGCCCCCCCCAGCCTCCCTCCATCACGGTTCACCTTTCCGCTCGCCAAAAACATCGGCTTTCATTCCACCTGCAAACGAGAAGGGAATCGAGCAGCTGAACACACAGCGATGCTGAGCCCCAGCAGCCCTCAGGCATTTTGGGAATGAGCCTCTGCCCCCCCCCAAAAAAAAAACCCACAGATTTTTCTCCTTTTCATCCTTGCAGCAAGCAGGAGGAGGATGCACGCTTCAGGGTAAAGAGCAGGGAAAAGCTTGAAGCTTCTTGGGTCAGGGAAGCTACAAAAAAAAAAAATAAAAATCTCATTTCAAGATGTTTTCACAACCTCTCCCCCCCCGCCCCCCCCTTGCCTAGAGCTGCTGCCACACAAATCACAGCCCCCCACTCAGGCAGGCCAGCAACTGGAAAGCACGGCTTCGGAGCAAAGATTTTGGGTTTTGGGTTGGTTTTTTTTTTTTATTTGCCTTGCCTTAGTTTTGCCCTGATAACGTAAAAGGGTGGGAATGGGGTGATCTTCCACCTTGGGGGGTGTCTCCTGGGGACCTGCCTGCCCAGCTCTGGCTGGAGAAGGGGGTCAGCAGGGTCGGTCCTTGTGCAGGGAAGGAGCAAAGGAAAAAAAAAGAAAGAGCTAAAAGAGATGCAACGCTCACTCTGAGGAACTCACAAATGCAAAAAACCCTCCAAAAGACAGAAAATAGAGCAGCAGAGGAGACACTCAGTCCATGCTGCACCCCAGTACAGTCTGGTCCTGCTCCCACCGCCCCTTGTCCAAGCTTCATCCTCCAGCAACGCAAGGATCCATGCCCAAGGGCCACAAACACAACCGAGCAGCCAGAACCTGCGCTCAGCCCTTTTGCAAGCGCAGGATTAGTGCAGCAGGGTGGGTTTTTTTGTGTGTCTGGTTGTCCGTTCTCACATCCCTTAAGATGCTACACCATCCTTCAGATCCCAGCCCATACCACGCTCCAGCTGCTCCCCTCCTGCCTAAGCTCAAGCTGCCAGCAGTAAATGCCTTTTACTACTTAAAAGCCATTCTAATATCACATAAGAATAACTCCAACTTACTCTTAACTTCTTTACCAGTGAGGAAATGTGCCCTCTGAAAGCCCAGGAGAGCTGTCCCCATTCAGGGCATCCCGTTCAGCATCTGTCCCAGACAAATCAGAGCCTGCAGCAGACTGGAAAAATTCATCCACCTCTGAACACCATCAGGAAGCATTAAAAAGGACAGATTTAACATCTCCAAACAGGGAAGTAAAACCTGTAAAAGTTTATATTTTTATTTTTAGAAGCTGGGAATTATTAAAGGAAGCAGACTGAGCACAGGACGTTAGGAAATGTTTTTATGGGGCTTGTTTTATTTCGATCCCTCCTCTTCCCAGCCCAGTACACTTATTTCTGGCTGTCCCACCACGCCTTCCCAAAATAAGGAATGCGTGACCTCAGGATAAATCTCCCTTAAGGAATGCGCGGAGACAGGGATACAGGCTCAGGGAATTACAATCGGAGAAGTCGGGGCTGGAGGCACTTAAATTGTGGAGTTTGGGGCTTCCCCCCCCGCCCTTCTCCTTCACTTTCTGGTGGTATGACATAACCCTCTCAAAGCTATTTTTAAGCCCTCGTGACTTATTTCAGGACAGATGCTGATCCCGGGAGCGGAAGGTAATTCCCACACAGTAGCGTTGCTCTGGGAGAGATGGCACAGCCTCTGCCGGTCACCTTTTATACATGCTGAAATAGTTTCTAAAAATACTCAATTTTTTTTTTCCTAGCAGAGACAAGGGAGCTGGTAGAGAAGAGGGGGGAAAAAAACCACAGTTTCGGTCTCCTGATGCATCTCCTCACCCCTGAGCTCATTGGAGGACACTACTGGGGACAAACAGCCCAATTCCTCCTTCCCAGACACTCTCATTTTGGGATACATCACCAGAACTGAGCATTTTCACCATTTTGGGGTAGCAGGGAAGACCAGGACTGTCCCTTTCTCAGGGGGCCTCTTCCCAAGACACCTCTAAGCAGGGAGGAACATCCCACATCCAGAGCTACCACAACAGCAAGAGATGGGCAAGAACAAGGTCCAGGAGACATCTCACAGGCTTTAGCCTCCAGTGTTGCTCCACCATCAGGAAGGGCAGTATGTCCTCTGAGCTCCCATCTCTCCCCGTCGCTCTCCTACTTCTTGGCACGAAATGAGTTTGAGGGGTCTCAGCCACCACACCCACAGGGCGAGGGCTGAGGAGTTTTTGTGGGACGTCTCCAAGCTGTTGGATTTGCAAAGTAACTGTGTGTTCATATTCTGAGCGCACCAGGGAGCACGCAGAAGTTGCTGGATCAGCCCTGGTCCTGGCATCAAGGTCCAACAAGAGGCCGTGGTGCTCCTGCTCCTACAGCCCCTGGAGTCTCCCCCTGAGCAGATGGGATGTGCCTCCAAAATAAAGCCAGCCCTCCTAATCGGTCCCAGCACCTCCTTTCCCTTCCTGCAGCTGGGCAGGGAGAGATTCAAGTGGGAAAGCAAAGGAAGAAAACCCTGGTGAGATGGCAAATCTGCGGCCAAAAGCCAACCATAAGCACCCTCGGCCCACCTGGCTCCATGCAGCACCCAAATCCCATGGGAGGATGAACGTTCCGTTTTGCATCCAGGAGATGCAATGCTTTGAGGAGGAGATATCACACCAAGATGCAGGACCCACCCATAGCCCCACGCACAACCAAAAACTGCCCAACCACAGCTTCAAAGCCCCAGGACAAGCTGATGGCACAGCCTGAAGCTTCAAGGACGCTCATGGGGCACCACCCGGTAGTTCCACGCACCAAGGGTTAATTTTGCCCTGTGGCTGCTATGGGGGCACGGAGAGCATCCTCCAGATGCACTGAAACCCTACGTCACCCCCCGAGCCGAAACTCAACCACAACCAGCACCCAAGGCGATCTGAGCACACACGCGTGCAATTTTACACGCACGCTCCCCGCAAGTGCTCAGACGCTCCAGCGACACATCCCCCACCTCACCCAAACACACAGCACCCTCCCTCGCTCCTGCCCACGCGCCCGCAAAGCTGTTTAAACAAACCGTCTTATTTTTTTCTATGAGCTTTAAGGGAAGCAATATATATACACATATATATATATATTGCAGCTGCTTCTATACCTAAGCGCTTGGCTCTTTCCAAAGAGAAGGAGCAAGGCAGATAGCGATGGGTAATCCAAGCCTTGTAGCAAAAACATCTTTGAGTCGGAAAGGTCGAACCCGCGTAACTAAAGCGATGCCTTATGAAGTTTCAGGCATGGCGCGCACATCTCGCCGTCGTCTCCGAAGCAAAGAAGGTTTCAGGGAAGTTTGTCTAATCCTTTCCAAGTTATGAAGATTTAAATCCCTTGCGTTTTCGTCAAGTGCGTTCCAGCTCACAAGGAGGAACGGATCCTCTCTAAGCACACAGAGAAGAGCCGAGTCAAGCGCGTGGTGGGCTAGGAGCACTTTTTCACAGCGTCCTACCCACATCCCATCCCTTACTGGACCTTTCAGCGAATAAAATAAATCAGTCACAGAATTATTTATGTCTATTTTCGCCAAAGCTCGGAAGCAGCCAGCTGTATTTTGTTCAGCCTGTCCCAAAAGGCTCCTAGCAAAGAGGAGACTAAAGCTGGAACACGTGCCCGATGATTTTGAAAGCTACGAATGACTGCGACAAGGCAGCAGCTGGGAAGTCCCCAGGCAGATGCAGCCCATTGGGATGCCCCATGCCCTGCAGGGTCCCCATTTCTTCTTGGAGGGGCTCAAGATGGGGGAAGGGGAGGGAGAAGAGGCCACATGCGGTTCTGGTGGGCTCTCAGCATCTCGATCATCCAACTCCCTGCCCCAGCTTCTCCTCCGCAGGCAGTGCTGGAGTAAGAAGGCTTTGAGACACGATAGAACTCTTGCAGGGGCTCTTAAGCCCTCCCAGGCTCGTCAGCAGAGGAAATAAATTCCTCCTTCACACCATTCATGGAGAGCCTGCACCCTCAAGCAGCTCAGCTGGCACTGGGAACACCAGCTCTTCCTTTTAAACCAACAAACAAGGGGTAGGAATTCAGGGTAACCACAGCCACGTGAGGAGCAAGACTCAACGGCAGATGGTAGGAAGGACTTGCTGGTGGAAAAGCTGTAAACCCAGGACAAGGAGCAGAGCAAGGGACGAGGGATGGACATCTGAAGCTTATTTTACTCATTTCCCAGTACAGCTGGGAAATGGGGACAGCACCTCACTCATCTTCATTTCCTAAGCTCAAGAGCTTATCCCAAAAAAATCTGGAAAGCCCAAACTTCTGTAGGCTGCAAAGCCCTTTCCACCAGGCTGAGGGATGGATGGTTCCTCACCAAACCCAACCCAACCCTGACCGCAGCTCCCCATATTACTTCCAGTGGGCTGAGATGATGTTCCTGGCCACAGACCTTACCTAGGAGCATCCCACCAAGGCAGGAGACACTGCAGCCCTTGCCATGACCAAAATGAATACTTTCTAATGGAAGGAGGAAAAACAAACATCAACCCAAGAAGAAATTGCAAAAAAAAAAAAGCCCTTCAAAGTCAGCTCCTCAAGATCTGAAGGAACACGGCCTTAATTTCATCAACTGTGAAAACCTATTAGCATCTTACTAAAGTCCATTTCAAATATTCATCTGGAGGATATTTTATGCAAAACTGCCGCTGTGTCTCAAAAGCTGTTGCAAAACGTTAACAGCCAGATTGAAACTCCCCTCCCGTGGCAGTCATCTCCCGGAGGGTTTAGTAAAGGTGGCAGCAGGGACAACAGCACGGGGTGACCCAAGGGGAAGGGACAAACAGCGCAAGGAACCCCTCGCCGGCTTTGGAAGAGTAAAGTCCGGAGCAAATCTCAACCTTGTTGATGTTGGTTTTCCAGCCTGGGCTGCATCCACAGGTTGCCGCGGCACGGTGACGTGCAGACCCCGCAACGTCAAAAAAAAGCGCAGGAAAGGGGTTTTCCCAAGGGCACAGCCCAAATCCAAGCAGGATTTACAAGCACGTTCCTCCTCCCCACGAGCTCGCGGGAGATTCTGGGGGAAATTCTTGGCTTTCCCGTCCATCAAAAGCACCACGGCTGTTTATTTAACGAGCCCTAGCTCTGCCACAGCAGGGAATTTGAAGGCAAGCAGCTCTCTGCTGTGGCCTCTGATTAACAAAATATATTATTAGCATCCCAAAACGAGCTTTGCCGGTGCCTATAAATACAAGCCGGCAGTGACTCAGCAAAGCTGTAGCTATTCCCCCCTCCGCACCCCCCACCTCCCCCCCTCCAATTTCCCAGGTAGCTGCATCTTGGGGTGTGCATGTGTGCGTGGTCCTGGCTCCTGGGATGCTGCACAGGTCGTCATGGAAACCCAACGCTGCCAAAATCATCCCTGCTCTGGAGAATCCTGTGCTAAATTTTCCCCCCGCCCCAGCCTGGCCAGGGATGCCCCAAGCTGACACGGGATCAGGCTGTAGCATAAGTTTACAGCACAGAAAAAAGGAAAATGGATTTTTTTTTTTTTTTTTTTTAAGAGTTTAAGTTATTCCTGGCCTTTGAAGTCACCCATACAGCAGGGATGATTCTCTGTTGTCTCGTATGATGCTGTGCTGGGCACCCTGCCCTTGTTCGGCACATGCTAAGCCACAGCCAGGGCATAGTGTCACGCTTTATATTTTTTTTTTTTTAATTAGCAAGGTTATGTTGGCAAGAGCAATCAAGGGATATGACATGAAAAAGCACAATTAATTAACAGGGGTTTCCCACCACCTTGGGTGGCTCTGTCCGCTGCTAATTAATCCTGCCGTGAAACCAAGCAGATTTAATACGTCTGCCCCCCCAAAAAATATCAACAGCAGTAACATTTGGGGTTTCTGATAGCTTTTCACACATCACATCAGTGGAGTCACCCAGCCCCAAGGCACAGAACCCTTTGGTTGTTATTGAGCTGAAAGGATTTTCATTTGCAAATTCACCATGTTAAGCAGGGCCCTGGAGCAGAGACAGGCAAAGTTTTCCAGGGGAAAAATATTTCAGCCCAAAAAAAAAAAAAACCCCGGAGAACATTTGGCAACCCCCAAATTTCCATGCCTTTGTCCACATTTCAAAGAGCTGTTTGTGCCTGGAGGATGCCAGCGCTGTTTCGCTGCAGCATTTAAACAAGCCGCCGCCGCCACAGAAAAGGAGATTTGCATTGAGAAACTCCCCGTGATTTTGCTTTTCCATTCCTATTGCAAAAAAAAAAAAAAAAGATTTAATTTGCAAGCAATTTTGATAGAAATTTCTGTTTTGGCTAACCAGCAAATCACAACTGGAGCGTCACAGGATGGCTCAGGCTCTCCTGGACCAGACACCACAAGAATGGGTGCTGCTGGGTGAGACAGGAGCAGTAATTAACATTAATTAATTACTCCATTAATATTTCCAGGTAGGTAGCAGCAGCTTCTGAACAACGAAATAAGAAAGAGGCCGTGGCCAAACCAACTCAGGTGGCGTCCCCCGTCCCACGTCGTGTCCCAGAAGGAGCCACATCCCCGTGCCCGCGGCCAGCTCTGCAGCAGCCTGCTTGCCACACCGCCACCCTCGAGGGCCGGAGGTCCCCCGATTAATTATTTATCCATTGCGCACCATAAATCATGAAGAATTTGAAAGGGAAACCTTCCCACGCAAGGTCACCTTTCCCCTGCCAGGGCTCAGCTTGTGTTCCTGGGTTCGACACCGAGAAGATGCTGTAATTACATCCAGCCCTCGTGACGGTCACATACGGCAACCGGCGCTTCAATCTCCCCATCCCAGCACCACAATGATCCAAGCAAACGAAATATGGGGTGAAGTTATCAGGAAATGGTCGATTAATCCTTAAATCCAAGCCATCTCGGCGAGCATCGCTGTGGCCGGGCTCTGCCAGGACCACTGGTCCCAAGGGATGCTCAGCTGCCTCCTGCAGACTTGGCCCTGCAAATCTAACTTGGCTTTTGGAGACCAAGTGATACCCCAAATTATCTGGGGTCTCCAAAGCCGAGAAGGCAGCACATCCCTAAACCCGCTGATTTTATCCGTCCTATTCACAGCCATCTCCCCAGGCTGGCCACACCGGAGCATCTCTGAGCCCTCGCCAACACAGCTCGGTCCCCACAGAGCTCCAGAGGAAGGAGGAGAGCCAGAAACTCAGATAAGGTCACGGACGAGGCTTTTAAAAATGTAAATGAAGCCCAAGGAGTTGGCCTAATCCTGGAGGCAGGCGCTCTGCGACACGCGAAAATGAGATTAGCACAAGGTCCCCTTGGCGCGGGACGGGTCCATCTGCTTGGTATTCTCCTCGCAGAGGGTCTCCCCGAGGACAGGACCAAGCCCAGAGCTCCCAAGGACAACTCCAACCCCAGCACCATCCTTCTTGGGCATGGTTGTCCCGGCTAGTGTCAAATAGAAGGGGAAAAAAGAAACAAAATAAGCAGGTTTGGGCCAAATCAGCATTTCATTCACAGAACATCGTTGCTGATGCTGCATCCCTCGAAGGGAAAGGAAAGTGCAAAGGAAGCGGGAAAACCCTCTTCCAAAACTTTGGGGGAAGGCTTATTTTTCCTTTCAGCGTTTGTTAGGGTAGGTTTTGAAAAGCAGCTGGAAAAATCCACTTTACCTTCGAGCTCCAGCGCTGGCCCACAGCCCTTGGCCACTGCTGGGGCTCCTCCATGTCCAGCCTTGCCGCATCCCTGGTCCTCCCAGGTGGGCAGCCCCAGAGGAGCACAAAGCCTGCTGAGCCACATTCCCAATCAGCATCTTTAGGAAAGATCCCTACTTAAAAACACGGCACGCCGAACTCCAAACAAGCCAGTCGCGTACAAGCTGAGGACAGCGGAAGAGGCTTTAATTCTTGACCCCCGGCAGATGCTTTCCGGGCGCTCAGCTCTGAGCCCAGGCTAAGGACCATCTACCTGCTGCCCACCAGCTCCCCGACACCTTCCCTGCCCTCCTGGCACATTTTCAGCCCAAATACAGAAACCAAAGGGAAACTGAGGCACGGGGGCATGGGTACCACCTGCCAGCTCAGCAAAAAAACAGCACCCGGGGTTTTTCAGCCCCGTGCTCTCCACTGGAACCTCTCGCCCCCCCTCAGCAGACTCCTCTACCTCTCCAGCAAAGCTAAAAACATACTTTTTTTTTTTTTTAAGGCTGCTTATTTAGGGCTCCGCCAGACCCCGCGCTCAGTCCCTGCTCAAGCGCCGGCGCGGATGCTCAGAGGTTCCCCCCCCCCGGCTAATTTCCACCGCTGTTTGCAGAGATAAGCCATCCCCGAGCAGGCTCAGCTCCCCTCACCGGGGTGATTAATAGCGGGTTTGCTAGTAAAACAAAAGGCCATTAAAAGTGCTAATATTTGCTCTCCCTACTCCCTGCCTACTTCATTTCATCCTTCAGCGCGAGCCCTCGCACGCTTTCCCCAACGAGAAATTAATAAGGGAGCGAAGCGACACTGATTTTCCCCCCCTGCCCCGCTACGGGCAATCGGCTACATCTGCCCAAACCCAGATCCACCGGCTGGGGAGACAAGGATGCTCCCAGCTCCAACCACCCAGAGAAATCCCAGACCAGGGTGGAAATGATAAAGATGCCCTTTCTCCATCTGAGACCAAGTTTTTAAATACTGAAGAGAAGAGCGGCGTTTCCGCGGGGCTTTTGGCTCACCTGGTGACGGAGAGAGTCCCATCCCCATCCCGGCAGCAAGAGGGACCCAATTAAGGTAGAAAAGCTTCATTAAAAGCAGCCCAGACCCTACAGCCTCTAAAGAACCTGGAAATCAGGAGAGAACCCCCAAGGCATCAAATCCCAGGGAGAAGAACCCCGCTTTGGCGTTACTCACCCATGCCAGCTCCTCTGCGGCTTAGCGTAGGGGCACCACCTCCTCTTGCCAAAAATCTCAGCACCAGAAGAAACTCCCTTTGCTCTGAGACCCTTTAGGAGCTGCTGAAGCCCCTGGAATCCTTTTACACCGATGGTCCCACCCTCCCCAGGTGGGATGTGTCTGGGGTAAAAGCCCTGGGGAGGCGGGGGTCGAGTGCCTTTGGGGTTATTTGGGTTATCAGCTGGGGCGGTGATTTGCTCCCAGTGCTTGATACAAGAGCCGGACAAGGCAACGTAACACAGACCAACAGCCCCACGTGATGGGATACGTGTTTTCCATCAGGATATATAAATTCATTAAAATATAACCCCTTTTTCTCAGGGTAAGAGCAGTTTCCCATCTCGAAAGCAGTCGGGAATTTTCCCATATCCCATTCCCAGCAAAGCGGATGGTTTTACAGGTCGCGCCCATGTTGACGCTCTGTTTTAATAGGCTTTTTTTTTTTTTTTTTTTTTAAAAAACCTGCTTGAAAGCAACAATTAAACCTGAAATCACCCGGCTGCACGTTGGCTGAGCAAAACCATCGCTGCTCAACACCAGAGGCAGTTTCGACTCCTCATCCTCACCACGGCCAGGCTGTGATTTGAAATTCAAGGATGCTCTGCTCGCTGGGATGAGCGGACACTGGGAATTTGGGGATTTGGACCCTCCGGGATGTGGTTTGGAACTGGAGCGTGGTGTCGAGGGTGCCGACCACGACACCAACACCAGGCAGAGCAGGCAACGCTGGAGCTGCCAGGCTCTTCTGGTGAGCAATGGACTCAAGTCCCCCCAAAAGAGCCCATCATGGACCATCTCACCCCCAAAAAATCCCAATTATCACTGAATGCAAAGATTTTGATTTCACCCCAGCCCTTGCCCTGGGAAGCCAAGACGCCAATGGGGACGGGAACCCCCTTGTCCCCCAGACCACGTGCTGAGCATCAAGGACCACGTTTTGGAGCATCTCAGAGATGAATTCCCACGTCCCATGTTTCAAACGGCCCAAGGGTAACGTCCACCCAAGGAGAAAGCTGCTTCACCGTGAGCATCGCATGGGACTTCTCCCAGGAGAAGGCACCGTCCGCTGCCGCGGGAACGCAGCAGGATGGGACTCGTGGGTCTGCAGGCCAGGGAAGGGCGATGGAGATGGGCAAAAAACACCCTGATTTGGAAACATTGCCCTAAACAGGCTTCTTCTGGGATTATTTTCTTTCTCCTCCTTGGTTTCTTACCATATGCTCTGCAGGTTTTCTCCAGGCGGCTAGGACCCGAGGCGCTCCCGAGCTCGGTGCTGCTAACACGTATTTCTGTACTCTCACATCTCTCCTAGCTAATCTTTAGGGAAAGGCGAATTGACAAACTGGTGAAAAACTGACTGACACTCCAATCAAAATACAAAAGAAACAGAAATAAATGGCTCCGAAAAGAATCGCTATTTAATTAGAAATTACATCTGTGCCAGTGAGTCATGGCGGGGAAGCGATACATCAGCGGGCTCGGCGGCGAAGGGCACCTGCCAGCAGCATGACAATGGGGACCAGCTCCATCCCCCGGGAGATTTCGGGGGGACGGAGGGCACCCCCTGCCACGGGGTTCCCTTGCTAAACCTTGCCGAACTGAGCGCCAGCCTGCAGGAACCAACTTGGCACGACCCCGGAAAATAAAATGCCTGCAAGCCCGAAAGCTTTTGTAGAGAAATCCCCTCCCAGCAGTTTTCCTGCTGGAACGGGAAAATCCCCGGTAAATCAGATCTAACGAAAGGCATAAATAAAGATTGCAGAACGAGGGAGGGAGAGAGATTAGGGAGGTGGGAATCAAACCGCTCCTCTCCCCGTCGCGCTCCGGCCGTGTCCCTCCCACAGGGAAACCCCGACCCTCCATCAGCGGGGTACCAAAAACTGGGCAGCATCTGGGAATCCCCAACCCCCCCCAACCCCAACTCATCTGGGAGACCCCGAGGAAGGTGGGATGGGGTGGGAGAGGATGTTCGGCAGGGAGATGGGAGACACGGATCAGTCACAAGGGGCGTGAGATGCTGAGAGCGGGGTGGTCCATGACCATGACCATCTTTTTAGTCGTCTTCTGCAAATGATGACTCCGCCAGCAGCTGGAAACGCGGCAGCTTTCACAGCAGGAGCGAGGCAGGACGGACGGACATCCCTTCCCGCAGACCCTGCTTTGTCCCCCGGTGCTGGGGGTGCTCAAGGACCGGGGGTGCCCCTCAGCATAGGACCGCTGAGGGTGTCCATCCTGGGCTTTGGAGCAAAGGGTGGCGCATGCTGCGGGTTTGGCTTCTCGGGTGTCTCGTAAAGGCTCGGCCTTTCTGTCCCTTTTCCAGGGGTAAGAGCTCGCTGGCACCCCTTCATTTCACATCCTCAAGACACCATCCAGAGGGTTTCAGAAGGTCATAGGAAACACGTCTCAGGCCTCCAACCTCACGCTGGAGGCTTTTGGACATCCCTGCAGGGCCGTTTCTGCTGTCTAAACTTCACCAGCATGGACAGGACTTTCCAAGGTGGGTTTTTGGGCAGCACCAACACTCAGGGTCCCACTCTCCAGAGTTTTCAAGCATCTGTTATCACCCTGGCTCAGACCAGAAGCCCCTGGGCTGCCACTGCCCATCACCGAGGTGACAAGCAGACACCTACAGAAGAGGGGAAGAGCAAGTCATGGATGGAGCAGTGTTTCCTCCCCAGCCCACCTCTCAGCCGCTCGTTTTATTCCCCGCTGTAATTTATTCAGGTCATCCTCTGGCCAAAATCATTCCATATCTTTTATTGCCTTCCCTGCATCTGCTGTGCGTGTTCGGAGGTGAGACCTCGCCCGGTCCCTCATCGCAGGTCCAAGGTGGATTTCCCAGGAGCAGCACCTCCACCTCAGTTTTACCACCTCCATTCTTTCCCCAAATTACTGTCCTGATATCCCCGTTGATTTTTGGCTCTGCCTGGTTAACAGCAGAGGCAGAGCGTGAGCTGCCATCAATCTATTAGAGGAAAATCAGAGCCTGGGAGCAGAGGAGAGTGTCGTGGTCGTCGAGGACCCGGGCGGCCGCATTGCCCGCAGCTGAGCTTTAGGTGCAAATTATTGCACGGAGGAGGTTCCCGCTGAAAACTTCCCACCAGCCTTGCGGTTACCCTGGAAAAATATCATTACGGTAAGGCTGTGCACCGAGACGTTGCTCGTGCCATCCCGGGGATCCACCTCTGGACCCCGACCCGTATGCCCCGTGGGAATGGGAAGAGCCCCCCCACCCCCGCCCCCGAAGCATCATCTCGTGACGAGCTGCTCACTAAAGGATGAGTCAGTTCGGGTCCACGCCAAAAAGTGTGTTCAGCACTTTTGAACATACCCGGTAGGAGGCAATAAATAACACGTATGCGCACACGCCGCCTCGCCTCTTGCAGACCTGGGATTGCCACCTATCGTCGCGGTTCAGCTCTAGGACAGGAATCTCCCATTGCTGCTAAACTGGATGGATTTTCCCAGGCTGGATCCCTGCTTCGGGTCGATTCCTTCCCCTCGTTGGGGTCCCCCCCAGACCAGACCCCCCCCCCTCCCCACTGGCACACCCGGGCCGGTGGTTGTTATTCTCCTCTTGCCCAGGCAAGTCCTGCAGCAGGGACCTTTGCTTGGATGACGCTCCTGCGTCCTGGGCGCGCTACTGGTTTTTTACAGATCTTGCAGATATTGGCCCCAAATATGACCCACGGGGGGGGGGGGGGGGTAGGAGGGAGCATCGTACGCTCAGAAGGGACCAGCCTGTTATTTAGACGGGAGGAACCGAGTGGGGAAACTGAGGCACAGGCCCCCCCCTTCCCCCAAGCAAGGACACCCTTACCCCAGCGCTGCCTCAGTTTCCCTTGGCTCAGCCGCCCCCCTCCCCTCTCCACACCGTGCAAAGGGGCTCCCGGTCCCTTTAAGCCCCCCCCATCACCACCACCACCACCTCCCCCCCCCCCCCTTCGCCCGGCGGAGGCTCGGCCCCTTTCTCTGACACAGCAACCGCCGGGGCGAGCCGAACCGGGGAGCCGCGGGGAGCGGGGAGGCTGCGGCCGGGGGCCGGGGGCCGGGCGCCCATCGCCTCTCCGCCCGCCCGCCCCCCCCCCACCATGGCTCTGCCCGGGGCACCGGGGGCCGCCCGCCCCGCTCCGCCCGCCCGGCACCCAGGGGGCGGCCGGTCCTGAGCCGGTATCGCTGCCGCCGGTCGGTCCCGGGGGCACCGGGGGAGGGAGGGGAAGGGGAATGGGAGGGGGGGGATGAGGGCAGTGGGGATGCTGGTAGTGGGGCTGGAGGATGAGGAGACCGGGGATGGAGGATGCAGGTGCTGGGGATGGAGGATGCGGGGATGCGGGCACCGGGGGATGGAGGATGCGGGTAGAGGAGATGGAAGCTGCGGGTACCGACATCCTCCATCCCCGGTGCTCCGGAGGATGCGGGTACCAGGGAGGATGGAGGATGCGGGTAGTGGGGATGGAGATGCGAGCATGCCGGGGACCCCCCCCCCCCGCCTTCACTGTGCGCACCCCCGGGCTGGGGGGATGCGCCCCCCCACCCCACTGTGCTGGCGGAAGGGTATTCGAGGGAATTGGGGGGGGGGGAGAATTTGGGGGTAAGGGGGGCTTTCCCCCCTCTCCGGCCGGGGCGGGGTTGGGGCTTGAACCCGGGAGGGAGGGTGGCGGTGGGGAGGGGGCTGCCTGACACCCCCTCCCCAAAGCAGAGGGGTCCCCCCGGGACGTGTGTCGTGTGTGTGTCCCCCCCCCACGGCGGGCTGTCACCTCTGGTAACATCTCACCCCTTCCAGGAAAGTGGCCCCCGGACTCCTCGTGTGCCACGCAAAAGCCCTGAGGGAGGAGGAAGAGGAGGAGGAGGAAGGGGAGGAAGTAAAAGAAGGGAGAAGAAAAAAAAAAAAAAAAAAGGACAAGGAAGAGCTTGGACTGGAGCCAAGGGGGGGTCTGGATCTGGCTGCCCGCGACGGTAAGTTCCTGGGCTGCGCGGCTGTCTGTCCTGTCTGTCCGTCCGTCCGTCCCAGCCAGACCCCGCTGTGCCCAGGTCTCAAACCAGGAGGAGGGTAGGAGTGGGGAGATGCCAGGGGCAGCGCCAGGCTCCATCCTGCTCCCCCCACTAGTTAAGGGGTGCTGCTGGGGGGGGGGGGGTACCCGGGGACTCATCCTCACGCTGGGGCTGAGATCAAGGCAAAGCAGGAGGGGACAGAGCCCCCCCGCCACAGCTTTCTGCCTCCAGAAGGGACGGCTCCCTCACGTTGTCTGTCTGTCTGTCTGTCCTTGCAGGAGGGGACCCTGGGCTCCCCAGGACGCCTGCGCCCAGCTGGGAGACCCCCCCCACCTCCACCCAGCGTTGGAGCTGGCGACCCCGGAGCGAGGGTCCGACGCAGGGAGCAGCGTCGCTCTGTGGGGACACCCAGCCCCGTGTCCTCCTCCCCAGCATCGGGGAGCAGGCAAGGCGTGAGCCGCTGGATTTTAGCTTCCCAGGACATCCAAGGGACTCTTCCTCTTCTTCCTCCTCCTCCCGCTCACCCGACCAGGCAGCGCTCACCTTCCTCCGCTCGCCCCATGGCCACCCCACATCTCCCCGCGGCCACCGGTTGAGCCCCCTTCCCAGCGTTCCTGACTCCGCGTGCTGCATCCCGACCCCGCTACCCGTTCCGAATCAGAGCCCCCCAACCTCGCAGGGAGGCGAGCGTGCGGCCGGGACTTTCTTGGAGGCAGGGGAACGTTAAGATGTTGAAAGCTCCCCGGCCGAGAGGGGCTGCGTGGACGCCAGGCCACCCGGCTAGAGGGGAGCAGGATGGACAGAGCCGTCGGGGCCGGGAACCGAGGCCGGTAGGGAAGGATGGACTCCCGGACCTGCCAGGACAGGCAGCCCAGTGACCACCCCAGCAGCAGCAGCAGCAATTGTAGCAGCAGCAAGAGTAATTGCGAAAGGGAAAGGATCCGGAGTCGGATGAAAATGGTGATCGGGCAACTGGAAGGCATCTTACAGGAGCTCAAGGAGGTGGCCAAGGAACTCCGGGAGGTAGGAAAGCACCGGGGTGTGGCGGTAGCTGCTGGTCCCAAATGGGGGTGCCCTGTCCCCGTCCCCCCGCCCGTCCCCTGCCTCTGGGGCCGGGCTGGCGGGGGGAGCAGCGGCAGCTCAGCACCCGCAACCCGTCAGCCCCAGGAGCGACCTGGGGTGGCACAGCCTGGTTTTCAAAAAGAGGGGGGAGAAGTTAAGGGGAAAAAAAAAAAAAAAAAATAGCTATGGTTTGTAAAATTGCCCTTGACCTTGATGCCGGGGTTTGCTCGGGGTCAGGGGGCCCAGCCGAGGCACCGGCCCTGCGGGTGCTGGTGGTGGGAGAAGCACCGTGGGGTCACGCACGGGGGCTGGGGGAGCCGGTGCCACAGTCAGCTCCGCTGTGCCTGGAGCAGGACCGGGGAGGGGGACGGACGCTTGGGGAGGTGTTTTCCAGGCCCCTTTTAAACCAGGGAGGTGGATGGAGAGGGGATGGTGGGTCCCTCTGGCATTGCGGAGAACACCAAAAATATGGCATCAGCCCTGGGTGTGATGGGGGGGGTGGTCCACGGGGTGGGCAGGGGGCCAGAGTGACTGGCTGTCCCGTAGCCTGGCTGTCAGGGTCCGTTGCTCCTGAAAAAAAAAAATATATATACATGTATACATA
Source organism: Grus americana (assembly GCF_028858705.1). Taxonomy (NCBI): domain Eukaryota; kingdom Metazoa; phylum Chordata; class Aves; order Gruiformes; family Gruidae; genus Grus; species Grus americana. The sequence goes on along the minus strand of NC_072861.1, from coordinate 2,665,335 downwards.
TATACACAGACACATATATAAAGTGTGGTTGGAGTTTCCTCCCGGTGCGGAGGCACAGCAGAGTCGGTTTGGTGGGGAATTTAATCTTTTTGTGGCTCGAGGGTTTGGGTCGCATGTTTCCAGGGGAAGGGGACCTGGATGGGGCTGGTAATTTAGGACAGCTCTGCAGGTGACAGGGAAAGCGGTGGATGGAAATCATGTGGTGGCCTTGAGCGCAGCGGGGCAGCTTGCTTTTGCAAGAGGGCAGGCGGGCGTTCGCATCCTCTCCGTGGCCCGAGCCAAGCATGGGGTTATATCCAGAGCAGCACAAAACCCCGTCTCCTCCCCCCAGGAAGGGGCAGAAATTGGTGGAGGTTTTGCGATGGGGCCACCACGGAGCAGCCCCGCGTGGGTCGGTGACGGTTGGGTGCCACCGAGAGAGCGTTGATGCAAGTGGACCAACGTCATCCTGGGTGCAGACATGGCCGTGGTCAGGGAGGTGACACCTTCCAGCCTGAAGCATCCTCTGGGATGCGGTGTCCTCCATTGCGATGGCTCCGCTCGGTGCGGGAGATTTTAGGGAGGCCATCCCACTGGGAAAGCCAGCACCGGGGGGATGCCACATCCCACCCCACCGGGTCCTCACGAGGGCTCGACCTGGCCATGGCATCCCTAGAAGTTTTCCTTTCTCTCGTGGCTTTGCCGGTCCTCCCTGTAGCAGAGAGCAAACCCGGCCACCCAAAGCAAAAAGCCCCCCCCGATTCCTGCAACACCAACGGGGGGAGCCCAAAACCCCTTCAACAAATCTCTGATGAATTGAAAATAGCCATAATAGTAATAATCAGGAGGCAGGGCTGCTTTCCATTTAGTCCAAGCTCACTTCATGGTCCTCCAGGAGCTTAAAGAGGCCTTTAAAGTGAGGATGATGGCAATTGGCCCCTTTTATTGAGCCCATGGATTCAAGGCCAGGTGGGACCACCACAACCATACCAGCATCCCTCCTGCTGAGGATGCAGAGGGATAAGGAGGTCCAGGATGGGACAATTCTCTGACCGTTTCACAGCTGAGGCCAGGTTGTGCTTCCCACCAAGCCTTGGGTGGCTCCACGGGGTCCTCATCCATCTCTCGGGGCCAGAAGGACCTCGAGCGTCCCTGCGGCATCCTTGGTAGGCTGCCCAAGTCAGGCCGTACCAGCGTGTGTCAGAGCAGAGAAGACAAGGTGGCCTGAGGACTCAGGGGACGGGTAAAGGTGTCTCAGCATTCCTGGGGGACACATTTTGGGAAGCAGGCTCAAAGGAGGAGGAATAACGTCGGAGGGTAGAAGAGCTGAGCTGAGCGCAGCAGGTCCCTGTGCTTTGAGGAGCAGAGGGTGGCCAGAGGGCACCTGTCCTCTGCCCCTCACCCTGGGGAGACCCTGCCTTTGTGCCAAGGAGGAGGTCCATGCCCCATGAGATGGCTTCTTGTAGCCTGAAGATGACTTTGCCACGGAGCTGGCACATCTCTAGACACCAGTGACCTCCCAGGCTGCATCCCATAGCTGCCCTGGAACAGCTCCTCACATCATGGAGCAACACAGCCAGGTCAGCACAGAGCTAGCCACGAGGTCCCCACCACGAGAGGGCTCCTAAACTTCAACCCTTCTCAACAGCTCCTACAACACACCGTATAACTTGGCAGCAATTAGTTGAATTTACAGAAAATAGCATAAAACTCGGTACAAAACCAGGCTCCGGAGCTAGAACACACCGGTCCAACCACGCTAAACAGGTCTTCAGCAGCTCCAAAGAAACCAAGGTCTGGTTTTCCCCAAGCCAAGCAGATGTTGGGCATTAGAGGCTTTGGAAATTCAACCCCTTGTCTTCTGGATGGCTCAGAGCAAGCTCTGTGAGAGCACCTTACGTGGAAGTGTCTTTCAAACCCACCCAGAAAAGTATGTGGTAGACATCAGGCTGGCAAATCGTAAGCTCTAGGACACTGGTGAAAGAAACAGTGAAAAAAAAATTAGCCATTGTGGTTGTCTGCCTTGCACATAACGATGCTCTTCCTCATCTGGAGGTGAAGGCCAGGACGTGGGGACAAGACTAGGGACAGTCAGCCCTGCAGCCCCAAGCAGGGACTGATGGCCCCAAGCCTAAATGGGCTCATGGGGGTCCCAGGAGGGGCTGCTCAGGGTCATTAGAGCCCGTTAGTGCCCGCAGGGCCCTGGTACTTGTGATATTGGTGTGTTCTCCAGTGGAGACTCCAGGGAGGCTTTGGAAATGTCCATCCCCGCAGCCATCTCCTCTGCTCGGGGCTTCGCCGCTGGGTTGGGGCGCAGGGCTGGATGTGCTCGCCGAGGGCAGCCGTGGACCCGATCCCGCTGCACCGGAGGCACCCATGGAGCCAGAGAGCCTTCACTGGGTGATACTGGAAGGCACTGGGTGATGCCAGACCTGCTCCTTCCAGGTTGTTCTTGCAAGAGGAGCTGGGTGCCAGGAATTTGCAGGTCTGGAAGAAGCAGACGGGTCATAACCACCTTGGCAAAAACATCTCCCAAAGCCACCAAAAGCCCTACGTGGGCACGAGGGCTTTCACCCAGGGATGATTCCTGCTCCAAAACCACTTGCCAGCTCCAGGCGCAGCCAGCTCCGGCTCACACAAGGCTTTTCTCCCAGGTTGTCCCTACTTCAGCAGGGACGTTGAGTCCCGGACTCAGCCGGGATTGCGGGATGCACCGGGGTGGGGGGAATGCTTCAGCGGGGGACCCCGGGTCAGCCCCGCTCCGCTGGCCCATCCGTGGGGATGCGATGCAGGACCGGCCCCTGGTTCAAGCATCATCCCTGGCTCCCGGGAGCCGTTCCCACCTGAAGGCTGTCATTCCAGATGTCCGTTCGATTCAGGATGCTGTTTTACCAGTTCTCCGCTCCCACTCTCCCCCTTTCCCTTTTGTGTATATAATTATTCCCCAGCACTCCAAGACAGGGCTGTATTATGTGCGGGGAAAATGATTATTAAAATCTTTGATTGAAATTGCACACTGGAAGTAGAAATCAGGCAGGAGGCAGGCAGGGAAGGCGCTTCCGCCGAGAGCGCTTGCCACGCTGCCTGCCCTCCCACGCGCCTCCTGCCAGCCCCTGGCCTTTCCCCCCCCCCCCCCGCGGGAATAAGGGTGATGCCACGGGGGGAGGTGGGAAAAACAAAAGATATCCCAGGAGGTCTCAGCCACTGCAAGGTTTTTTTTGCTCCTTCCCAACCTTGGGGGAATCCCTTTGATTAGTTCTGGGGGTTGGAAACCATCCGTGGGGTATATTCAGAGGTGGGAAATAAAAATAAATATCTGTGCAAGTCTCCCTGTGTGCAATCCCCCCCAAAATCCCATGGGATGGGTCCTGTCGCTCCTGCACCCCCCCCCCCCCCCGACGTGGGAGCAATGGGGTCCCACCACCAAGGGAAACAGCACCGAGGGGTCCCCCCCAAGTCTTCTGCAGGAGGGAAAATCCTCCCTGCAACCCCTTGTGATAATAAATACCTTAATAACGCTGTAATCAATAGGTGATTAGCTGGGAACGCTTGGGAAAGTTTACAGTGAGGAGGAGGCTTGTTATTATTCTAATAACGCCACGGTTTTGAGATCTGCGTGATGATTTCCAACTATTTAGGGGGTGACGTTGTAGCAGATGATCCCGAGATCTGCGGCACGCTCGTTTATAAGCATCAGCTCGCGGAAGAGAGGCCCCTGTAACCTAGCTTCGGTTTGCGAGCTCCAATTAATCATTTATTCCTTATTAAATATTTACTCGCCTTGCCTGTGCCGGGAAGTGGTTTGGGAGATGCGGGAAGGTCCCCGCTCCAGGAGTGTTTGGTCTTGGGGGGAGGTCTGCCGGAGGTTTTGGGGTGGTGGGAGGAATTGATGTTCGAGGCGACGGTGTCGAACGCCTCTGAGATGTTTTGGGAACAGGGTCAGGGATTTTTTTTTTTTTTTTTTTTTTGCGTGGGCTACACGGTCCCGTTGCACATCCTCTCCGTGTCCCAGCTGGCGCGGGGCCTGGATGGGTCGGATCCAGCCTGGGAAAGCAGCTGCGTAGCACAGGAAGATGCTTTGGACCCCAAAATGTGCTGCTGGAGGTGCACAGCTAAGGAAACGTGAGGTCAGGGATGCACAAAAATGCCCGGCTGGGGACGAGACGCTTGGCTCTGGGTTGGGAAAACATCTCGCAGGAGGGCGGCCGAGGGGACACACACCCACGCACGCAGGTCCCCCCATCATTGAAGCAAAGACACCCCAGGCAGCGCAGTGCCCCGTCCCCCCGCTTTGATCTCCCCAGACCCCCCACACACACACACGCTTCGCCCAGCGGTACCCGCCCCGAGCTCCGATCTGCTTCGCCCCATCCTCTTCAAAGGCCGTGCCGGGATGAAGGGGCCGTTAGATCCCACCACTTTGATCCCAGCATCTTCCAACCCCTTCCCCGGCCTCGGGAACGAGCATCACCAATTAATTACCAGCCACGCAGCCCGTTCAGACGAAGCCTTTGAAGTCTTCTCTCGTCCTCCTGGCCTCATCCTTCCCTTCTCCAGCATCTTCTCGAGCTTCCAGGAGGTTTAGCTCCTCGATAGGGAAGAGTACGGCCAAAACGTGGACGGTGGAACCACTGAGCCAGGAATCTCCGAGCTGCAATCAAGCCGATAACAAAAAAAATCCCATTAAAAAACAATGATGCTGCAGATGTTCAACATCTGCCTCAGCTGGGGCACTCGATTTGGGGCACCCAGGCTTTTCTCTGGAAAGCTCCTGGCTGCCAGCACCGTCCTTGGGTGCAGGGACCGTACGTGGGGCGAGCGGAGCTCCCAGCACTCCCAGTTGGGCTGGATGGTGGGAACTGGGGTATTTTTGGGGGTGGGGGTGAACCGGTTGGCGCACATTTATCCTCTGACTGCTCAAAGCTTGTCGCTTTGGTCCAGAGCCGAGCATCCCTTGGCCACCCAGCACCTGCTTTCAGGTCACTGGGGCGCAGCAGGATGAGGCCCCTTGGTGCCACCACGCGCGAGGCGAAGGGGAATTATTTTTGCTTCCTATTTCCCCACTGCCGGGTACCCTCGGATTGACCAGGGATGCTCTGCTCTCACCAAAAAGGTGAGGGAGGAAGGGGACACGTCACCTCTTGGTCACCCCCCCCATGGCACTTCCAGCACACGTCGGGGACACCCCGACCCTTATTGCGTGCTCGTAGGGAGACAGAGCCACCCCATTTCCTGGGGGATGAGAGCATCACCGGGGTCTCATCCTGAACCACCCCATCCCAGCGGGATGGGATCTGGTCCATCCATTCCTTCCTCCCCATCGCTCTCACCCCAGCTCCCCCTGCCAGCAGCGATGGCCTGGGCTAAAAATCTTTGACAACCTGCCTCAGGAAGGAGAAAGGGGGGGGGGGAAAAGCCCAAATCCTACTTTACATTTAAATCCTCAGCGGGTGCCAAGTGTCACATAGGTATTTAACCCCCCCTCCCCGCTGCTGCCACCACCACCCATTTAAAATAGAAAAGCGCTCCTAAAAATAGCCCCGAGTGAGCCACCGCTGATGCGACGCTAATCCCTGTGTGCCATGGCGAGGACCGGGATGGGGGACGAGGACCGGGATGGGGGACGAGGACCGGGATGGGGGACGAGGACCGGGATGGGGGACGAGGACCGGGATGGGGGACGCACCCACCCAGCACAAATCACAGCAGGTCACTTTAACGAGGATGAGGAGGAGCGGGGACCCAACTGGAAGCCCAGGGAAATGCTTGCCCTGAACCCGGTGTTGTAATCACCGAGCCTTCGTGAAAACAGAGGTGATCTCATTTGAGCTGAGGCTTTCAGCAGAATCATTTGCTGCCTTATTAAAAAATAATAATAGCCGGGTGTTTCCCAGGAACTGCTCTTTTCCTGCCCTTTCTCCTAATTCTTTCTTGTCAGTGAGAAAGAAGAGGTCACATCATTTTTTTTTTTTTTTCCCTGTTTTCCTCGAGTTTCACCCTTTCTCCCTGAAAGAAAAGAGAAAAAAAAAAAAAGAAAGAAAAAAAGAAATCTCATGCATTGGGAACAGAAGCAAGTGCCTTTTCTAATTTCAAGACTTTGTTGCAGATGCTGGTGTGGATGCTCCCAGCTTGTCCCCAGCACCCTTCAAAGCCAAAGCTTAAAGGATGGATGGGTCCCTGCCTGTCCTCTCTGGAGGTCTTGCGTGGGCAAGGAGGCAGGAAAAATAAGTCAGAGATCGTGGGTGAGGAGCTTAGGTAAAGCCCCTTGCCTTCTGCTGCCTGGGATGAGAAGCACTTAGCTCACAGCATTACCCTGCTTTGGGGCCCCAAAGTCCCTCCAGGTGACAGTGCTGTGATGTAGGTCCAAGGTCCACCCCCCAGGTAGGGCCAGGGATGGGCTTCAACGTACCTTCAAGAGGTCCATCCAGGAGAAAAGCCCCTCGTGGGGCTAGGGACAGGTCAAGAGGGGACTTCTAGCCCTGGGCTGAGCTTATATGGGTTCCTGGGCCATGGGCAGGGTGGGGTGAGGTTCCCAGGTGGGGCTATTTGGGGCCATTAAGGTGTATTAGTGCCCATCACCATGTGCTCAGGTCTGATGGTGGGAGCGCTCCTCTCATACCCAACCTAAACTTCATCCAGGCTCCTCTGCACCCCTTTTTTCCCCTGGAAAGATGGTTTTTTGGTGTCTTTTATTGCCAACATGTCCCACACGCTCCCAGGCAGCAATCCCCCAGCCCTTCGACCTACATTTTCTTGGTGACACCAAGCAGGTCCCGTCTCAGCAAGGGTCTCCCCATTCCTGGGGGCTCCTCGATTGCTCTGCTCCATGTTTCCAGCTGGTAGCAAAGCACACATCCAGCCCCATCGCCCTCACCCGAACCGTGTCGCACCCCTGTGCCCCCTGGGGTTGTGCCCCCCTGCCATGGAGGTGACGCTATTTTATCCACCAGAGATGCTCATCCAAGTTGTCCCCAGGTTGTCACGCAGTTTTCGGTGGCCTGAGAAATGGTCCTCGCTGCAGCCAGAGCCTGGAGATGTCCTGCAGGGACCTGCAGCTGATTTAAAAGAGGGGGGTTCTGCCTACCTACAGCTGGATCCCCCCCAAAAAAGCAAATGGGGGGGTCAGGGTCCCCCGTGCTCGGCGCCGTCTCCTCGGGAGCTTGGCAGAGTGGGAGAGCTGCATGGGCAGGGCTGTCGAACAAGTGAAATTTGGAGCTCGAAGATGGGAATTTTATTAAAATTAGGTCAGCAGAGTGTAACGGAGCCGTTTTGGCTGCTGGCAGCGTAATCATCCCCCCGGGCTCCTGGTTTCGGATGCCCAGACATATTAAATTACCCTTAACTCTGCCCACGTCCTCATCCACCACGAGGGCTTTGCGAGGAGCCTGCCCCGCTGAGCCATGGTTTACGGTGCGTTTCTAGTGATTTATGGTGCTGACCCGAACCCCCCGCCCGTCGGCGTCTAGCAAACGGGACGCAGAGACCGAGGACAACCTGGCACCGTGACGGCAGCCTTGGGGTGCCCGCTCTTGGCCACCCAACACGATGGGATGGGGTGTCTGAGCCCGAGGACTCGGTTTACCCCAACAAAAGTGCTCGGAAAAATGGAGTTTTGGGAGAACAGCAGCATAAAAACGATGGGGAGATGTGCCGTGATTAATTATCCTTGGTGGATGAGGAGGTCCAACACCCGTTGATGAACCGTGGCACCAGCGGAGATATGGTAGGGCTTTTCGGTGGCGTGAGATGGAAATAAAACGTGTCTGGCAAGATGTTGCCAATTGATTTGTCTTCCCTCCCTTATTTTGGGAAACTTGTGGCCGATTTTCACCAAGAAAGGACGCGTGGAAAAAGATGAGGAGAGAAAGGCAGTAATGAAAAATAACCAGAAAATGGGTACGGGGGTGTCAAGGGGTTCCCCTCAGCACCCCCCCGTCTGCCACTGCCCACCTCCTGCTTGGCAGCGCTGGGACCGGCCAGGCCCTCTGCCAGCTCCCCCGGAGAAGGGGAGGGGGGGGGGAAGACGAACCCTGCCAAAAATATACACTTCGAATTGCTGCCGAGTTGAATTTTCACGTCGCGCTCTGCCTCCCACGCAAAATAAAGCCACGCACACCCCCGCACGCGCACACACACACGCAGAAACACCAGCCAAGAAACACCACGATGCTCCCGGAGACGCGGCGACGGCTCCAGCCAGATGCCACCACAATGGGTGCTTGGGTGGGATCGGGGAGCCCCCAGGCAGGATTAGTGCTGCGCTCGGTGCTGGGAAACCCTTGAGCTGGATGGGGTTAAAGACTTGAAGGTGGGCGATGACCCCTCTTGCAGCTGAAGGTCATTAGATGGAGACCGCGGTCCATGGCGAGGAAGGTCTTCTTCCAGCCCTGCCCATCAGCAAGGTCGTTCCATGCCCACAGCTCCCCACCTTCCCGTGATGCTCTCTCTGTTGTCACACGACCCTGGGAATATTTTCCACCTCCTGCCTCAGTTTCCCCACCCGTGGAGCTGCCTTTTCCATGGGGAAGAGGTGACAGTTGCTGGTGGCTCCCCATGGTCAAGCATGAGGGACCAAGGAGGGACCGTACGTGAGGGGGTTTGGGGTGACACTCAGGGGACGAGGCAGACCCCAGGGCCATCCTGCTGCACCGAGCACCCAGGGGCACCCCCAGGCTTCGCTGCCTGCTCAGGGCCCATGGGTGCTGTGCTGCTGGGTGGGCTTCGGTCCCTGCCAAGGGGGTCCCGGAGCAGCTCCACAGTTGGGCTGAGACCTCCCAGCTCATCACACTGGTGATGCCGGGGGAAACCGGCAGAGCTTTAGGAATGCGGCGTTATTACGGAGCGACAAACGGGACGATCCTGTCCAGCGGCTCCTCTCTGCCCGTCCGTCCGTCCATCTGTCCGCAGGTGGTGAGCCAGATCGACCGACTGACGTCCGACTTCGAGTTCGAGCTGGAGCCGGACGACTGGACCACGGCGACGGCCAGCAGCACCTCCAGCAGCGAGAAGGGGGGAGGTGCCTTCGAGCTGGGACCCCTCGATTTCGCCGCATCCGACATCCTCTCCGACAGCTGGGAGTTCTGCTCCTTCCTGGATGCTTCCACCCCCTCCGACCCGGGCGACGGTCCCGAGCCCCCCCGGCCGCAACCGCAGCCCCCACCGGTTCGCCAGCCCGATTACCGGCTGATGAACGGGGGGATCCCCATCACCAACGGTCCCCGGGGTGGGGGGACCCCAGATTCATCCAGCGAGGAAGCCTTTGGCGCGACGGCCGGCCAGAAGATCTCGCATCACCGGCCGGCCGGCACACGGGAACGGGTCCGATTCAGTGACAAGGTGCTTTACCACGCTCTGTGCTGTGATGACGACCGGGACGGTGACAGCACGGTGTCCCCAGGGGATGATGGCCCCGAGGAACCCGGCCATAAGGTGCTGGCGGGGCCACCCTCGAAGCATCCTTCCGCCGGTGGTGGTGGACACCCGGCGCGGCGGCTGACGAGGAACAGCAGCACGCAGACTGTAGCCGATAAAAGCACCCAGACGGTGCTGCCTTATATCCCGGCCAAGCAGAAAATTAAAAATAAAAACTGACGCCGGCTCCGCCGCACGGATTTGGGGAGGGTGGGTGGATGGGGGGGGATTCCTGGGGAGGGACAGAAAAATATATATATATAAATATATATTTCAATAAATCAATACTAATAATAAAATCAACATGAAAAGGTGGCAAAGACGACAAATGTCCCAACTCCCTACCCGTCATTTTTAAGGCTCAGGGAATTTTAAATCGGGTTTTTTTAATTTTTTTTTTTTTTTTTTTTTGTGGACAGAAGCTTCAGATCAATAAACCGTCCATCATGGAGAAATAACAACAATAACATATATATATTATATGTATATATGTACCAAGAGAGGGAAGGGGAGAGCCAGCGCATCCGAGGCCGTGGCCAGGGGATGGATGGGGACGTGGGGATGCTGGTGGGGGGGTAGGGAGGGTGGCTGGGCTGGAGGGGGCAAATGTCCCTCCCTGGGACATTTTATCCCTGTTTGGCTTAAGAAGAGCCGGTGTCATCTGCTTTGTCACATCCGATGTCCGAGCGGAGCGGGGATGTCACCGGAGCTGTCGCCTCCATGGTCGGCACGTGGCCCGAGAGGGATGGAGAGGGGCTTGCAGAGAGCAAAACCACAGCGGTGCCGGGGAGGTGGGATGGGGGACCGGTCCCCTCCCAATTTCCATCCTTTATGCCAGGTCCAGGGGAAATATTAGTGACCTCGAAGTCTCGCGACCATCTCCGAATGATGCTGGGAACGTCTCCAGCTTTCGTTTAGGTACCCGCTTCTGGTTTGGCATTTCGAAAGCCCCAATTTAAGGGAAAAAAAGGTGGATTTGCTCTAAAAAAATGAAGGAATCTGGGCCTCCGAATCCACCCTTGGGGGTTTTTTTTTCGGCTGCCAGGTTGTGCCGAAGCCTTCAGCATCCAAAGGGGTCGGTGCAGCACCTGGTCCTGGGGACAAACACCCTGTGTCCTCCCCGTCGGCTCTTCCTCCCGCAGAGATCCATTTGCACCACCAGCCCTCGAGCGTCCCTGGCACCACGGTGGTTTTTCCAAACCTGGCAGCCAAAGAAAAAAAAAAAAAAACCCATCACCTTGACTCCATATTTTTAATCCAGGTCAGAGATGCTCCGTTTCAAGCCTTTTCCCAGTACGACCCCAAGTGTGTCACCCCAGAGTCACCCAGCGTTGCTACCACGGGCTGCTCCTACGAAACGTCCATCAAAGCAGCAGCGTCGGTGATCGAAACACTCTGAATTCAACCCAAATCGTAGCAGGAGAAAAGCCTTTCACCTGAATTATGTTGAATTACTTTTTAGTTTTAGTTTTTAGGAGCCAAGGGACATGGCGTCACCTGGAGATCAGCGTACCTACCCATCCATCCGCGTCCTCACCGGGACATCCCAGCCCCGGATAAAGCTGGGAGAGGGAAGAACCCTGCAGAGGGGACTATGGGAGGAAGATGATGCTGATGCTGAATCATCTTCCTCCTCATCTCCCCCTACCCCCTAGGGCCGGGACCCCGAGGGGGACCATCAGCCCCTGGTTTATCCCAACAAGGGATGGGATATCCCCCATCCCGCATCCCAAAGAGGGGAACGGCACGGGGAGACGTGGGATGGAACAACTCCTCTCCGCTCCCTCCGTTACTCCGCGCGTCAACAGCTGGTTACTTCTGTGGTTTTATGAGCTTTTTACAGCCCGGTCTCGTCGTAAAAGCATGATTAATAGATGTAGCTTTGTTCTTTAATAACTCGTCCCGAAGGATACCAGGAAGAGCGCGAGGGGAAAAATTCAGAGCAGCCAGAGCCGCGTAAGGAGACAGTTTCTTCGGACGATTCGGATTTGGGGGCACCCGCATCACCTGCAACCCCGGAATGAGCTGCAAAAGCAGCCAGAGGGGAAACTGAGGCACAGCATGGGGGTGCAAAGCTCCGCTTCCCGCATAGCTCAGGGCTGGGGATTTAAACCTGCAACCGGGGCCATACGGACAAGGGTAATAGCTTCTTCCCCCCCCCCGCCACGTTTCTATTAAGACTGAATTTATAGCTGTGCAAGCTTTATTTCACGCTCTCCGATAAATCCAAGCGACGGCGGCGATAAGCGCTGTGTTAACCTTTCGTGCCCACGGATGGAAAAACCTCCGTAAAACAGGGGTAAGCGGGGCCGGGGGGGGGCAATTCCTCCCCTCCCGTTCACTCGGGGTAAGGGGCGATAAAAGGCACCGGTGATATACAGAGAACCACGGGCGGTGTCCTTGCTGCTCCCCCGCACGCCCAAAATAGTTTTGTTATTATTATTCAGCAGGAAAACCTGATGGTTTGGGTTTTTGGGGGGGTATTTTAGGGTAAAATTCAAGAGGATGGGCGTGATTATTAAGGCGAACGTGGAGAAACCGTTCAAACTAGTAAAAATTGCTTCGTTACACCAGTTAAGAAAGTTATTAATGACGTTGTTGATTGCACCGCCAACCCAGTTATTAACGATGTTGAATTAACGGACTTTGCTTTCGCAGGGACAAGATCCACCTTGTTGGGGTTAGCCCGTGGATGCGGGGAGGGTGACGGGTGATGCAGCTGGACCGGGAAAACACCTTGTCTTTCTCTTGACACCATATATTCACAAATTAATGAGATTTTACCCCAAAGCATCCTGGCAATGTCCCTGTCCTCTATCCCCATCCCATCCTGTACCCCAAGACCTCTTTGGGAACACCCGAAACAGCAAGCAGAGAGTCACCGGTGCTGGAAAAAGGAAGAAGCAAAGGGATTGTGTTTCATCCAAGAAGCAATAAAGAAACCATCAGCAAATAAAACAAGGACATGGACTGGCCAGCAACCCAGAACGGCGGGTACCTGTGCCACGCACCCTGCTGATTTTTGGCCGGGAAGGATGTTCGGCGGCTGCTCCGGCCAGAGCCGGGGCTTGATGGAGTTTAAAGCAGAATTTCAGCTTCATGTTCGAATCCTCGGGCTCTGACCCTCCCCACAGTTCCCATTTGAGTCGACCTGAATTACAGGAGGCTCTGCTGGGGTTTGCGGTTTTGAAGAAACTCCTCCGAGCTCACCCAATCCCTCCGGCTCGCAAAATCCAGCTGGGAAGTTCCCCCCACCCCCCAAAATAAGCTGCCTCGCTATGTCTCACAGACGTGAAGGGCAGCCATCAGAGTGGATACCGGGATATCCTCCAGCCTAAGGAACAACTCCGGCTCAAGGTTGGGCTTTGGGAAGACCAGTTCTGCAGGGGACGGCGAGCCCAAACTGGGTCCCTGGGCTCATCCCAGGCTCTCCCCCCGCCCAGAGAAGCCAAAATCCCATCGCCCTGGCTCGGACCAGGCTACGACCGGCCCCCTTGTAGCTCATCAGCTGGTAAAAGCATCCCTGGATTTTTAACTGCTCCCCCCCCTCCGCCCCAGCACCGCTCGGGGCTGGTCGCTCGCTGCGGCTGGAAGAGAAATGCTTTGTTTTCCAAGGGAGAGGCTGTGCCTCCTGCCTCCGCTACCGTACAGCATCTTGTCTTATTTGTTCCTCGCCGTTCCACAGCTGGATTGCCGCGAGCGATGTAGCAGCGCTTGGCACGATGATGCTTCTTTATAGCTGCGAGAGGAGCGCGCCTTCGGCCTCGCCTTCCAGCTTTCAGGAGTTAAATCTGTCTGTAAGGGGGACGTCAAGGCTCTTCCCTCCTCATCCTCACCTCTCCGGCTTCGCTCCATGAGGAAGAAAAGGAGCATCCCCCCCCCCCCAAACAAAAAAAGCTACAGCTCAGCTGCATCTTCCCAGCTTGATTTTGCTCCGCGGCGCAGCGAGCCGGGGGTCGCATCCTCCCCGTCTCTGCTTATCTCCTGCCTCGGAGCCAGATAACTCGCTGGCGGCTGTTATCTCCTCCGTACGGGGAGGAGGCGAGGAGCTTTGCACGGAGCAGAGCGTACCCACACTGCTCGCAGCACCCCAAAACCGTGCCTGTCCTCAGCCCTCTCTCCTTGGGGAGTTACTGCAGCATCCTGCATCCCTTCGCCTCCTCGCCCCTCCCCAGCCCAGGGCATCCCAGGTGGAAGAGAAAGGTGGGTTCAGGGGCACCCCCAAGTCACATATCGGGGCACTCGGTGACTCAGCGCTGGGTTACGGATTCACCCCGATGCAATTTGGCACTAAAACCCCAACCAGGAGCTCCCCTGCTCACGCTCCTCTCCGGGCTCTGCCAGCAGAGCCCTCCTGGCAGCCACGGGATGGAGATGTATAAGCCAAGCTTGGCCAGACACGGACCTGAAATGGGTGCTCGTGGCCATGGCACGCTAATTAATCCTCATTTGCGCCTGGCACTTGCCAATCTGTAATTTCACAGCTTGCTGGAGGCCTCCGTACCACAGGATAGCTGCCAGTTGCTCGGCGGCCGGGCCATCTTCTCCATCCTTGCGGGATGAGCAGCTCAGCCAGCAGCTCATGGTGGGCTCCAACCTCCCTCGGGGCTGAAAACCCAAGGATGGAGCAGTCTCAGCTGGACACCTGAAAAAAACTTCCTGCCCTGCCAGGAGAGGGAAAGAAAGGGGTGGAGAGCTGGGATAGATGCAGGAGTCTTCACGAGGATGGTCCAAGGCAAGGTGGGAATAAGTTTGTGGTCAACAGGCATGGCTGGAGAGCAGCATCCATGCAGTATAGCTCAAGAAAGGACCAAAAACCCCAGGCTGAGCTTAAATAGGCTCCTGGAGCCATGGGCAGGGCGTGGGTGGGGGTCTCAGGCGGGGCTGTCCAGGCTATTTAATGCCCCCAAGGCCATAGGAGGTGACACTCGGAGCGAGGGTCTCTGGCTGACACGTTGAGCTGGCGGCTTCACCTCCGGCCCAGTAAAACCCACTTCTCCAGTGGCCACTGGTCCTGGAGCTCAACCCTCTGGCACGTGGACACAGCCCTCGCTATGCCAACGAGTAACGTATATTTATTTATTACGTTACCTTGCCTTACAAAAAGCTGGGTGACGGCTGGGTGCTCTCCCACCACTGGGTGGCAGTGGGCACACGTGCACCCGCGTACATGCACTCACGCACACGCGTGTGCGCCCCGCGCAGGGGCTGCCTCTGTCACCGCCACCCCTTGCGAGACCCGTGCCAGACGCCGATGCCGCGGTGACCCCATGGCACGTCACCTCTGTGGGTCAATGATGTCATCACCCCGTGCTTTGTCCCCCCGGTGGGGACATGGGGACCAGGCGGCTTCAACCTGGCTGCATCTTGCTCTCAGGAGGAGAGCATCCTCCCCCCCAAAACGCAGCCAGAAAGGGCAAATTTGAGGCTAAAAATGCTTCTTACCTCCACGCCCTAGAGGTAGCAGCAATCTGGGTCTTCCCTTGACCCTGAACGAGGGCTGCTTGGCTGGAGCACCCCATATTTGCAAGGCAGCACCCCCCCAGAAGAGCCCCAAAGCCGTCCAGAGCCGTCGGGTCCAGCCAAGCTTGCCGAAACGCAGCCGTGCCGAAGGAGCCCTGGAGGTACTTGTAAGACAAGGGATGACATGCTTGATGGGACTTCTTAATTAGATCTCGCTAAACCAAAATGTACCGGGGCTCCCCTGGCAGAACAACGTCAGACAAAACATTAATCATGCTCCAAATAAATAATTAAAACGTTGGGGCTTTTAGAAGGGAGGAAAAGGGAAAAAAAAAAAAAAAAAAGCCAGGAAAAATCAAAGGCATCGGTGCCAGCCCGTAATAAGGAGCACTGACGCTGGGTCCGGCGATGCCCTGGCTTGGGGCGGTGTCCCCAAGGCCACCTGAGCCCCAACATTTCATGGAAATCTCTGCCCAGAGTCCCAGGAGGTGTCAGGATGGGGTTTGCGAACCTCAGACCTGGAGTCGTGGGATTACATCCTCAGCTTTACATTAAAATGCGTCTTTTCACAGCTAGCACCTATGGATTCATGGATTAAAACAAATTATTTCCCCACTGGTTGGCTCATGCAGTGCCCTGGGACATCATCCCTGGTCACCTTTGGGATGCTGGATGATGCCCAGATCTCAAAGTCCAGCAGCTGCCTGATGCAGAGCGGGAAAACCTGTTCATCCAGAAATTAGGAAACACTTTTGGGAGAAAAAACCAAAGGAGGAAAAAAAAAAAAAAAAAAACAAGCTCTCCTTCTCCATCCTCTCTCAGCCGGAGTGGAGATGATTACTCAGTGTAAGCAACACGGAGCTTAAATTATGCATGGAGCCATTTGCATCAAAGAACACGATGGAGGCAAAGCCAGCCCCGTCCCTCGCGGCTCCCCGGCCACACAGGCAGGATGACGGAAGGCTCCGTGGGACCGCGCATCCCCCACCCCGGCATCAGCCTTGGCCAAAGCCTCTGGTACAAGTTTATGGGGTGAAAAAAGCTGGGGGGGGAAAAAAAAAAAAAAAAAAAAAGAAGTATGAGGGGCTGCAGAGCGATGTTTTCCCATGCGTGGCCATCGAAGCCATTTGGGTACCAATCTTCAGAATCAGACGTCACCTGCTTTCTTCTTTATCTTTCCTACGATCTATTTATTAAAGAGCAAGCTGTATTTATTAAAAAGCAAAGCCAGGGCTGCGGTGGGACGGGACTGCTCCCCTCGCTCCACCGATGAGCTGACGGTTGATGATGAATTTCCCGCAATGACTATTTTATTTTATTTATTTTTTTTTTTTTAGCTTCTGGTTTTCCTCCCTGTAAAGCTGCAACGCTGCAGGGGAATGGGCTGTTTTCTACCAGGGATGGAGCAACCCCATAGCTCTTCGACGTGGCCACCAAGAGATGATGCTGAGTCCTCAGAACGATGGGTACCATCCCTGACCTTCCTCTTCCTCCTCCTCCCAGCCCTTCAGCAGCACATCACCTGAGTAACAAAGCTCGCTGGGAATAAAGGACTCCACCAAAACCCGCTTTATTACATTAATATTCGCCGGTAATGAAGCTAGCTAACACTTAGAGCTCCAATCAAATTAGGGAAGCTATAATGAACAAGAAGTGGTGCATTAATTCATTAGCAGGGAATTACGCTAAATTATCTCGGCAAATACGGCAAAACTTTAATTTACCGGCGGTGTTTTCAAATGGCTTTTGCTCCTTCATCTCCATTTACACCGCGCGGTGTTTTTTCCTGGCAGCAAACACACGAGCAGTAAATTGACTCCAGCCCCTTGGGGAAATGCTTTTGCCTTTCAGATGGGAATGAATACCCACAAGAGATACCAGAAATTTTCCTTTTCGGCTCCTGCTCCGGGTCTACGGAGGGAAAATGGATATTATTTACAATAAATAAGTGCTCAGGAAACACATTTGCAAAGGTCACCGCCTGTAAAAGCTCCACCAGCAGCATGTCAAGGCTTGGAGTAACATGCTGCTTTACTGATCACCACAGAAAGGGGGGAAAAAAAAAAAAAAACCACCAAAAAAAAACAAACCATGTAGCAATTTCCTTGAGCACGTGCAGGCAGGGCATCAATAAAGTCAACGGTCGGGAAATTAGCGCCGATGGGGAGCTGCCAATTTGCACACGCGTTAAATTTGGGCAGCGCAGTTTAACAGCCGCTTTGACTTCTGGATGCAGAGGGCTGAGAAGGGACACAACTCACGTCGCGTCCTCGGCCTGGCGCAACTCAAGGAATAAATCCCTGGACCCTTCGCATCCAAGCGCGTCGCATCCGGGGTGGTTTTCCCTCGCGAGAGCCAGCCCCGCATAACGTCAGCAAGGTCCCCTCTCCCCACGCCTCTTTGCTCTTAAAAAAACAATATAGAAAATAACTTTTAAAAAACACCAGAAGGTGTTTTTCCTGCTTTTTTGTTGGGTTTTTTTTTTTTCATTACACAGAATATTTGTTTATTTTTAACGAGCTTCCCGCTTCTTCACAGGAGTCCAGGAGCTGCCGATGCAGGGACACCTCTGTGGTAGGAGAGCATGGCTGAAGCCCCCATGCTGGGGTTTAGAGCAGCCAAAAAAAAAATAAAAAAAAGCAGGACAAGAAGACATTTGGGGCAGAAATAAGATCTTTAGGACATCAGGGAGCTTATTCACAGGGGTAAAATAAGAGTAGCAAGGAGCCCCTTGCACCACAGGGCACGGGTGCCTGCAGCCTCCTGTTTAAATGCTGCCAGGTCCACAGCGATACGCGTGCGGCATTTAAGGCAAGAAGGCTCTTGGCTTGGGGAAAAAAAAAAATAAATAAGGCTGGGAAGTCCTTGGGCTGCACAGATGTACCTCTCTGCAGCTGCAGGGCTCCACAAACCGGGTTTTGTGCGTTTAATTGCAAGGAGGGCAGCTCAGGGGTAACGGGGGATGCTCCTCCTTTTCAAAACTGGAAAATCAACCTTGAAACGACACCCTGGAGTTTTTAATCAGATTTGGAAAATTTTGATAGCTTCCATTAAAAAAAAAAAAAAAAAAGCAGCAATCTACTTCACGGACCAGGAATCCTTTGCAGAAAGGTCCCTTCTGCTGGAGGATGGATGGCAGTGCAACGAAAGGGATAGTCCCATGGGATGAACTCAAGCACCGCAAGTCTTGCCATGCCAAATATCCCATTTAAAAATAAACTGCAACGCCTGGAGTTGGAGGATAAGGGTACACCAGGGTCGGAGAGAAGGATGTCTGACAACACAAACTCTTTGGGTACCCTAACAAGACATTAAGGAACAGCTAAAATGAACTTTTCCTCCTTTCCCTCAATTTTCCCTTTCCCTGGCTGCTGCTGCATCTCCAAGGAGGTCATCTCCAGCCTGCTCACAGGTGCCACAACAAAAAGCTTGCCCACCCTTCCCTGGCTGACCAAGTGTCCACATCCAGGTTGGTCCAGAGCTGCCACCGTCCCACCGGGTCTTCGAGCCAGACCCCACATAGATGCAGCCAGGCCACCCACCCAGGCAAGAGGACCTCCAAACCCACCAGACTCCCTGCAAGCCCCAGCTTGATTCTTGGGAAAAAATCCTCTATTACCTAATTATTTTACTCTATCTTTAATTGTTCTTGCTGCCTAATAACTGATGAGCCATGCTTAGAGAGGGACAGGACGGAGCAGGTCCTGCTGTACAGAAGGGAAATGGGTATTGATGCTCACACCACTTCCACGCAAGAGTGCGAATCTGCAAGTCAACATACCAAGCAGCTCGATTTTACCCTGAAATTCCCGTAAGTAGCACCTGATTGTTCTCCTGCATGGCCAATTCTTCTTCTTTTAATTAATTGCCTTGAAGACCACTTACAGCCTATCACTGACATCTCCATATAACAGGGCACTCATAGCAAGCTGGAGACACACGTGAATAACCACGACGCATCCTCTTTCACATTATTAATTCCCCACAAATTGATTGTTCTGCCAGCATCTTACAGCTTTCTAATTAAGTCTTTACTCAGATGCTCGTGAGTGCAAGGGAAACGAATGTTGATGGCTTCCAGAAGCAGCAATTACGGGACTGGGGTTGATGGGGCTCACGAGTGGGGGAGAGCGGGTGATTTGGGCATCACCACGTGCCATACACTTCCTCTCTTCACCCATCAGGTGATTGCACAGGGTTGTGTTAAACCACACAGAGAAAAAAAACCCAAAATATTCTGTCATCCTCCATGAGACACCTTCTCCTCGCTGGCTCCTTAATCCACCTGCAGCAATCCCAGCTTTGGGAGCCTTAGGTCAGACCTAGATTTCTGGGAACTCTTTCTCCACCCATCCCTTCTCCTCAGCCCTCCTATCAAGTTTTTTTTCCCTGGTAAACAGAGGGGGGAGAGAAAAATTGGTTTCGTATTAATTTATTAAAAAAATGAATAGATGTTTTAAATTATAATACTAAAAATCCACAGGTGTGCTTCACCTGTGGTAGCCAACAGCATTATAAGCAGCAATAGCTGATGTGGAGACCCCTCCTGGGCTGGGAAAAGGGTTTGGCAGGAGAAGGTACAGCCTGGAGGACAACAGCTCCCAGCACAAGTCTTTCCAACCCAAACCATTCTGTGATTCTGCAAGATGAGCCTCAAAAGAGGATCTGAGCACAGGCTGAGGGATTAGCGCTCACAGGATTGGATCCAACAGGGTTTGGAGACCAAGACACAGCCAGAGTTCCTCCCCCTTTCCTAGCCTGGATGCTGAAGCCATTAGAGGCGAGAGAAGAAGTCCCATGCTGATGGCTACACCTCCTGAGAGCCTGCATCAGGGAAGGGTTACAAGGCCACATCTTTAAGAAGAAATAGCCACAAAGCTTGGCTTGTTCATTAAGCTCCTCATGGACCTGAGAAGGGAGGTGGTGCTGGCAACACCTGCCCAGAACAGGACTGGGCTTTCACAGCCAGAAGAGCTTCCAGGAGAGATGTGACACCCAGAGGAGCACAGGTCTCCATCAAACCCCTGTGACATAGGACAACAGAGAGAAGAGCAGGAGGTCCTGCTCAGCAACAGGTTTCTTTGGAGAGTGGGAAGAAAGTGGCTTCAGAGATGAGTGAGGAGCCTCAATACAGATGGCTGAGAGGTCCATGCACATGGGACAACCTTCAGCTCCCATGCAGGGGACAGAGCTGGGTCTCCACACCCTTGGGAGGAGCACCAACAGCTTTTTGGAAGTTTAACATCACAGCCTGGCCACACACTCAGCTCAGCCTGGCAGCGCATGTCACCCTGTCAAAGTAAAAATTAAGAAAAAAAAAAAGGGTTTTAATCTTCTGTAGCTCCTTCAGGAAGTAGCTTGTGCATTAAACATGAAGGCTGACAGCCTGATCTGGAAGGTTTCAGCCAAAAAAAAAAAAGGCTTACCTGGCTGCCTCATTTTTCCACCTGATTATTTCAGCTCAGCTGTTTAATTCATTGAAAACAGTTTTCAGAAGGCACTAGCAGAAGACCAAACATCTGAGAAGTGGGGCTGCTGGCATCACCCTGAGTCAGCCTTGCTGCTTTGCCCCACCACCCCCTTTTCACTCTTTATCCATGGCCAAGAGCAGTTTCCTCAGCTCAGAAAAGGCTCTTGCAAGCATCAGGTCTCTGACTTCTCCCAGGGTATAGAAAGCAACAACATGAGGCATAAGGTCATTCAGACCAGGAGGATGAAGGGGTGTCAGGCTTGAAGATTCTCCCTGCCAAGCACACAAGGGTCACCAGCACCAGCCAAGGCACATTCATGCTTCAAGGAATCTGACCCCACTGCTGTCCTCACCCAGGAGGTCCTGCACCATATGAAATAAATGAATTAGCTCACCCAATGCAATGAAGATGATCTTTATACCAGGTAGCACCTCAAAGCACATGGAATAAGAAAATCCAGCAGCCTCCAGGTTGGTTTGGAGGCGACCACTGCTCCCAGTAGGTCTTCTGGGGCATGGGGCTACAAGCGGCACGCAGCCCAGGGTACGCAAACCACTTCTGAGGAGCATTTGTGTTACACAAACTCCTGAGAAACACAACTTGGCTCACCACATCAGGAGTCAAGACGCCAATAGCTCATACCCAGCTGGAATTCCACCAGGCAGCAGACACCTCGAGCCTTCAACAGCCTAAGCCAAGAGGTCAGAATAAGCCTACGCTGTGTAGGCGAGAAAGCCGCAGAGCAAGGAGAATGATTTAACATAGCTTTGAGGCCCATCTTATGCATACGGGCTCCATTTAAGTGTGACAAGGACTCCTGCGCCCACAGCTCCTCCAGCACACCAGGGACAGAGTCCCCAAGGTGAGGTGATGACAATCCAGGTCTTATCTCCAGACCTACTGACTAAAGGTTTTCCCTCCACCCTTTATACTTAAAAACAATAATATCTGTTTAGAGTGGGTGGACCAGTAGCTTTCCCTATTTATCCCCTTTCCTTAATTACAAGGTCACCAGTTCCACGCCCCCATCCAGCCATTGCTCCCTGCTCTCCATACAGCTGAGGCCACACCAACTAGAAGCAACACCCATCTTCATCCTGCATCCACATCCAACACCACATCTTGCCCAGGTCTCCCAGCAGCAGAAGCCATACCTAGCCCCAGCACCCACAAACCCCCCCAGAGTTAGAGCTGCTGTTGTGTCGTCCTTCAAGGGGTAGTGCCTCCTCACCCAGGCTGCATCAACTCACACCACCAGAGTCAGGAAGCCATTTACCATCTGTTAGCAGCATCAGTTCTTCCCTCAGTTGCCTGAAGACAGGAGCCATACCTTGTTCACAGCCAGTATTTAGGAGTCCTCACCATCAGGCACAGCAATGCATGCCAAGCATACAACATGCAGGGAGCCACAACAGCAGCATTGAACATTTGGAAGGTCCTCCTGCAGAGAGACACTTTCCATCTCCAAATGCTGTGGTTCGGGATGCTTTCAGGTGGCAACAGCTCTCCATGGTTTTGGTCCCACCACTGTTTCATTGGTGGCTTCCCAAGAGCTTGTGGCCACCCCAGGAGATGGCTTACCTGGAGGACGGTGCACAAGCACAACCTCAACTCCCATCCCATCGGGGTAGGCCAGAGCAAAGGCTGACTGCTGTCCCTCCTCCCCACTGAGGACACAAGGAGAGGACGGAAACGTTTCTCTTTATTAGGCTTGGGGAGTTACAGTGACACTCCAGGAGGGCAGCTACATTTTCTGCATGCGAGAAACAGTCCAAGAGCAGTTAAGCTCAGCACAGTGGCTGCCGCGAGCATGGCAACTTGGACCAGCATAGGAAGTCCTTCAGCAGCACCTGGAAAAGACAAGATCTACTTACTACACATTTAATGGCTTTCCACCATCTGGCAGTGGATGAACTTGCAGGAAGAAATCCCCTAGACTGTCTTTTGGTGATTATACTAGAAAAATCTCTGTCCAGGGGTGAAATCATGGGGGGGGGGGATTCATGGCTAGATCTACCTGGAGTCACCTTCGGCTGAGACCTGAAGGCAGTCACAGAAGACACACGTACCATGTGAGGTCTTCCCTGCTGGTGCAGGGCCTCCCGAGGAACTCCATAATCCCTGAGCTGGGTCAAGGATTAATAGTGGTCCAACTGAGACTTCAGCCTCTGCTGCTCTTGAGGACCCACCTAAGAAGAGAAGGACATGAATGAGTTCAGAGGGAAGGTAATTCCTGCTTAGTCTGGACTTCAGGACTTACAGGAAGGTGGACCCTGCAGGAGCAGGGTTCCAGTAGTTTTGAATATAAGGACACAGACACGGTTACTTCCCCAAGAACATTGGAGAGGAGCTAAGTTTGTCCTTAAGATAAGATGCATTTGCTAAAATTCTTCCAGCATCTTGGCCATCCCAACCTGGAGGGTCACTCTGCCTTGGGGGTACATTTTGGAGACACAGAGCCCTACCTTGCTTGGAAGAGATGTCTCTCTTCAAGCGCCTCCTCGGCCATCTGGCCGGAGGGTTAATCCTCCGGGAGTATCCTCCATACAATGCACAGTTGCCCATCTCACAGCAGCTGCAGATGTCTCCAGTACCCTCCACAGGAGCCCAACTGAAACAGAATTACCTGTAAGCCCTCTTCTCTAGGCTGGTCCCCTCCCTATGTGCACCAGCTACTCACAGGCTGCTGGCTTTGTTGAAGGAACAGGCCTTGTTCAACGGATTTGGGGCTTGGTCAGCTGGGGAGACCTTCAGGTGGCAGGTGATGTAGATCTGGAAAGGAAATTAAGCCAACATCCAAGGTTAATTAAATTTGTTCATGCAGAACAGCACAGCTTCTGAACACACTGGGGGAGGAGGGGCAGGCACCACATCTCACCAAGTTTCTGTCATCTCCTGCAAACTTGAACGCGTCAACCACAAACTGCAGCGTTTCCTGCCTCGGCCTTGGAGAGATGAAGGCTGAAGTGGTGTCATCTGATCTCCCATCCACCAAGCACCTGGACAAGGGTCAGAAGTCAGGGACATCCCAACCAGCTACAGCAGTACCACCCAGAGCATGCTGCGCCCCTTACCCGCTGAGGTCAATGAAGGCATATCGGGGAGAGGAGTTCCTGTCGGGACTCAGGGTAGCAACACAGTCATCCACAAAGAGCCTTAGAGGTACGTGGTCCCCAGAAGCAACATCAGCCTGGAGGTGCAAGCTTTCCCCCAGCTGGAAGCCATTGGAGAGCCTCTCAGTGCTCCAGTCATCTGGAAGGTAGATTCAAGGTTACAGGTCAATCTGAAGAAAAGCACATTGCAATCCCTTGCACATGAGACCTCTTAAGTGAGCAGCAACTGCATGTGTGACTTCTACAAGATTTGATTTTAGCCCAGGTTATAGCTCTGGGCTCTCAGCATGCGGCCAAGAACTGGCAGGAGCAGGAACCCGAGGGAGAAGGGTCCACCAGGTTTGCACCCACCATTCATGAGGCGTAGGGAGAACATCAGCCTCTCCTCTGCTGACAGGGTGGAATGGAAAGGAGCCCACGTGGGCCGGATGGCATTGCTGCTCACATTGCTTTTCCTAAATGGGAGAGATATGTGTTAACAAATATGTCACCATCACCTCAGGTCCATAGGAGGAGAGAGACAGCTCCCATTTGCTCACCTGGGATAGTGACACTCAATAGGAACCACAGCTGTGTTGGTCCTTACAATGACCAGGTTGCCAGGAGTAGGTTTGTAGGACAAAATTGTTTTGTAGATCAAGGAGTCTGGGGTCATCTGGAAAGAAGATTTGGGAGAACCAACAAGTCAGTAAAACAAACCAGTCAACCAGAAGCCCAGCACCATCAGATACCCAGCACTGACTGTGCTAGGACACACAGGTCCATCAGCTGTAAAGGCCCAGGCTGTCCTCCACATTCCCGGTCCGGAGCAAACAGGATGCCATGAAGCTTTGTATTGGCATCCCAACAAGGTGCCAGCCCTGGAGGAGGTCGGCCTCAAGGCCTTCGGTACTCCAGCAAGTCCCCACATCAGGCAGGCAGGGGCTGTAGGTCTGCAAACCTCCTTCCCCAGGTGAGCTGGGGCACACCAGCTCCAGGCAGCCCTCCTCCTCTCCTGCTGAGGAGGTCAGCAAGGTCCCAGCAAGCCCCCTTCCCTACTTCCCCAGTGACAGTCACTCAGTTTCAAGCTATGCCTGGTTCTCCCATATACTCATGCAACCAGCTACATCCATCCAAGTCATAAAACCACCACAAGCCTTGCTTGCTGTCAGGTGCGCACCTCATCTAAGGCTTAAGGATGGTACCCATACTCCAAAAACTACCCAGCCAGTGCTGGTCAAAGCCCAGAGAAGGTCCATTACCTATGGAGCATTATCAGTGATAGAGGAGCTCCTCACCCTGGCATCCCACCTCACCTGCAGGGTGCTGCCACACTCATGCAGTCCAGCCACAAAGGTCACCGTGCTCTCAGCAGCACTCTGGGCCACAGGCAAGCAGGCGGCTGAGCCCAGGGTCAGCTCTGCAGCCTTGACCAAGCGTCCCATGCCAAAGAGGTCCCTGTGCACCGTGACCACCACCTGCGCCTCCTGGCACTGCACGGCCACGGGGTGCAGCGGGGCCGCAGCCTGGAGCTGGGAGACATCCACCCATGCCCAGGGAGAGGGCTGGGAGAAGGAAGGCACATGGGGCCGGCTCCAAGAGGAGTCCCCCCGGACCCTCAAGACCCCCAAGTCCCGTTGAGGGAAACCCCAGGGGCTGTGAGATGCTGCTTCAGCCAGCACCCAGCAGAACAGAACAACACCCAGGCTGCTTCCAGACCCCATCCTGACCCCAGCAAAACCAACTCATGGAGAAGATGCTCCTCAGGAGCCTTTTATACCAGCAGTCCCAGCAGCCCCAGCCCAGATGGGGCACACCTGGGGGCTGCCTGCAGCACACCCCCCCCCAACCCCAGCCAGGAGCAGCCCATGGCAATGGGATCCAGCTGGGACCATCCCTCCCTCCCAGGGCATGGAAGGTGATTTTCCTGGACCTACCGCTGGGAATTACCCTGGAGTGCTTTGTCCCATGTCCCTCTGTCTTGCCTGTTTGGGTTGGCATCAGCTGCTGCCACCTCGGTGGCCCACTGGCCACAAACCCTCTGCTCTCGTCCCTTGTAGCTGTGTCTGTGACCTTCTCCCTAGATGAGATGGAGCCAGTTTTGGCCACCAACATGACAAGGGCTCAGTCAGGCCCCCACAAGCATTTCTCCCCTGGTCTCCCCCTACATCATCAGCAATTCCCCAAAACCCAGGTCCTGGAGCACCAATCAAGGTGGCACGTTGAGAAATGGAGAGGACTTTTAACTGCAAAATCCACCTGGGCTCTGGCCCGTGTGTCTTGGCAATCTGTCCGTCCTCAATTTCATGGGTATCTGCACTGGGTAATTGTATATGGAGTAATGAAGGCATCATAACCGGCTTATTTGCATAGAAAGCAGAGGTACAAAAGCCGATCTTCCCATAATAGCAGCTGATAAGTGAATGGCAGGCATAATCAAGAGATTAATTGGCCCTCGTGTGTTAATTATGCTAATTGGCACAGCTGTTCGTGTGTACAGTATGATGACTAATGGCTCTACACCGCTAAGCTGGATGAAGAGGTTGGGGGGGTCACTCAAAGTTGCTTGCCGCCGTGGCAGAGCCCCACGAGTGGGGTCTCCTTGACGTGGGGGTGATGCCCCGCATACACCCGCTCTTCAACAGCGCGCCTAAACAAGCCTGGAGGGGTTGTAGTCACGGTGTGTTTCTAACGGTGCTTCATGTGGGTGCCCAGGGAAATGGGGTTTATTGGCTGAAGCATCTTCCTCCTGGTCTGCTAGGATCTGCGTGATGGGTTTGGGGTGGGGTGACCCGCACTATTTGATTTTAGGGGAGACCGCGGCAATGAGATGAGGCAGCAAAGCTCCCACCAAGGCCCGGGGGTGCACCCATATCCCTGGTGGGATCCCCTTCCCTCGCTGGGCCATGCGTTAGGCATTCACTGTTGTCTCCCTGAAGCACCAATAACGCCACACCACCCTTTTCTGGCACGATCTCCCTGTCCCAGCCTTGCTCCTGATATTTTTGTGAGTGATGAATAAATGATACGACAAGAAAAACCTTTCTGGCAGCTCAGGCCCTCTTTATTAATTCAACAAACAGTGGGTCATCTCCAAACCCAGCTCATGCCCGTGCTAGGTTGGTGTCTTCTACCCCTCAGGGACACACGAGCCAGGTTTGCCCAGGGGAAGTCCAGCAGCCAAAGGTATCCAGGGGGCTGGGAGGTGATGCTCGTGCTGACCACAGCCCCGTCACCCAACCTGGCAGCAGGACGTGGCACTGAAGGTCTCCAGGGGTTGATTCACCCAACCTTCTGCAAACCATCTCCATGAGGAACCGGGTCTACGTGGACGGGTGCCTGCACCCCACACCTTTGCTCCCGCTCCAAAGGGAGAGATACGGCTCATCTAGAAACCCAAGGAGCCACGTACAGCCCGAGCCCCATGTCTTATGTGAACACAGCCCAAAGCTTCTCTGCTCAAAGTTGGGTTCCTCACGCCTTGCAATAGCTCCAGCCAAAGGTCGGCAGGTCGAAGCACTGGGAGTGGGATGGTGCGAAATAAATTCAGGCGTCTGGGATGAAACAGGGATGGGAGACTCATTGGCCTTAAAAGTCTGAACCTGTTGGGTGAAGAACAGCTTTTATTCTTGTTTGGGTACAAAAGAGATCAACAGGCAGCAAAAAACAAACAAAAAAAAAATCATCACCTCCCGCCTCTTGTGCTGCATCCATCACTGGATCAGGGACATCTCCTTTTTGCCGCAGTGGTCTGTCCTTCCCCGGGCTGAGGAGCTCGGGGGCTTCACCGAGCCCCTGCTAGAAGGGGAAGGCCAATGGTTGCGTCTGCCCCATCCATGCTCCTTGGAAAGCCTTCGGTTGAGTAGGACAAGTCCCACGATGGAAGTCTTCGATCCATAGTGTAGGAAGCAATAGGACATCCTCCCTTTGGGACAGATCTCCTCAGTTTTTCCTTTTCATACACAATTTCACCACTTGAGATGAGAAAAATCATTTCTCGTGTCGGGCACGGAAAAGAACTGCACTGTCACCACTTCTCTAGACGGCTCATCCGATGGCATCTGTTTATTTACCAGGGTCCTTTTTCACTGGAGTGTTAAATACTGGATTAATAGGGGAATTGAATACTTCTCCGGCACCGTTGAAGCAACATCTCCTTACCTGAGGCACCACGTGTTCCTCTAAGGCTCATTAAGCAACACCGACCCCTCTTCGCCCGGTCCCCGAGAAAATGCTGCTATCGCCGAGCCCGCAGCGCGCCGGCTCAGATCCCGCTTGCAAAAGCATTGCTGGGGGGGGGTTTAGTCGCACCCACTGCGAGTAACGGCCGTAAAACGACACGGAAAGGCCACCCCAATTCCCTTGTCCCCATGCCAAGCATCCCAAAGAGAAACGAACTCGGCTCGGCTAACGCAGGAAAAGAGGGGAATTGGAGTTTGAGAATGATATCGCTCATTAATTTTCCTGGCAGGAGACAACGTCTTAATGCCAGGTAGGGTTTTTTGGGTCGTTTTTTTTAAGCAACATCACCGTTTCGTTTCAAATCTCTCTTAAACGACTTCTGAGTCACCGCGATAAATACTCCCCGTGCTTGCTTTCTGCTTCAGATCCCTTATAACTGCTGATGGATAAATTGCTCGAGTTACCCGGGATAAATCACGCGGGATAGCCAAATCTGTAATTAAAATGTCTCTCAACCCTTCCGTTAACTCTGACTTAGCGGGACCAGATGCATTGCGGCTGCAGGGAATAACCCGCTCGGGATCCGGCTCTGAAAAACGGGGCCTGGGAAGGAGAAACTGGCTCTGAAAGTGCCGACTCCGTATGGATCCTTTGGGAATACCACGTCCCTCTTCATCCCCCATCAAAAGGATTCAGGTACCGGGATCGATGGCACAAGCAGAGAGTTTTTCAAAGCCTTTTTTTTTTTTTTTTTGCCAAAAAGGAGCTTTTGAGCGTGCCAGTGGTTTGCGTTGGCTCCAATTTGGCCATGGAAAGCAAATTCCCCGCGCAGAGCTGGCAAGGAGCTGGGTGTTTTCTCCATCCCAGTTGTTCCGCTGGGAGGAAACAAAAGGGAAATAAAATAAAAACTGGTTGTTCACAACAAATCCTGGATTTTTAGACCGAGCCGGGCAGTTCTTGGGTCCGACCCACCTCGCGGGGTTTCCAGAGCATCCCGGCTGCCTGCAGGGACACGGCCCCATCCGTGAACCGGGGGCAGAAGGGGACAACAGGGACGGGCAGCAACATCACCCCAGCAGTGCAGGAGCATCATCCATCCCATCCCTTCCCATCCCATCCCATCCCATCCCTTCCCATCCCATCCCATCGTCCATCACCCGGCCCGTGCGGTCCTCGGTGGAGAGCAACAAGGCTCAGCACCTCTCTCCTCCCCTCCCTCCGTAATTAGGTCAATCGGAGAAGCAGGAGCCCTTTATTTATTATTGATGGGGAGAATCAAGCCGGCATCGATCGGCGCTGGGGAAGAGACTCGCCCCAGCACTTTCTGAAATAACCTGCCAAATAAGATTTTTGTTGGGGTTTTTTAATCTGTTGAGGGGGACCCAAGGACCCAAGCTCTCGGTGCTGGGTCCTTTGCGCTCTGCATCCCTGTTAAATCCTACTTTCCTGGCTGCCAGGTTTGCCATTATCCGGGAGCGGGTGGAGAAGGATGTTGGGGCTTTTGGGAAAAAAAAAACCAAATTGCAGAGCCGCAGCATCGCGACCGATCAACCTCGTCCCTGCCTGGGTCTCATCCGCAGCACCCATAAACCGGCGTGTTGGATTAAGACCTTGAAGAAGATGGGTTCCTCCCCCAAAAAGATCCATCACCTGGACAGCCCCAAAAGCAGGATGGCACTTGGGGACAAGGGGGACAACTAAGCTCCTCCTGGGCTTCTTCATCCCAAGGCAAAGCACAGCACATCCTCCCAGGGACAGACGTGAGCGGCTCAGTCCCGAGCTGGAGCTCACAATTCAGGACAGCTCATCAGCCTGAGCCACCCAAGTAATATTTGCCCCGGGCTGCCACAGCTTAATCCTCATTTTCTTCCTCACCACCCTCCAGATTTCCCTTCCCTGCATGATCCAGGCTGCATTTGCCAAAAAAAACCCAAAAAAACCAACCCAAAACAACCCTCAAATCTGCTCGAATAAATGCCCCAGAAAGCTCCCAGCCGGAGGAGACATCCCTGAGGATGCTGGCACCATCTCAGGACCTTTAAAGATGTCCTGGACCTGAGGACAACTCATCCTGCTGCCCGACAAGGAGCTGGGGGGGTGGTTAATGGTTTCGCTCCCCCAGCCCAGCGTCTGGGTGCTAAATAATAGTAATGGTACCTCCTGGCACCTCATTAAAAATTGCGCCGGCGCTTAATTCAGGCTGTAGATCAAAACCCCGAAACGAAATCACCATCCAGCCCCTTCTTAATCCGAGTTCGATACCAGCGCGCTTTCCATCGTCTCGCTTTTAGAAATAGTTTTCTATTGAAATGCAGAGCCTGGCTTCGTGCCCGGAGAAGGAGAGCTAAAAATAATCCTCCGTGGGCGATTTAGGAAAGTCCCTTCCCCACCGGTCCCCATCAGACCCCACTCGCGTCCCATGGATGGGATGAAGCAGCCTGAATTTCGGAGCGATCGCAGACGGATGACGACGTCCCTTCGGGATTTTGCTCTTCGTTCTGCTGCTGGAGGTATTAAAATAAAGAGGAGGGATGAGGGCAGGCATCTCTCCGTCACTGGAGTGGTTTTCCTCCCGCGCCGGGCGACGGATGAGGGCGGCACGGCGCGACGTGCTGCAGTGGCTGCAGGGGACCGGGGGCTGAAAGGGGGACAACAAATTTTCACGGCCAAAGCTGCATCCCAGAGACGATGCCGAGCCTGGAAAGCACTGTCCAAAACAACCCCCAAATTTATTTCTCAAGGCACAAAAATGCCCTTCAGATTCTGGATTTTAAATAAAGATG
This sequence comes from Grus americana, assembly GCF_028858705.1. Taxonomy (NCBI): domain Eukaryota; kingdom Metazoa; phylum Chordata; class Aves; order Gruiformes; family Gruidae; genus Grus; species Grus americana. The sequence continues at coordinate 2,634,954 of NC_072861.1, read as the reverse complement.
AAAACCGGCAGAAGAGCCATCGAAGGGCACAGCCAGGACTTCTCCACCCACCGGAGCAGGACCAAGGACACGCCACCCTGTTCACCTTGGGTGCCCCCCCACGCACCCTATAAGTACCCAGCAGCGGAGGGAGGGCCCCCAGGACACGTACGGGGGCGGGGGCAAAGACCCCTGATCCCACGGGAAACGCAAAGGCTCGACCCCGTGCACCGGCCAGGTTCATCCCCACCAGTGCTTCACCCCCAAAGCTTTGTCACCACGGGGAGGACAGGGGGGCTTCACCTGGCCGGCAGGTCGTGTCCCCCCCGCCAAGCCCTGCCTTTCACGCTCTCCCCCCCCCGCCCCCCAAAAAAAAAATCCCCCGGGGTTAATTTGAGGCAGGGAATTAACACCCCGATGGGATTTTGCATTTAAGGCAAAAATAAAAGTCCAGTGGGAACCACAGTGATACAACGTGAAAAAATAATTGTCCCCATACGTTCCCCCAGAGCAGCGAATCCATCGGGATCGAGAGCACCAACGCTGTCCTCCTGTCCCGCAGGTCCCATCCGTCTTCCCAGAGCCTCCGGGGCTCCATCCATCGCTCCCAGGGACCTCGCTGAGCCCATCGCTTCTCTCCAAGCCTCTGGGCTCGGAAAGGGCACCGAAATTTGCCCTGGAAGGCACCTGGAAGGCGGCTGGCTCGGCTGCGACCACGGGGGAGAGGGCACCGGAGGGTGCCGGGGTGGGGGAACGGTCACCCCCGGTTGCTCTCAGCCCAGCACGGGGATGGACAGACGGACAAGGAGGAGCTTCCTCCCCGAGAAGGATGCGCTGGTCTTCAGGGCTCGCCGGGGATGAAGAGACGCAGCGTGTCTCCCGCCCCAGGGCGCCCCGAAGACGTGGCCGGGGGAAGGAGGAAGGGTGACGGGGCGCGGGCCGAGGGGTGGCAGCGGGTCCGTGCTCTTCCCAGGGGACCCGGAGCTCGTCCCCACTGGGGACATCTCGGCTGGTCCAAGGCACAGGGCGCTGCTTGGGGGTGTCCCAGCTCCCGTCAATCAATTTCTTGTTCGTTATCTGGGGAAGAAACAAAAGAAAAACCTAAAAAAATTGGCAAAGGCATCAAAAAAGAATAATAATTCACAGGTCTCGAGTTAATTTGGCAGTTCTGGACTCTCCTCGCCCTGGAAAACTGGGATCCCCGCTCCCAGGGCTGATGCCCAGGTGTGGTTTTATCCCTCCATCCATCCTCCTGGCTAGAAACTCCCCCCCCGCCGCCGGCAAACCCTGGGAGATGTTATTCTTCAAGCTTCGGCTCTGCTGAAAAAGCGGTCGAGGACGTCTCGCACGTGGGGTTAAGCAAACAGGCTGCGTCGGGGACGGGAAGCCGAGCACGGTCTGCGGCAGCTCGCGAGGGGGTGATAAGGGAAGGAGGAGGGGAAAAAAAAATAAAGGGGGTGATAAGGGAAGGAGGAGGGGAAAAAAAAATAAAGGGAAAGCGGATTCGGTTGACGCTAAAGGTGCGAAGGGAGAAAAGGCTTTTATAAACCGATCGGGGTGGGGGAGAAAGCGGCGTTAAAAGAAAAAAAAGAGGGCTGTTAATTAATGAGGGAGGGTTAAATTAGCAGAGGTTCGCCAGCAGCAGAGGCCGAGCATCTGCTTTTAATAAGAAAGGAAAGAAATTAAATGCTGGAGGTCTCGGGAGGAGGATGAGTCGGGAAAGAGGGGGGCTGATCGGACGTGGAAAGTGCTGGAGCCCAGCGTCGGGCTGGGATGGGTGATGGCAGCATCGAGCCAGGAGTTTGGGAGAAGAAAGGCAGAAAAAGGAGGTGGGATTCTTAATTTTCATGGATTTCCACCAACAATTCAGCACCAGGCTGCTGCTGGGGAATTCCGCGTGGGGAGGGATGAAGCTCATGCGAGGCAAGGATGGACCCCATCGATTCTCCTTCCTCTTAGCAAAGCCACAGCAACGCTCAAAAAGGACCCGAATTCCCCGCAACGACCCCGGTCGGAGGCTTTTCTCAGCCTCGAACTGCCCAAGAAAAGGAAGAATAAAAAGAGCCGTCACGTTGAAGTCACCGGCCGCGTCGTTCCGTTGCTGCTGGGAGATGAGGAGCGGTGGCCAGAGCAAGCGCAGCCCAAAGCGGAGTGGAAATGGGTGCTGGGAAATAATCCATCTGGGAAAATTCGATTGAAAATGGAGCAGGGGGGTGGGAAAAAAAAAGGAAAAAAAAAAAAAGGGAAAAAACCACCCAAAAAGCCACTAATGGATGATGGGGATGCAACAGATGTTTTACACTTAGATCTGAGCATCATCTCCGGCGTGCTCAGGAAGAAACCTTCCCCACGAGCCGGCTCACGGTCCTATGCCGTCGCCTGACAAACGCACTCACCGTCGTTGCTCTCCGCGCTCTTCAGCGGCTGCAGGGCTGCGAAAAGCAAAACAGCACAAGGTCAGAGCCCGCCGCGCGGGACGGGGCTCGGCAAGGGAATGCCTCCCTTGGAGGAACCAGCTAAAAGCTCCATTTTGGGGGAAGCCACCCCAAAATTGGGAAGCACCCACCGATTTCTATCACAAACCAACCCCCAATCCCTAAATCTCCCCGGCAACGAAGGAGCCGGCATCCCAAGCGGGTTTCATCCTGTGCCAGCGGATAAAGGCAATCACCGGGTATACAATTAATCCGTTTGATGACAGCATCGGGCGAGCACGGCGCTGAGCACCGACGGAGGGTGCAAAGCACGCCGGGTGTTTGCGTGCATAGGGGACGGCGGCGCTCGCGTATAGAATAAGCAAGAATCACGCACCCACCTGTCTTGGGTTCTTCCCCCTCCTCATCCTGCTCCTCCGTCCCTGCAAAAGAGCGAGCGGAAACGTGAAGCATCTGCCGGGTTTCACCCCTGAACCCCATTTTTCCCGGGCAGCCGGGCTTGGCGGATGTCCCTTGGATGGTCACCATCCCCAGCTGCACGCAGACACCCGCCATCGCCGCACGTCTGCTCGGGACCGGGCGCTGCCAACCCGCTGGCGACGCTCAGGGAAGAGGCGATTGGTACCCACCTCACACCCAGCCACCCCCTCGAGGGTATTTTCCCCCATCTCAAGGCTGTGTTGGGGTGGCAAAGCAGGAAAAAAAACCAAACAAAAAACAAAAAAACCCAAAAAACCCCCAAAAACCCGCAGCCGCTCGCCTCCCTATTTATAGCACGGCTGCCATCTGGAGCGGCGCTCGGTGAAGGGCTTAGCTGGGAGACCACGGATCCCCCAACGCCTCCGGGATAACCCCATCGGCACCGAGGGATGAGCATCCGCAGCTCACCCCATCTGGGAGCCCGGGAGCTTTGCACCCCACAGCTGAAACCTCCTCTTGATGCTGTTCCTGGGCAGGAAAAAAAAAAACGGCAAAAATTGCTCCTCTTGCCTCCCCCAGGGCTGCCAGGCTCGCAGGCAGGGTCCCTGCCTGCTTTCGGGCTGACCGAGAGGCGCGGCAAAAGGTTCTTGCTAAGGGCGTGCGGTTATCGGTGCAAAACATCGCGGGCCGGGAGCCGAAGGGGCCACAGCTGAGCGTCACGGCGTTGCAAATCCCTCGGCTGGGGAGAAAATACACCATTACAGAGGGGGAAAAAAAATATATATTTTTTTTTTTTTTTATATATATATATAATCTCCTGCAGATGATTCCCTGGAATCTGCTAGGGAAAAACCCTCTCGGTCACCCGACAGCCAGGCATCGGTCGCGGTGGCACCGCCGTCCGCCCTGGCGGAGAGGGGGGGGAGCGAAGCGGGACCCCCCCATCGGGGGAGGGAGGCTGCGGGTCCCGGCCCTGCAACGCGCTGCTGGCGGGGAACAGCTTTGGCAAAGCGAACGCCTCGGGAGGCGGCGAGAGAAAACAAACGGGGAACGCCAGCAAAGCTGCTTCTGCAGCCATTTTCGGAGCACGGCAGCTTTTTGAAGGCAACAAAGCTGCCCCTTTTTGTGCAAACAGCTCTTCGTCATCATCATCATCATCATAAAAAAAAAAAGCCAACCACAAACAGGAGGAGGATGCAGAAAACAAGAGCACGGAGCATCTCTCTCGTGCTCCTTCTGCGTGTCAAAGCGCTCGGCATCGCCACGGCGGCAAGCGCTAGAGGCATCTTCTCGAAGGAGATGCCCCACGCACGCCCGGCTGCGGGTACGGGACGCGCAGAGGATGCTCGGAGCGGGACGGTGAAAGGGGGAAGAGACGCTGGGTGGGAGGAAAACTCAGGCGTACGTTTGAAAGAGCCGCCCCGGAGCAACGCGCGCAGCCGGCGTGGGCTCTCCGGTACGGATCTGCTGGTGGCCCGCCAACCCCAGCGGCTCCGAGCATCCCTTCATCCTTTAAAAGATGCCACCACCAAGGCAAACTCGTGCCAGTTAAAATTTCCCCTGGCTCCATCCGTCCATCCATCCATCCATCCGTCCATCCGTCACCCCCTGCAAACCCCATCCCTTTTTTTTTTGGGGGGGGGGGGTGTCGGTGCGACAGCCGCCACGTTACCTGCGTTTTCTTCCTCTTCCTCGCAGCTCTGGCGGATTTTCTTCTGGCACACGTACGCCAGGACGGCGAGCAGCACCACGACGCAGACGGCGAGTCCAACCGTCACCCAGAGAGCCACGGCGGGGAAGGCGAGGTGTTGGCCTTGCAGGGAAGGAGGGGAGGTTGGAAGGGGGGGCGGAGAGAAATACCACCGCGGTGAGCATCGCCGCCGGACCAAGGGGATGCGGCCCTGCCAGCCGGGACTCGGCGGCAGCGGGGACGCGTCCCCACGGAGGGAGTCAGCGGCATTAAGGGGTGGCTTTGGAAATAAAACCGGCAGCGCCTCTAATGACCGTCTCCCCCAGCAGGTCTTGAGTCGCTCCCTAAAATACTTCATTAACCTTTAAATAATTGCACTTATAAATTCCACCGGCAGGCTGACCCTTCACTTTGAGAAGCTCAAGAGAAGCGTCAGATGATGCTCCACCCGCTTCCTTCTCCTCTTTCATCTCAACGCCACGGGACCGGGAAGGACGGGGACCGGGGGATATTTCCTAGAGCGCTGGAATATGATTTTTCCCCGTAACTTTGCTCCTTTTTTCAAAGGGTCTTGCCCCAAACGTCACCCCCCAGGGTGACAACTTGCTCTCGCGAGCCCACGCCAAAGCCACCCCTCTGCCCCCAACCAGCAGCATCCACGCAAGTTCTCCTGCAAGAGTTTGGGGTGCATCCAGCCAAAAAGTTTATGCTCCACCGGGGACCCACCTTCCCAACCCAGCAAGTGCCGTACCGAGGGTAATTAAACGCTAATTAACGCTACGAGGGAGCGCACGGGGTTATAAAGAGCTCCAGGAGGGCGGCGGGAGGAGCTCGGAGCGAAGCGGCGAGGCTGAACGCCTTTGATGAACTCCTCCAGCCCGTATTTCTGAAGTAGGATTGTCGCAGCTGGGATGGAGAACCCCAAATCGAGAGCACCCCGTGGCCACGTGCTAAGGAGAAGACAAGTACCGCGCCCCGCCCTGGCTTTCGGGGGTGGTTTAGACTTGGACGGGACAACTAGGAAAGCTAGAGACTAAGAACCGAGGATGCTGGTTCTAGGTGGGACGCTGGCGTGGGGTGACGGGGAGGACAGCACAGCCTCAAGTCACCCTTGTAGGTCCATGGGGAGAGAGGTAGAATGGGGATACGGGGTAGCAACCCCCAGGGTGGCTCTGGGCCACAGTAGGGATCCCGGTGCCACCACGGTCACCTTCTTGAGACAGAGCTCATCCCTTCCTTCCCCCCAATTTTGGCCCTCGCTCGCTCACCTGTGATGGTGACGGAGGCTTGGGTCTCCTGCTGCAGCACCGGGTTTCGCACCAGGCAGGAGTAGGTGCTGCTGGGCTCCACCAGCACCTGGAGGACGCTGTGCACATCAAAGAGACCTTCCTCGTTGGCCACCTGGGACGTGGTGACGTTTTCAGTGATGTTGCTGCCCCGGCTGTCCTGCCAGAAGACGTTGGCCTCGGGGTAGCCGCGGGAAGCGTGGCAAGTCACGGCCGCCAGATCTCCTGGCTTCAAGTCCTTGTTGGGCTCCAGGTTCATATTAGGCTTGGAGTAGGGAGCTGCAAGGGAGAGGACAGCTGGCATGAAGCGATGGAGACGACCAAAGCATCAGGATCTGGAGCAACCCAATGAGATTGGGCAACCCCAGGACAAACTCTTCCAGCTGATAAGACCAACCAGCGGAAGCCTCCCCAGCTTTGGTTCATTTATGGCCATCCTTCCAGGTGGCATCTCAACTGAGAGCCTCTCCATCATGACAAGGAAGGGACCACACTCCTCACCAGCAATATTTTAGGGGGATGCAGCTGGACGGTCTCTAACAGAAAGCTGAATTCTTCGGGAGACCACAGCAGGAGTGGAGAGAGAAAGAGGCTCCATGAAGGACCAAAGCACGATGGAGAACCCTTCTCTTTGGGGAATACATGGAAGGACGCCCCAACTCTCCATCTCTCACCTGCCACCTGCAACGTCACGGCCGCGCTGCTGTAGTCCCGGACCCGGACGAAGCAGGTGAAGCTGCCCTCATCCGAGATCTCCACGCGTCGCAGGAGCAGCGAGACGTTGCCCTGGGCCAGCTGGTCGTAGAAGAGGGCCGTACGGTTGGCGTAGCCCCCGCCCTGGTCTGCCAGCTGGTCCTGGCCACCGGAGAAGCTGTGGACCAAGCGTTTGGTGTCCGTCAGCTGCCAGATGAGGCTCAGGTCGTTGAGGCTGAAGTTGGCCTCAGGGGAGAAGGAGCAGCGCAGGGTGACGTCTCGGCCAAAAAGAGCCACCACGGGTTCATCCGGGACCTGGATCTCCATGGCACCTGCGGGAGGGTGGCAAGGGCAAAAGCACGTGGTGGTGAGACCCTCCAGAAGCACCTCCTGAATTCTCCATCTAGATAACAGCTAAGCAAACCAAGGGATGCCCACGGGAGGGACCCAAGGACAGGTGGCATCTCAGGACCTTCCCCAGCCAAGCCCACCCCACATCCAGCACCAAACCTGGGGCATCGCTGCCTTCAGCCATCAGCTGCGGCCACCGGCACCCAAACCTGCACCCCCCCGGGGACACGCAGCCCGGTTTCTCCCCGTAGGGAGAGGAGGTCGGCGGGTGACGAAGGTGACGACACAGTCCCACGTCCTCCAGGCAGTGCCGTGGCCGGTCTGGCAGGCGCTAGATGGCACCAGCGCTCCAGCGCGATGCCAACCGGCGCGCCACGGCGAGATGCCAACCTCTTCCCAGCGCCGCGGCACGCCGCCAATCACGTCGCCGAGCCACGGCGGGATGCCAACCCTGCCGCTGCGTCAGGGAGCGATGCCAACCCTGCTGAGGCTGCCGGACCCTCTGTGTTCGGAGTTAGTTTTGGGGTCCCTCCAAGCGAACCCATCGGCGCTTCATACACCAATTCCTCCCAACCCCAAAACGAGGAGGAAAAGGGCGAAAAAAAAAATAAATAAATCTCATCTCCGACCAAGAGAGGTAGATTTGCTTCATATTCTGACCTCGACGCCGTTGCAGAACACAGCAACGCCGTTACCCGCAGCAAAAACCTCCCTGGGGACGAGGGCAGCGGCGAGACATTAAATTTTAAGCAAGAGCCCGAACGGGGGGGAGGACGAAGAGGCGCGGGAGGGGGCCGGGCTGGAGAAGACCTGCCAGGGGCCGCAGACGGGCAGACAGGCAGGAGGAGAGCGCTCGGGCAGCCTGCCTGGCTCGTGGCAGACTCGAGAGCGTCACGTCTCCCTCCGGCTAATAATAAATGCCAGCGGGTTTTAGGAATATTACCCAGCTTGGCCGGAACCGCTGCTGAGCATCCCGAAAGGATTCAGTCCCGACGTCTCTCCCAGGTTGAGGTGCTGCAACCTGGGGGGGCAGAAGCTGCAGCGCATGGGGACAGACCCGGGGAAGCAAAAAAAACCCAAAAACTTCAGGATTTGGTCCTTCCATGGCTTCGCCATTCAGTTGTAGCGCACGGGAGGCGGTGGCCCACGTGCAGCAGAAGCCATCGCACCCGTGGGGTGATGCTCTGGGCGGCTGGAGGACCACGAAACCAGGAGAAACGCTTTGCGGGTGCTACCTCCAGGAACCACAGGTCAAAGGCAGCTTTCTTGGGATGAACGTGCGGTATTCGGGACACCTCCTTTGGGGTGGTACCACCCCCAAACCCCCCCTGCCCCGCTCACCTGCCAGGCTGAGCACCAGCGCTCCCAGGGCAAGCAGCGGGCAGAGCATCCTTGGCACGAGCAAAGGGCGGGTCAGAAAGCAGAAGCGAGCACGGCCCCGGGGGTCCTTCTCACGGGGAGTCTTCTCTCTCACGGAAAGCGCCCTGAGCTGGGGAAAACCAGAAGAAAACACTTGAGACGGCGCTGGGGACGAGGGGCAGAGAGCAGGAGAGGGCAGGAGATCGGCATCAGGCAGGGGGTCCCGTGCCAGACGTCTCCTCCGGGTGCCGGGCGGCAAGCAGAGCACCCACCCCATCGTAAACCGCAGGAAGGGAGGGGGGGGTCGCCCCCAGCCCGGCACATCGGGGAACCGACGGACGCGGAGGCAGCTCTCGTGCCGGAGGCGCTGGCCGGTGCCCCAGGAAGCCACGTGAGCCTCTTCCCCTCCTCGCTGCTTCTCCTCCCTTTTTGTTTCTCTCTTTCCCAGCTTTTCTCCGCAGCTTTTTTGGCTGTTACGTCCCCGTCCTCCGAGAGGAGGCAACTCGCTCCCGATATCCAAAACGGCTAAAAACCAAAAATAAGAGGTTTGCAGATTCCTGGCTCCGCCGGCAGCTTTGAGGGCTGCGAGGTTCATCCCTGCTCTGCGGCAGGAAAGTCTCCGGCATGAGGTCGCCCCAAAAAAACGGGGAATAAAACCAGAGCATCTGGGAGCTGGATGCGGGGAGAGGCAAGGGCAAGCCGCCCGGCACCGCTGGCTACCGTGGCTCGCTTCCCGAGCATCCCTCTCCAGCCGTGCCAAGAGCTCGCCGGGCTCCTCGTGACTCGCATTCCTCCCTCGTAGCATAACCGAGCCCCAGATATCGCAGCCAGCGTCACCGCTGCCGCGTCCCATCCCTGTCCCAGCACATCCCAGGGCCCCGCTGCTCCGCTCGGAGCCTTTACCGCCGACGGTTTTCGGCACGATAGCCGTATTTGCAATAAATCGGAGTCACGGCACCGGTTTCCTGGGGTGCAGGGGGAACAAATTCGGCTGTTGGCGCCTTCCTCTTTAAATCCCCTTTAATCGGGGAGACGGCAGCCCCGAAGCTCAGCTCGGCTCCAGGGGGAAACTGAGGCACGGCTCTGCCCCAAGAGCTCTGGGGGAAGCATCTCCTCTCCTTCCCTCCCGAGCACGAGGCTCCTTTGGGAAAAACAAATTATCCAGCTTTTTTTTTTTTTTTTTTTTTTTTTCTTAAACCAGATCCCTGACCCTCACCTTTTCCCAAGCGGACGAGCCCAGAGCAAGCCCCGAGCAGCCAGGAAAGGAGGGAATTGCGGTGGGAGAAGGTGACGGGGCATCGCCCAGCTGCCCGGGCGAGGGAAACCGTGACTCATCTCGCTCACGGTTCACCCTTCAAGTTCTTTCCTTTTCCTGGTGATGCTTAAATAAATTATATTTTATAGGTTTCGTGACCTACGAGTCCTGCCAGACCATCTCAGAGGTGTCACAGAAAGGAGACGCCCGTGTCCGCAACCCTCCTTCTGCAGTCGGGAGTCTTTCAGCAGGCGTCTCGCCTTTCCGTGACTCAGTTTCCCCATCCCTGAGGTCTGAGCCCGGCCGAAGGACGGGCTTTGCCCCGGACCCGAGGTTTCATCGCGAAGTCGGGATATAACGAACCCTACGAAGAGGGACGTCCTCGCGCACGGCAAGCCAGGAAGGCTGAACCCTCCAGAAACCCAAGGAAGAAAATAAATTCTTTGTTGCAGCGGGACCCTGGGGACCATCCATCACCATTTAATATTTACTATCACGCAGCCCAAACGCTGGGTTTTTATAATATCCAGATTCTCAGCTGCCAAATTATCGCCCGGAGGCGTAAAGAAAACATCTGCCGGTCCAGGGAGAAGAAATCCTCACGCACCAGCTTTTGTGGGTGCCCGGGCTGAGCCCCCCGCTTTCCTCCTCTCCTACCCAGGGTTTGCGCCAGAGAAAAGCCCAGCTCTGCTTCAGACTATTTTTTAGTCCCTGCTTAACTTCTCGGCACGGCTTACAAAGCGGGACCCTGCGGGGCTGGGGGACGTGGCAAAAGAGGGATGGAAAGATGGGGTGCGGCCCCCAAACCCGAGGTGGGGATTTGGGGTGCGGCCCCCAAACCCAAGGTGGGGATTTGGGGTGCGGCCCCCAAATCCCAGGAGAGGATTTGAAGTGCAGCCCCCAAATCCCAAGGTGGGGATTTGGGGCACAGCCCCCAAACCCCAAGCAAGGATTTGAGGTGCAGCCCCCAAACCCGAGGCGGTGATTTGGGGTGCAGCCTCCAAACTCCAGGTGAGGATTTGGGGTGCAGCCCCCAAGCTCCAGGCGGGGATTTGGGGTGCGCTATTTGGCGGTGGAAAGGAAGGGATGGGGTTATCCTTTTGCTCATCCCGAGGAAAAGGGGTGCAATCGCTTCCTCTTGGGACTCGGTTTTCCGTCCCACGCGTGGGGTGGCTTGTAGCTCTATACGTTAAACGAGCATCCGGCAACACCGCCCACACCCCCCCACACCCCGGCACCGGCTCTGCCCGGCTGCCCCACGCCACCCCGGCGGGACACGGCTCGGGTGGAGCCTCATTCATTTCTCCCTCCCGGAACAACGCCCCGGGTTTCCGAGCCCCGTCCCCGCGGGAGGGGAGAAACGGGAGCCGGCGGCTCCTCCCGCCGGGGGCTGCAGCGAGGCCCCGTTCACCCGGCTCACACACACACCCACACACACCCCCCCCAACCCGAGAACCCCGGCCCCCCGTTCCCCGCCGTGTCCCGCCGGGCCGGGCGCGGGCACTTACCGGGAAGGCGGCGCGGGACGGGCGGGAGCGCGCGCTCCGCCACGGGCGGGCCGGTCCCCGGGCGGCGGCTTCGGCCCCGATTGGCTGCGGCTGCTTCCTGCGTGGGGGAGCGGGGGGGGGGGGGGGAGGAGGAGGAGGAGGAGGAGGGGCAGGGCTGGGTCGCGGGTCCTGCGGGGGCGCGGGGGGGGCGGGGATTGGGGTGCGCGGGGCTGGGGCTTGGGGTGCACGGAGCCAGGGGATTGGGGTGCGCGGGGGTGGGGTGCACCGAGTCAAGGGATTGGGGTGCGCGGGGCTGGGGCTTGGGGTGCACCGAACGAGGGGATTGGGGTGCGCGGGGGTGGGGTGCACGGAGCCAGGGGATTGGGGTGCACAGGGCCGGGAGTTGGGGTGCACAGGGCTGGGAGATTGGGGTGCTCCAAGCCAGGGGATTGGGGTGCACGGGGCCAGGGAGTTGGGGTGCACCGAGCCAGGGGATTGGGGTGCACGGGGCTGGGGAGTTGGGGAGCACTGAGCCAGGGGATTGGGGTGAACAGGGCTGGGGCATTGGGGTGCTCCAAACCAGGAAATTGGGGTGCATGGGGCTGGGGAGTTGGGGAGCACCGAGCCAGGGGATTGGGGTGCACGGGGCTGGGGAGTTGGGGACCACCAAGCCAGGGGATTGGGGTGAACAGCGCTGGGGCATTGCGGTGCACCGAGCCAGGGAATTGGGGTGCACGGGCCTGGGGCATTAGGGTGCTCCAAGCCAGGAGGTTGGGGTGCACAGGGCTGGGGAGTTGGGGAGCACCGAGCCAGGGGATTGGGGTGCACGGGGCTGGGGAGTTGGGGACCACCAAGCCAGGGGATTGGGGTGAACAGCGCTGGGGCATTGCGGTGCACCGAGCCAGGGAATTGGGGTGCACGGGCCTGGGGAGTTGGGGTGCACTGAGCCAGGGCATTAGGGTGCTCCAAGCCAGGAGGTTGGGGTGCACAGGGCTGGGGAGTTGGGGAGCACCGAGCCAGGGCATTGGGGTCCATGGGGCTGGGTCATTGGGGTGCTCCAAGCCAGGGATTTGGGGTGAACGGGGCTGGGGCATTGAGGTGCACCGAACAAGGGGACTGGGGTGCACAGTCTGGGAGTTGGGGAGCACCGAGCTAGGGGATTGCGGTGCACAGAGCTGGGGTATTGGGGTGCACATAGCTGCAGACTGGAGGACACCAAGACATGGGGATTGGGGTGCACATAGCTAGGGGTTGGGGAGCACGGAGCCAATGGATTGGGGTGCATGGGGCTGGGGAGTTGGGGAGCACCAAGACATGGGGATCAGGAAGCACAGGGCTAGGGGCCTGGGGTGCATATAGCTGCGGATTGGGGAGCACAGGGCTGGGGACTTGGGGTACACAGAGTCAGGGTTTGGGGTACATGGGGCTGGGGAGTTGGGGAGCACACGGCTGGGGGATTGGGGTGCACACTGCACCTGGGCATTGGGGTGCAGAGAGCCGAGGAACCTGAGCATATGGAGCCAGGAGGACTCGGGTGCACAGAGCCAGGGGACTGGGATACACACAGCCTGGGCATTGGGGTGCATGGAACTGGGGTACACACTAACCCAGGGCATTGGGGTGCACAGAGCCAGGGGACCAGGGTGCTTTAAGCCAGCAGATTGGGGTACATGGAGCCAGGGAACCAGAGCACAGCAAGCTGGGGGATGTTGGGGTACACAGAACTGGGGGACCAGGACACACCAATCCAGAGGACTGGGGAGCACAGAACCAGGGGATGTTGGGGTGCACAGAGCCAGGGCGTGAAGCCCTCAAAGCTGGGAGATGCGGCCACACAGACCTAAGGGACTGGGGTTCACTGCCCCAGAGGATTGGGGTGCACGGAGCCAGGGATTTTGGACACCTCAGAGCAGGGGGACTGGGTGCACAGAGCCAGGGGATTAGAGCATTTGTACCTGGGGCCTTGGGGTGCACGGAGCTGGGGCTTTGGAGCCCTCAGATTCGAGGGACTGGGGTGCACGGAGCCAGGCTGAGCCGTCTCCTCCATGGAGGACCAAAGGCAGCTGGAGTTTCCCCTGCGGAGACACAGGCCACTTCCCGGGGCAAAAACCTGGCTAATGATTTACCCGTGCCGGCTGCCCGCAGGCACCGGCAGTCCCACGCCATGCTTGGTGGAAGACGCTTCTGGGGAACTAGGGGAGGAACCCCCAAATATGTGGGAGCTGCGGTGCCGGAAGGGGACACCCATGAGGGTCCCCCACCTAGAAAAGCAGGACCCCAGATGCGCGAGGCATCGAGGCAACCTTCCTCCTGCATCGACCACACAAAAGAAGCGTGGTTTCCTCGGAAAATTCATCTCGCCGCCTTTTGGAGTTTGCTTTTCTGGGGGTGCAGCCCAGCTGGGCTCTAGGGGGACGCCGCCATCGCTCCCACAACCCATCGGGTCGCTTTTGGCCGGGGCAGGACCACGGCGCTGAGCTTCCTCCCACGCTCCCCCGCGCACAATGTCTCCTTTTATACAGCCTCGGGCAGGCAGGCGCTCAGCACCGCTCCCCGACGCGCGCAGGAGGGACGCGTCGGGACCGGGGAAGCGAACGCGGCAGGAAAAGAGGAAGAGGAGGAGGAAGAGCGAGGCACCGGGAGGGAGCCGGGCTTTTTTCAAGGGCGATTTTTCAGCAGCACACACAGACCAGATGTTTCCCCAAAGGAAGCAGCTTCTTGGTTTTAACCTGTTTTTCCTCCGGGGCCCCTCGACAGCAGCAGCTCTTGCCGTGTCGCCGAGGTTCCGGGGGCCGCAGTTTGCGTCCCAGGTGCCCGCGTGGGAGGTTTGGGTCTTTCATTGCTCCGGAGCAAAGGAAGCTCCTCACCCTTCTGATTACAGAGGAAAACTGGAACAACCAAACCTGGAGAGCTTAAAATTAAAAGGCAAATAAAAATAACCTGAAACATGCTATATTTAAAACAATTTCTTTTTTTCCCCGCCCCCCCCTCGCAGGAAGGATTTTGCAGCGACAGAGCTGGTAATAAGGCTGCACGCCTTGACCCAGGCACCGTGGGTGACAGCAGCGAGAACGAGAAAGGATGAAGCCAATATACTTCAAAAGCCTGCGACTAAATCGGGAGCCCTGCGCTCCGTTCGCAGATGCGCCCTGCGAATCAAGAGGATTTCTCTTTCCACGGCCAGCCTGGCCAATGCTGGATTGCAGAGAAGGTGCGTGATCCCAGGCCATGCAGGAGCCGAGAAGCTCCTGTAGATCAGACACGAGCCGCGCCAAACCCGTTGGCACATCGTCCCCATCATTTTTTGGGGGGTTGATGGAGAACATCCAACCATCAGTCCCCAATGCTGCAGCAGGGAGACAGGAGCAGGCTGCAGGAACCTTTTGCATGAACCGATTCCCTCTCCCACACCACATCAGCGACAGGTCCACGGGCATCTCCATCATCAAAAGCTCAGCAACCCCCCCCAAAAAAATGCAGCTGGAGCCTGAGGGTTTCACAAAGATTTCCCCCCCCCCCCCCAAAAAAAAAAAAGACACAAACTCCCACCACTGCCCAGGACAGAGCTTCACACCATCATGGATGGCTTCATCGCTTTGTCCCTTCAGTTCACATGATAAAAAGCATCATCGCGGCTTTGATATCTTAACCACAAGTGCAACTCCGCTCCTGTTAGTCTTTGAAGGTACAAAGCGAGCATCTGAGCACCGGGAGCTTTCTTAGCATTAAATACAAACACCAAAAAAAAAAAAAAAAAGGAGAAACTAAGGAGCTTGGAAACAAAGGCTGATTTTTCAACATCAAAACTAGCTAAAAATTCAAATCCATGCTGCTTGCAAGGTTGCTCATAATTAACAATGAAAGGGCTTCTGGGGAGGAATTTAAATAGTAGATGTTCTCCATCCCAAATGATTATTTTTGACTAATTTTCTTTCCTCAAACCCTGCAATACCCAAGGTATGTGCATAAGAAATGTGCATAATAATGCAGCTGACAAAAAAAACACATCCAGAAAGGCAAAGAAAAGGGCTGCAATTTGCAAGTTTAATTTCATGCTCAGCCAGAATTTGATCAAAGAGAGGAGGGATAGCCGGAGAGGACGGATGGAGGTGCCGGGGCAAATCCGGAGCTTCCCGACAAGGTGTCTGCAGCATGCAGGTCAGCTCTGTGCATCCCAGGGAGGTTTTTGCATGGAAGGTTTCTCCTTCCCATCATCATCATCATGGAAATACTGCAGAGCACCAGCAGTTTCCAGCTGCTAACGATGGAGAAATCAAATATGTAATGCCCAGGAGGATCTCCCGTATTTCCTTCCAGCACAGGGCATCTGGCACACATCATCATCATCATCACTTCAGTACAAGGCAGGGGGGTGGAGGGTAAATCCCACCTCAGCTACCTGAAGATTTCCATCCCCCAAAAGCTGCCAAAATCATCCGTTTTAGAACCAAACATCAGTCGGATCCCCACGGGGGTAACTGCGTTATCCCTACAGGTGAGCAGCTGCAGCTACTCCACTGCAGAATCCTCGGACATACGGAAAACAGCTCCGGCTCCTCTCGCTGCAGCCTCAAGCCAATGCAAGGAACATCGCGGTGGCGAAAAGCGAAGGATGCGGAGGAGGAGGAAGAGGGTTTTGAGGCCGCTTTGAACCAAGAGGCAGAGCAGCGAGCCAGTCCCAAGAGGAAACAATCCCGACGACGCTAAGCTGGGGCTCCCAAGCCTTTTTTTTTTTTGATGAGGCTGCATCTGGATAACCTCAATCCTTGCTCGCTCAGGAGGAATGGAGCCAAAGTGCTTTGGATGCGGCCGTCCCGAGACGCAGGGTCAGGGCTGGGGACGGTGAGTCACTCGCCACCAGCCAAGTACAGATGTTTTAGGTCTGCACATGTGGTAGGAGGCTGCTTTAGAGAGAGCTGGGTGTTTTTGCAGCACACAAGGGTCATTCATAAGCAGAGAGCCCGGCAATGGACTCCAGATGGACAACCACACCAGTGGGATGCTGGCGATACTGGGACGAGCTCCCAGATGTGGGTGAACATCTGGCCAAGACCCAAGCCTGCACCTGGGTGGCACCCAAGTACACACCAGCCTTTTCCCCTCTCCTTCCCAAGCACAGACCCAGCAGGTCCCCGCTGCCAGGAGATGCTCAAAATGGGGGCTTGGAGCCTAGGTCTGTCCTTCGGTTCAGACCAGGTACCGCAAATCATTCTCCCCTAAATTCAGGAGGGCTTTTATCTGTCCTAAAATCCGGATGGGACCCGGAATGGCAGTAGCCAAAGGTGCTAGAGGTCTGGGTTGCCAGTGCTGGTGCTCCCACAACCGCAGATGAACCGATCTTGCTGACCTGTATTTGAAAAATTAACAATTTATTGGGATTAGCACCCCAAATTCACACCGGGGAGCCCCACTGCAAGGGAAAGGGGTGGGAGCATGCACTGGAGAGCAGGGAAGAGGCCAGGATTACAACCATCTTTTACTTAGTTTTGCCCAAACTGTTGCAAAATTACCCCGAAGGGGCTGCAAGAGGTAACGAGGGAGGGCGAGCACAGGGTAAGCCCACGAGATGGGGGTCTGCACCCCCTGGAAAAACGCTTACGTGTCAGGAGAGCCCTGCCAACACACAGCCTTGCCAAGGGCGCTTCTTTTCACCCAGGGGCTCTCAGGAGCAGGAGGGTGAAGGTGTCCTGTTTGCAGAGGCTTTTCTGCAGCCTGCCTTGGAGCAAACTGCAGGATGAAGAGACTTTTTTTTTTTTTTTTTGGAGCTGCATTGCTTTTGAGGCACACGGGGACCAGGAGCGAGCTGTTAGGCTGAGCTGTGCACCAGGCCCTTGGAGAGGACTTCCCCTCCCCCAGGCACGGAAAATGAGGCTTTTTTTTCCTCCTCCTTTCCTCCCACTTTGTTTCCACATCCCTCCCAGGCATCCCCCAGTCCTTGCGGCCAACAGCATCCGCAGCATGAAGGACCTCTCCTGCAGCCACCACCTCTGCTCTCCAGCAACCCCACCGGACCAAGGGAGGCCGGGACTCATCACCCAACAGCCAGCAAGGACAACACAAAGAAGGAAAAAAGGGGTTTTTTCCCCAAATCTGAGAAATATGAGAAGAGCTTCTCCAAATACATTGCTCCTCTAGCTGTCGCCAGAGCCTTCCTCTGTCCCCGAGCTGCCCTCGCAGCGGGATAGCCAGGGGCTGTCCCTCCTCATCCTCCTCCAGCCAGGCTGTGGATGCCAGCGTGGAAGGGAGCAGGCAGGAGCAGCGCACCTGCAAAAATGCCCCAAGTCCAGCACAGACAGCTTTGCAAAACGCATCTCCCTGTCCAGTACGTGACTGGGACCACTGGACACCCCAGCTCAGGTCCTGCCATGTGTCCTCTTTAATACAGACTGAGCCAGAGGTGGGGGCAGAACTGGGGGGCTGCAGAATCCACCCTGACATGGGGTGAAGTCCCCACAGCGCTGGCAGCTCCCCCCCAAATTCCACATCGCGGAGGCAGGAGGAATTTCGCAGCAGGGATGTTTCAAAGATCACATCCACGCATTTCCACCCCCCCTTATCAGATAGATACTCCCATTAACCCCCCCCAGCTTTCATCGCTTTCCGATGACAACAACCAAACTCTGCCATCAGCCCTAGCAAAGCACATTTACCCGGCGTCCCCGCACCCATCATCGTGGCGTCGTGGGTTCCGTCTCCCAACCACACCAGACGAATCGCCTGTTCACAGAAGAGCAGACAGGAGCACAGGGTTTTCTGGTTCGGTTACAAAGCATGCGCTGCATTTTCATCTCCCAGGAAATTAATTCAGTTCAGAGCAGGCTAGCTATCTGTACATATTAGTAAGGTATTTTCTTATCAGAGAAATACAAGGCTTTTCTTTTCCCCAGTAACACCTCTGCAAGATTACTTTTACCATTACTTTTATCAATTCATGATTAAAAAAAGCTTTTTCTTCAATAAACTCAAAACCCCACATTGCTACAATAAGCAGCTCCACGTAGGCACCACAGCAGCAACAGCACACCCAACCTCAAGCATATGCGCAAGGGAAATCAAGCAGAATAAATACCTGGGCAGTGCCAAAGTGGAGCCGTAGCGCTGCAGGACGGGATCACCACGTCCCAAGGAAAGCAGTGACACCGCAGTCCAGCCGGGGACAACTTCAAAAGATCTCGCAGCGCTGAAGATCAAAGCGTGCCTGGGCCATCAGGTACTCAACTCGCTTAGACGTAAGATATGCTGCAAAGGATACACGCCGCTTACAAATCGTGTGCGCACAAAAATCAGGTTTACCCAAAAGCTGCGCAGACACTTAATGCAAACTCTTACTGGTTGACTCAACGCTTCTATTTACAATTACAAGGTACGTGAAGTTGGCCAAACCTCATAGCAGCGTGCGACCGAGCTGATGCAAACCTTTATGCTTCTCTTCTAAAGCAGAGCCTGCTGTCAGCCTGCAGACGGACACACAGCCCACACTTCTCCTGGGCAGCATCCCCACTGCTCCAGGAAAAGCCTCCACGGCACAGCAGCATTCCTAAAATAAAGGGACCACGGTGCCATTAGAGTCCGTGCTCTTAGACACGCCAAATATCCCTCTTCAGCTCAGTTTCTTAGGGAAACTAAGTACTGATGGCATCGCTGGCTGTCCCTCTTCTCCCCGGGAATGTGCTGACAAACTTGAGTTTGAAATGAGGTCAAAGCTCATGGGGTGGTTTGGTTCCTACCAGCTTGGGTAGAAGTTCAGCAGGAGGAGCCAGAGCAACGCACGCAGCCCCAGGGTGGCAGCCAGTTGGTGTTGCAGCACACGTCCTGGCTGCCCATCGGCTGCTCCATCCTAGCTACAATCCGTGCCATAGCTGTCCCGAGAGGTCACGAGGGAGAAGGAGTTATTACAGCGGTGGGAAAGGGATGATCCAAAGAAAAATGAAGCCTTTAGAGGGAATTACCCCTAGGCTGCTGCTCGCAGAGCAGCTGATTTCAGGAAGGCGAGCGCTAGCGCACCACATTTCCAGACTCTCCCACACATTTTTGGAGCCCACCCTGCGCTGCACAGAACAGAGCTTTTTCCAAGAAAAGCCCTTCCCAAAGCAGCTCCTCCATCTCAGCACCATCATCCTCCTCCTCCTCCTCATTCTCCTCTTCCTCCGAGGCAGCTGCCAGCAAGGAAGGGAATACGGCAACTGCAGAAGCCACCACGAAGCTTGTCTGCGGCTGATGCTTTTAGGCCTATAAATCGCAGCTGTCCCGTGGCAACGTGTCAAACGTATCATGCACAAGATGCCATGTTCGCACAACGATCCCCATCGCAGTCCTCCCCATCACCATCTGTTTGGAGCTGGGCCCCCTTGACAGGTGGCTGGTGGGACGATAAGAGGAACCGTCAGCTTTTTAGGGGATCTTGCAGCACGGGATACACCGACTTTCTCCCGAATACCCTGCCGCCTGCTTAGGAACAGTCCCACAAGGAGATTCCCACTCACAAAGCCAGGCAAAGATAATTGTCACGACAAACCGAGGATCAGCTGTTTGTTCCCCTACGCTTTCACGGCAGCTTGATGGACCTCGGGGGAGGTTTCCAGCATGGACCACCTTGTCCTGCAGCAGGACCCACGTGGGGACGCAGCCATAGGTCCTACCTGGCCTGCCCAACCCAAGCAAACCCCATCAGGAATATGGATAGCTTCAGGACAGTTGTTTGAGCTCATGCAAACACACCCCTCTAGCAGCTTTTTTTTTTTTAAATTTTTAACCTTTAGCCCGCGGTTTGTTTGTGCCGCGCTCAAATGGAACCCGAAGAAGGGCAGATGTCAGCAGAAACCTGAAATAACCACATACCTCTGCACCCTCCTCGCCTGCTTTTTCTGGAGGTCTTGGCACCGAGGTTTATCTGAAGTTTGGAACCCATTCCCAAAGCCCACCAGCATCAGGGGGCACAAACAACACTGTGTGCCAGAGCCTGGAGACCCTGGGGAGGGGATGGAGGGTGAAGAGGTGCTCCTGGTCACAGCTACACAAGAACGCACCTCTGCTCCTGGCACCCCAGCCTTGCCGGAGGCACAGCCGTCCTCCACCTCCCACCCAAGCACAGGTTTTGAGAGGCAAACCAGCCAGGAATTCTGGCAAGGACCTCTGGAGATGAGATTTCCAGCCTTCCTGCCACTCTTTAGTCTTTCCCAGACTTGCCTCTTGCTCCTGGCAAGCTCAGAGCTGGTTCCTTTTCCACCCATACATCCCCCAGGCTCAGCATCTCTCTATAAGGTCCCTTTTAACACATCCTTTGCTCTTCTTTAGGAGTTGCCCTGCTTAGTTTATCTTTTTTTTTTTTTTTCAAAAACTAGTTCTGCTTTCTAAAAGCATATGGGAAGGAGGTTTCAGACTTTCCACTGAAACTGGCTTTTTCCTCCACCCGTACTTCCCTAAAACTGTAATTCAGACAACTTTAATTGTACATTATTTTCTTTCCCAATTGCCCCTATGGATAATTTATCTTCTTTTAGTGTAGCTGTAGGGAGTACAATCTTATCTTTCAGCTCCAGCAACACTAGCAATTTCCTATCTTCTGATGCCTTCTGCTCTTTACTATGTTGGGGCTTTGTTATATAGTCAATTAAAGCAAAATTGCTTTCTGCTACAATTCTACTGCAATCTAATCCAGAAATG
The DNA here is from genome assembly GCF_028858705.1 of Grus americana. Classification (NCBI taxonomy): domain Eukaryota; kingdom Metazoa; phylum Chordata; class Aves; order Gruiformes; family Gruidae; genus Grus; species Grus americana. The sequence continues at coordinate 2,614,336 of NC_072861.1, read as the reverse complement.
CCCAAAGAATCATAGTCATCTTTCACAACGCTCATCTGTTTGCTGCTATAAAAGTCCTCACTGCTCAGTCTGGAGCATCTCTAATTCTGTACCAGCCATAATGTTTGCCATCAATTAAACCTTCCCTATTGACACTCCACAGAGCTTTTATAGGTGAGATACTGAAAATATTCAGCCAAGCCTGGGGTCACTCACTGCTACCCCCCATTGTTCATTTTCTCCTATTGACAAAAAAAAAATCTTGGGCTCAGAAATTGCTTTTCTTTTTGCATTTACATCCAGAAGCTTTTTCACCTCCCCCTCTACCACAACTTCCTCAGTAGCTTTTGTTTCTCAAAAGTGCAAAAAAAAAAAAAAGTCTGAAGCCCAAACATTATCCCCAACACACACAAAACTCTATGAAAAACTTATTTCTCCCCATTTAGCTCATTTCCAGACCTTAGCAGGGCACAGCACTGACCAACGCAGCCCCAAACCAAACACTTTGGGGTTACAAACAGACATTTTCTGGTTATTCCAGTTCACTCAGGCATTTTAGCTATCCCCAGTCACCCACAAGGAGGCTTCCGGATCCCAAACCAAGAGCAAATACCTGGCTCTGAGCTTATATGGATCTGCTGGAGCAGCGGGCAGAGGGTGGGTGGGTGGGGGTCCCAGGTGAGGCAGCTCAAGGCCATTAAAAACTATTAGCACCCTCATGGCTGGATCCAATTCTTTCTCAAGACTGGTGTTTATTTTAGGTGTCATACTCTAGAGGGAGAAGGGAGCCTCGGGTTTCATTGAATCACTTTTATTAAACCATTGCATCATTGGCTAAAATAAATGCGCCCCAGGCCAGCACAGACAGCCCCATCGCAGAAAGCTTGACCAGAGAAAGCCAAGCGAGCCATTAAGGCTAGAAAAAACCACAGGTCTAATCTGACCTGCGTCACGCAGGATTAGGAAAATAGGTTGAGCTGAGCTAATTGTATCATTTACGACACCATAAAGGCAGGCTAATACATTTAATTTTGATTTAGCTGATAAAGACTGCAAAAAAAACGCCACGTATGATGCGATAACCAGCACACACGACGCGTGCGGTCTCCCACTGCCCACCATCGCGAGCGATCTGCGCCGCCGCGAGCCGTTTGTCAGCTCGGTAATGAACTCCCGGCCGGGCCGTTCCCTCTGTCGTCCCCGCAATGGTCCCAAGCCTGATCGTCTTCATTTCATTTTAATCATCGGCGTTTAGTCAAACATATCGGCGTTTCTGCCTGGTTGGCTGCGCACGGCTGGGACCCAGCGAGAGGACTGCGGTCGATGCGAAGCCATGATAGCAGAGCTGTCATTGACGTTTGGGTCACTGGGCTGCCTCTGTTCCCCCAAAATCAGGCTTGAGCACCCCTGAAGCAGCACCTATACGTGACTGCTGCTTTACGAAGAGACACATATCGTGGGGGGGAACTGGTGGTGGGAATCACAAGCCCAGGAGGGAAGAGCAGTGTGGCACGGCCAAATACAGCCCTGACCAGGAGGCCACCGAGGTGTGTCCCTTGATGCACAAACTCTTCTATCCCTTGAGTAACCTATGCCTGCAGGCTGGCTGTCAAGTCCTGGGGGCTGTAACGGCCCCACCTGGGACTCCCACCCACACCTGCTCATGGGCTTGGGAGCCCATTTAAGCTCAGCTCAGAGCTCCTTAGTCTTTGAGCTCTAGCTCCTGGGGTGCTAGTCTCTAGTTCAGCCCAAGTTAGGTTTGTGCCTAACTCTGGGCCCTATTGACCTGAACCCTGATCCAGGTGATCTCCTAGCTTGATCTCAGGTCTTTTTTTTGTCACTTTAGACCTGCCTGGGGATCACCAGGCTGTGTCTGAGCCTGGTTGTCCTCACCAGAATTAATCTTGACCTGTGGATTGATTTCTCAGCTTGATCTTAAGCTGTGAATATACCTGATGATTGGGACTTCTGGCTGCCTTCTGTTCTCCTTATTCAGGTACCTTGGGGATGGTCCTTCCCTGCCAGCCCTAGTGTCCCCTTTGTTTCCCCATCCCTTGCTGCTCCCTGGCACAACCCCCCTGCTTGCTGGGGGCACCCCTTTTCCAAAGCCAAGCCTGATCCCCAGGTTAAGAAAATGTGATGGGAATAGGCTGAGTGATAAAATGCCCCAGGCCACCCCATGCAGGACACAGATGTGTCCCAGCATGTAATCAAAACCAGCTCACTTCCCTGCCTCACCCTGAGCTAATCCATGGGTGCCACCTGCTGTCTACTTCTGATGGCATCATCTATGACTTCACCTTTGCATCACACAGATTGTGCCTGGTGTTCAGGCTTTCCCCCTGTGCCTTCTTGGAGGGCTGTTGCTGAGATTCACAGTATTGCAAGAACGAGTTGGGGTGTAGCGTGGCTATCTCTGTGCATCTTGCCCAAGGCTGGATGGAGCTGCTCCCAATGAGAGGAGGAGGAGGAGAACATCATCCTGTTCCTTGGGATAATGAGGTCAGGGAATAGCTCTTGTAACTGGAAACTAAGCTATTGGATTGGGTTCCCTGAAAAAAAAAAAAAAAAACCCCGACCGAACTGGGTGGAGAAAAACATTACTGCATGGCTGAGCTGGATGCAAAATTTGCAATTGAAATAACTTTGGCATTGGGTCAGAGAGAGGGGGGGGAAAAAGCACTTTCTTTTTGTCCTTCTTGCTCCTTTTCTGCAGAAAATAGGCTAGCCAAACCTCAGATTTTTGTCATAACAAAGGTGAAATCAACTATGCTGATATTTTGCATTGGACTCTTTGTTTACATTGCAAATCATTCTGACCAAAATTACCCTTTCTGTCACAATGTTTGTTATGCGTGAAAAGACATTTCTTCTTAGAGGGGAAAAAAAAATAAAAATCAGTTAAAACATTTTGACCAGTTCTGACAGGAACATTTGAACATGTAGGAGGATGGGAGATTGCTCGAAATAACCAAACTGCCATTACCCAGTGGGGTTGTGATGTGTAAAGCCGGCTTTCTGCAAAATAAGAAAGCACAACTATATTCTCTTCTCATCACTACCCTAGGGTTTTTCCTTCCCTCCCCCCCCCCCCCCCGAAAGCCTGTTTCTCTATTATTTTGAGCTTTTCCTTTGCCTCTCATTCTTCAGAGTGCTAGGGTTTTTTTCAGTTCAGTCTTTCTCTGGTTATTTAGGATGAAGGCTTGTTAAGGAGTCCCCTGTCCAGCACACTCATCTGTAAAAAGAGCCCGAGAACCTTTCTGGTGACTCACCGGGATGGGTGTCACCTCTGTCTGGTGGCTCCATCCCGTTATCTGATTAGGTTAATGGTGTTCCCCTGCCTGCCACTGTGCCTTTGGGGAGATTAATATACATAATCATACGTGTTATCTTGATCACGCACTTAATGCAGTCTCACGCTGCCAAGGCATTCCAGTTGGCAAGTATGCCATGTGCGTGTGGCTGTCTACGAGCTGATTTGAGCCTGTTCGATACGGAGCTGTGCTTTCCTCAAAGTATTAACTGATGTTATTTGGCAGTTCTCAGCCCTGAGAACAGCCACAGTAGCTGAGTTTCACTGCTAGACATCAGCGAGCGTTTCATGCTCTACCCTACATTTTCAACTTGCGGATAACAGAGTCAAAAGAAGGTGACTGCAAGTGAAACTTTTAGAGGCGAAGCTTTCTTCCAAGTGCCAAAGCGTATCAATACATACATTGAAATAACAGGGATATCTTAAACACTTCCAGTTGCAAAAAGACAGGCTCAAAGATTGTACAGGGGAAAAAAAAAAAAGGATGATGTCTCTTTGCTGTTCTGAAGTGCGAGAAGAATTGCAACTCTTTGCTGAATTTCCTGCTGCTTTTTCTTCCTCTCGGCTTGCTTAGAATCCAAGATTTTCTGTCCTGCTTTTGCTCAAGTCCCAGGAAATAATCAGAGAATAATCAAAATCGACCTCTTTCTTCACTATTAAGCCACTGTGTTGAATCCAGTTCCGATGAATCCCATTTTTCACTCCTCTGTAAGTTGCAAGAGGATGTGCTCGTGCAAAGTAGAACAGATTTTTACCCTATACTGGCCGTGGCTGGATACATGAGTATGGCAGGAATAGATCTATTATGTTACTGTATACATTAAGGGATCTGTAGGGACCACGTTTATGTCCCTCAAAAGACTCCTGAAGGCAACAGCAAGCTTCAGATCAGGTCCGTCAGCAGAGTCCTCTTCAGCCCACAGCAATCTTCTGTTTTGGTTTCTCGTCTTGTAGGTTCACAGAACCTCTGTGTCAACCACAAACCCACAGGTTAGCTCAGTCTGCACGGCGTCTTCATTAACCGCTCTGGGTAACTATCTCCAGTCGGAGGCTTCGAGGGAAACCCCAGCAGCCACGGCACAGCGCTCTGGCAAAGCGAAGCTCCTGGCAAGTGTACACACCAGGGTAAAACCCCAGAGCGCGGTACAGCATGTCCCGGGGTTGTCCCCAGGACAGAGCCAGAGGAGTGCGAACGTGATGGGTGAATTATGCAATTGTGAGGAGATCTAGCGAAAACAACAGTGTGCTGAGCTGGTTACAGAAGAGAAAATTAAAAAAAAAAAAAGCCTTCTGCTAACTTCAGCCCAGGCCTCTGGCAGCGTGAGTCACTGTGAGCTGCCATGGTAACGAAACAAGTATTACTGTGCAGATACAAACCATGCTCGGAGGCAAGTACATCGCTAACTAGTTCCAAACTTGGAAAACATTCGGGTGTAGGTAAGGCCTAATACCGAGTGGGTGTTTGCATAAAGGAGAGTTACAGCAAAATCTTCTAGATCTGATATTCAGCAGGCAAAGCAGCATGCAAAAAGCAGAAAGAAGGACACTGCTACATGAAAGCTTGATTTCTGGATCTTTTTGCCTGTTCCTTCTGGTTTGCAAGTGCAGAATTGTTTCACGGGGGGGGGGGGGGGGAGAAGAGGATGTTTCTGCACCATGGCAAGAAAACAAATAGTAGTTTCACAGATGATTCAGCTGGCACAAATAGTGAGTCATGGAAATGCACCATAGAAATTCTTCAGCACAGGATGCACGGCACAGTGGAATATCTGATGCACATCAAACCTAGTACCATGGTATCCTTGGAGAGCTATAGGGGCAACCAGGATTACATACAGGGCACATGCCCAAATGTCTCTCACGTGGGACCTCAGCTCTGTGAAGCTGCAGTCATTAAGCCCACAATGGTCATCATCAAAGTCCTGAAGTGCTCAAGCAGCAGGGTGTTCATGAAAAAAGGTGCGTCTGAGCCTCCTCTCAGTCTTTTGAGTCACACCAACAATAAAATGACTCAGAGTCTGGGTGCTGCACCCACTCCCCCAGTCCGTTGTGTCGTGGGTACACCGATGCCTGCTGAGACCACTGGACTGGAAACACAGGACTCTGCAGAAAATCTGGATTTTGAGGGATTTTCTGCCTTTTTTTTTTTTTTTTTTTTTTTTTTTACTCCAGCATCCTTCTCTGCTGGTCTGTTCCATGGTCTCCTGCAACTCTTCTATCTCCCCACTTTGGGTGTGCGTTACAATGACAAGCTCACCTTCAGCAGCAGGCTCCAGCCATTCGTGCCATCCCGTGAGGGAGAACAGTCAGAAATCTGACTTAAATAGCTGCATCGTGCTTACCATCAGCTGGGGTCACCAGCACAGCACAAAGCAACCAGAGCATGAGGAGTACATCTGACCTGGCAAGGACAGTGGCCGTTTTTCGTGACGCTCGGCAGGTCCCACGAAGCGGGAAGGAGTTTTTGTGCTTTCTGTCCCCAACTCCACCGCTAACCTGGGGCAAACACCTTCATTTCCTAACTGTGCAATAAGGACAGGGCCCTTGAAAAAAAACCACATTAACTGGTTTATCTTATATAAAAGAGTAGTGGTGACTGATAAAATCATTTTGGTCTTTCACGGGTGTGTTGGCCTAAAGCTGAGCACTTTGGGGTGCATTTTGCATTCCTCACACCCCGGGCCCTGTAGAATGGCACAGAAAACTCCTAAATTACCCTTTTGCGACTATGACTGGAGCCAAAGTACCGGTTCTTGGCCTGCCTTCCCCTCTATCCGCCGGTATTTTAACCGAGAACCGAGGAGGTGTGGGGCGCTCCTCAGGCTGCAGCTTCGGGGCAGCAGGAGGGACTCCCCCCCGCTTCCAGCCCACACCACCCCTGAGGGGCACCACAACCTCTCAGCGCCGGTGCGAGGCCCGGGGCTGCCCTCCACCGGCCGGGGAGCTCGGCACCTCAGGCGGGGAGCCCGCGGGCTGAAGGCCGGGATCTCCGGAGAGGTGAGGGGGGGGGTAGGTGGCACTGAAGGGAATAACGGCGGCAACATGGCGGCTGAGGGAGAGGGGCGGTGACACGTGACCCCACCCCCTCCCCGGCGCCCCCCGCCCCGCCTCAAATCTCGCGAGAAGTAGCGGCGGCGTCGCGAGAGCGGGCGCTGCGGTAGGAGGTCGGCGGAGAAGGACGGAGCCGGAGCCGCTTCGCTCCCGCCGCCGTCCGCCTCACCCCCTCCCTCCCACCCACCCCCGTCGTCCCCTTCCTTCTCCTCCTCCTGCTTCCCCTTCCCGGTAGCGGACAGGAGGATGCCGCGTTCCGGGCCGCTTCCCGCCGCCTTTTCGCTGTTGCTGGTGACGGCCGCGATCCTGCCGGGACCCGCCGCGGCGCAGAACGGTGAGGGCGGCGGGACAGGGCGGCGGAGGGAAGGGGGGGGGGGTGCGTTGTTATGGGGGTGGCTGTGGCGGGGGACGAGGGTCGAGCTGGGGAGGGTGGGCTCTGCGCTCCGTGGCCGCCCCCTGAGCTCGGGGAGGGGGGGAGTCCCCCGTGTTTTCAGATCCCTCAGGGAAGGGGGGGCTGACAGGGCCGCGCTGTGGCGGTTTCTCTCTGCCCCCCCCCGCCCCTTCCCCGTTTCTCCTGAGGCGTCTCGTGCTGCCGGTAAAATGGAACATCTCCTCCCGCCTACTAAACCTGCATCTGCCGGGCTGCCTTAAATCATTTATAATGCAATAAACCCGTAGTTCCTTAGCAACTAAAGAGGTCCTCTGATAGGAGCGTAAAAGGAGGAGGAAAAAAAAAAAAAACCAACCCCAACCCACCCTTCTCTCTTCCTTGTAGGATAGCATGAGCTAAATCTAGCGCGGCATGCCTCCTCCCTGATGAGTTTGCAGCCAAGTGCATGACAATTAGTGGCAGAACGAAGCTGGCCCAAGAGCGTGAGCCTCCTGCTTGAAGGAAGGTCCCGCAGTGCTTATAAAAATGCATGTCTTATCGTGCGATCCGAAGGCGAGAGCGAGCCGCGAAGGCAGGTTTTTCCCCTCTCCAGAAGTGCCTTAGCACAGTCTTTCTGGAGCGGCTTCTTATGCAGCATCACGGTGAAACTAATGTCGGGGATGCTTTGGCCTGTGAATGCTGTGAAGCGCAGGGATCTTGGCCCACAAGAGACTCTGGTCTACGTGCGTTGGGGAAAATTTACCCAGAAGGAAGGGATACCTTACTAATATACCAATCCCACACAAGGTTTCATCGCTTCATCCTTCTTTCTCTTGCCTTCCTTTCTGCTCTGCAGATATTATTCAATCCTAGCGTTTTCCTGCTGTTGAGTTGAATTTTGCCTTGCAGCATGAGGTCAGCTTTGTTAGCTGCTTGCTCTAGAAGAAACATTCAGGCTTTCAGCATATTTGACAGTGATAGGAGAGATGTAGATGAAAGAAATAATGTCCTGAAGATCCCAGATCAGAATTATTGTCTCAGTATGGGTAGATTTTGCAGTCTAAAACCAGGACGGAGCCTCATGTCTGTTAACCAAACAGAAGCAGCTTTGGCTTCTGCAGCTGCAGGCTTTCAGCAGCGAGGGACTTCTTGTGGAGCCTAAAAGAGTCTGGACAAATTCCACTGGAGTTCAGTGGGAATTAGGGACCTGACTTCCGTGAACTCCCAGGATTGTGCTGGTTGGTCTGAGTTGTGGGTAAAGTCTGGTTCTCCGTTGCAGAGATGCTTCCTGTGATAGCTGTGCCATCAGAGCATCATCGTGGCAGGCTTAACCCATCCGTGCTGCGTTTCCCCCTGTATTTGGGTGAAGCGAGGTGAGCAATCTTCTGACATGCAAGTTAAATGGGTCATGTTCCTGTGCAAGGTGTCAAATGCCGGCAGCTGGTATAACAATTCCAAATAGCTGGTTGGTAGGCAGTGCAAACATTTGGTGTTTGACAGGAGTTAGATGTCTGGAGGTCAACAATGAAATCCATTTTGGGGATAGATGGAAGGCTTTAGCCTTTCTGCGTCTTAATCGTGACTTCCATTCCTGGCATAAAGCTAACCAAGCAGTAGCAGATCTTGGCATGAGGTAAGACTGCAGACCCCAGGTGTGTCCTGCAAGCTCATTAATCTTTATTTGATTAACTAGGGTCATCCAAGTGATTAAATGGTAAGGGAGATTCTGAGTATCTGTGCTGCTGTAGGAGTTTACACAGGTGAGTGAAAACCTATTTGGAAAGGAGTAGAACGCTTGTAGAGGTCCTTCTGAATAAGGTTCATTGCTGCTGTTGGATTTTTACCCCAGTTTGAATGCTGTTGTAACAGAGGGAAACTAAAGATTGTAGGCCCTGCCACAGGGGAACTCTTTTCTTTCAGCAAATAATGGCCAATGAGAGGCTTAATGAAACAGAACAATTCCTCTTTTGCTTTGGCATGAAGAATAGGTAGAGCCTTTTCCTGAATTGTGTATACTCCTTGTAAGTGATTAGAAAAACGATGCTGTGGTTTCAACAGGCACGGGCAAGTATATCAGTGATAACTCTTTTAAAAAAAACCCAACGTATCTAACACACAGGTGTGTGCTTTGAAGGTATAAGGAAGGATCCCAAAATGCATATGCAAGAATTTTATTATCCATTATCGATATGGAGCCATCAGTGCAGTGAAAGGTGATAGTCCAAGTGCTGTTGAAGGCACAGTAACACCACGTGAGTTTAGGATGGTGGAGGAATGGTAATGAACTTGTGGAAACTGCGGGACAGGTCACCTCTCACAGAAAATGCCCAGTGGAATCCTAAGTGTCTGTGGGAAGCAGCCTTTTTTCTGCTTCTGGCAGGAGATCACTGTTGAATTGCCAGTGATTTTTCCAGAAGTAATGTAACTCAGATTATTTTGAATCGGGCTCACCTATAAATTTAAGCTTACTAAAACCGAAAGTAGGTTTTTGACATTTGTATGGATTATTTTTAAAGCTCTTGCATAAACACCTAAAGATCACAGAAAAAATTTACATGTCAGAAATGTACCTTTTCCTGAAAATACTTGTGAGAAACTTGTCAGGTTCTTTGAGGCTGCATTTCTGATGCACACTAGCTCATCGCTTGTATCCAGAGCATAGTTTAGATGAAGTGATGGAAGGGAGGGTTTAGAAAAGAGATGAGGAGGAACAGCTGGAAAAAGCCAGTCTGTCAAGATGATCTGTGTTAAACCTGTAGTTTCCAACTGGTATTTGTTGGAAAATCACTTTAGCGAGCTTCAAAACGGAGAGCATCCTCCTTATGGAACGGTGCTTGACTTGCTACTTGGTGATGAATCACATGCCTTTTCTAGTTGCTGTTTTTTAACCTTTGTGATATCTCTGTTTCTCCAGCTGCTTTTTAAAAAAAAAAAAAAGACTTCAGTGTACTAATACTTTCACCTTAGAGTGTTTGGATTTAAAGGAGCATGGCTATATTTTTACTGTTGTCTAAAATAGATGCTTGGACTGCCCCCATGAAATCCACAGTGCTGCTTCAGCACACCAACATGTGAGTTGAATCGCCAGCAATTTTTCAAGTTCTTCCCTTTTTGGAGCTTTGGTCTGGCAAAGCGTCCTGAAAACCAGACTTTATCATGTATTGTGTAGAGGAGGGAATTCTTAAACATCACATCTTAAAATTGTGAATGCTGACTTAATAAAAACTGCTGGGGTTACTGAAAGCTAGAAATAAAAGTGGAAATAAAACCCAAATGAAGTTAGGTGGTGCTTGTTTAGCTCCGCTCTCTTCATCCTCTGGATGAATGAGGAGGAACTAGCTGGCTGAAAACAGAATGTGGCTTTTTTGTTGGCAGAAAACAATATAGAAATGACCATAAAATCAGGAAAGAGTAGCTTCTTAAAATGAATTTCTTTTTAAAAGAGCAAGTGAAAAACCTTCCTTTAATCCTTGGGATGCTATTTCTGAGTGCTGCTCATCCATTTTGCACTGATTGTTTTCTGACATGATTTTAATGGTCCCCAGATAAAACTAAGAAAGAGTTTCGTACAACGTTTATGGAGTGTGAGTGTGGGCTGAGCATCGAGGAAAATGTTCAAAGTTCTGTTCTCTTTCCCACCATTGCTATTCTCCTTCCTCCTACAACTCCCGCATAGGTAACTTAAATACAAGCAATATGACTAATGTGTATACGCTGGAAAATTGCACCAACTTCTGACAGATCTCAGCTAACAGGTAAAGAGGCAATCACTGCTGGTACTGACATTTCGAACAATAGTTTTAATTATGTCGAAGAACAGTTCAAAGGGAGGGACTCTGTGGAACTACTTTTCAATGATGAAATACACTGAGAGCGTTAAATGTCCTTACAACATACTACTGTATGAAGACTTCTTGTTAAATTCATGAATGGGGCGCTTTCTTCCCTTCACAATGAGCTATTTCTTTTGCTGTAAGTACTACTTTAGAGAAGGCAATTGTAAAAACTTGCATCGTAAAGGACAATGTTAGCCTGTGATTCATCCTTGGGCTGTAAAGCGTTCAAATTCTTCTTTACTTCAAGTGCTGGAGGTGCTGCAGCTCCCACTGATGAACCTGTGAAGATTCAGAGTTAGATAAACTGTTTCTGCTTATCTATTAGCTGGAAAGATCTTCTGTAAATGTAACCTAAACCTGCTTTTTGGGGGTTTTTTTAGGCTTTTTACTCTTTTTATCCATGCAGTTTAGAGTGGGAAGGAGGGTGTTACCTTCTCATCAGCAACGACTGTGTACTTCTCCAGGTTAATTGTCCTGGTTGTTCTTGGTAAGTTGCATTTTTCTGGCTGCTCCTGGTGCTTTTTTGTGGATTTTCTTCAGTCACGTTTTCTGGAGTGTGATGTGTAAAACCGGACATGCTTCCAGTTGGGACCAGACCAAGGTTCAGTGGAGTGGAAGGATCACTCAATGTGTCTTGCATATGGCATTCCTGTTTGCATCACAAGACAAATGGCTTCTTACAATAAAACATTTCTTGACTCATGTCCAGTGGGATCCTTTATGGTGGTCAGATCTTACATTGCACTCCTTTACTGCTGAAACCAAGTAGTTCTTATTAAGATGTTCTTATTAAGTGGCATCTCGCCTACTTCTGATGTCTTTCCCCCAGTTGTCAAAAGTCTTATCTTCTTGAGCGTGCAACCCTACGTTAGCTTGCTTTGGTTTTATCAGCTTAAGAGACCCTCTAGCCCATCATCGGTCTTACTTCATTCTGTTTTCCATCTACTTGTCTGTGTACTGTATCTCGTAAAAAAAAAAAAAAAAAACAAACCAAAACAAACCACATGTGGTACACTGAGCTACGTTAATGAGATTTTATTTTTGGTTATGAGGCTCTTGTACAGGGCAGTATTAAAAGCTTTACTAAAATTAGGAAACCTGTGTCTGTTCTTTCTCCTTTGGAGTCACCTTTGGTTTTTATTAACTTTGTAGTAGGAGGTTACATTGTCACGGGCAAGCTGTATCAAACCACAGGCAAGCAATACGGCTCTGTTCTTCCCTCCCCCAAGCCCTTCTCTGTTTTTTGAGCACTTCCACGCAGATTTCTCCTGTTCTTTCTGGAGGTTGAAATGGGATTGACTGGTCTGCAATTCCACAGTCTTTCCATTTTAAACATGGGCCCTGTCTGCCCTTCCCCCCCCCCCTTTTTTTGGTGTTGAAGGAGATTCAGTCTCAACTTATAATTTCAACCTGGATTGAATGTCTGTATCTGTGTCAAAACTTGAAAGGATTTATCCCCTAGTAAGATAACTACTGTAGACTTTTAAAAATTCATGCCCTGTTGATAAGCTTGAAGCTAATTTGGGTCATCTGTGTGGTTGAAGTCACTGCTTGTGTGCTGACGCAAACTCATTCAAGAAAAAAGACAATAACTTCTGAAGCTGGGAAAGGTTCTTCATCTTATGGTGTCAGAAGCTGTAGATCTCTGCTATAATAAAGAATGAGAAGTTTTTTGAGAGCCAGATGGTTTGGTTTTGTGGGGGTTTTTTTACCGTTCCTGCTCAGAATGCCGTGGAAAACAGCACCATCACATCAACGTAGTATCTTGGCTGCTGGAAGGTGTGTATGCGTGGGGGGAAGCGTGAATGGTGGGCTCTGATCCTGGGAAGCAGATATTGAGTAAATATGACCCCAAGTGGCTTGCTGTTGAAGAGCTGTAGCATAGGAGAGCCTTTATTCTTTTCTTAATGGCTTTGATGTTGAAATGGGGTTGGGATAGCAGAGATCTCTGCTTTTGAAGGAGGGAGGGAGAGGCGTTGTGTCTGTCTTCCGCTCTTCGGAGGTGTAGTTGGAACTTTAGTATGTAAGATGGAGTCTCAGGGAGACAATGTTTTTATTAACTGTGTTAGCTGTTGATACTGGGTTGGAAGCCTTTTGATATATCAAAGAAAAAGCAGGGGCAAGGACGTTCTGAAAGAACAAAATTTCCAGTTGAGGAGGAGTAAAGTGCCCAAGACAGTAGGTGACTAGCTAAATGGATTTGCATTGTGAGACCTTTTTGTAAAGGAAAATTAGATCATAATGTCCTGTTCTGGTTTGAATAAAGAAAAAAAAAAAGGTCTTAAATTGCTCTAATTTGTATAGGCTTGTTTTACATTGCATGTTTTAAAATGCCACGTTAATGAATCTGTTGAGCCAAAGTGCTACTTAGTGTAGCTACTTACTACTTCCCACATTTTGTGAATTATTGGTAGCTTTGAATGCACATAGGGATCATGATGGCTCTCCCCAGAGCTTGTGGTTTCTTTGGGAACCTAAACTAAATGCATTTCCTGATAGGTGTAATGAAGATATGAGAAAATAAGAGGAAGGGGAACATAATAGACTAGAAGAGGGAAGATGCAAAAAGATGCCATCGGTCCAAAACTCTTAGGAGTAAAAGTGGGTGAAAAAAGTATTAAATTCTGGGAGGGTGGTAAAACTGACAAAGAATATTTTTTAAATTAAAAAAGAGAAAATTGAACTTAAATGCCTAGAAAAAGAGCTTGACAAGGATTTCGGCAATGCAGTAGGCTCCCAACAGACATCATGGCAGACCAAAATAATTTGGTGAAGGCGTGCAGCAGGAGTTTGAAAAAAACAGATGCTTGAGTGCATTTTTAAAAAACGAGTAGATACCATATTGACTGGAATTTTTTTTTTGCCTAGCTTGTTAGAAAAGCTTTGTGGTAGTCAGCTAGGATAATCTTACCTTACAGGTCCAAATTGTAAATGTGAAAGTATTTTAATTCCTATCCTGTTCATTCAGACTCCTAATAATGAATTATGTGATGCTAATCTGGTTGAAATGCAGTTATAAATTGGAGTTCAGCTGCAGTGTTTCTGTTAGTCTTGGTAAATTCATGCAAATGTTGTAATGTTAAGAAGCTCTTGTCTTCCCATGATGCTAAACATAGCATGCAATGATTGACATAAGCGTTCAAAATATTACATGATGCCTTCTTGCTTGAGGAAAATCAGGAATTAATGTTACAGTCCAGAGCTTAAAAGAGCGGTGAAGATTGCTCCAGAGATGGTTGTGTAAGTTAGGGTGGCTTGGCTTGGAAAGGCAAGGATACAGGATCTGAGATGGTGAAAGACATTGTTAGAGTTGGATACAGGTGGTTTTATTTTCTGTTTGTTTTGGTTTAATTCTCAGTGCAGGAAAAGATAATGAATAGATGGGAAGGATAAAATAAACGCTACGTGCAGATTACTTTGATCTGTGGTACGTAGCTTTCCATGGCACCACGAAAGCTGGTCTCTTGGGCACAAGACTGGCAAGATTAGCCAGGCTACTGTGTGCAAGGATTATCTCTTCCCCTGAATTATGGGTGGGGTGAGGGTAGCCTGGTGCTAAAATTCTGTAGCGTTGCAGAAGACAGACTGGTTTTAATTCTCTTTTTGAGCAGGTTATGACCATCGTTATGCAGGCTGATAGAGCAAAGAATTGGAAGATCCATAATGTACAGTTTTGCAGTATGTTGTTGATCTTGTATTCTATATATCTTCAATATAGGCAGCAAACTTCTGTTAAAACTGTTAATTTCTGCTTGAGGTGTTCTGACCTGTATGCACAGATAGTTTAACTAAAGCAACTTTTTTTCAGGGAATTTAATATTGTTTCGTTCTCTCTTCTTTGCTTTAAGCATCCAAGGTTGTGAGCAGTTGACTCCCACTCTTGCATTTTATGCTATTACATGTCTTTATGATTTTTATAGAAGTGTGATGACATTAATTCACATTTTGGGGTCTAGCTTGAAATGAGAAAAACTTATATCGCAGTATGTAACTTGAAATACTTCTTAGTTCTACATACCCATCTAGAAAACTTGTAAAAATTCTGTTCTAGTATCAAAATCTGTGCGTACAACTCTCCTGCAAATCTCCTCAATGTCTGAAAAATCGGCCTCTCCCAAAATTAAGATTTTTACAGGTGGGCAAAACTCTTACCATAGCAAAGTTTCATAGTTGAGTCTTAATAATAAAGTGCACGCTGGGGTGTTCTGTTAGAGAAGGAAGAAGTCTTTAATTTCTGGATCCTCACTGATGGGGATGTCTAAAGTTTCTGAGACCTCAGCAGATGTTGTCCTCTGCCACTTTGGACTGCCACCCTATACCGCTGATTTTAAGTCTGTGCACTCCCGTGTAACCTTTATTTAGAAAGGGGAGGTTATCGCAGAAAAAGATTAAAAACTATTCTGATGAGGTTTGAGGAGGGAGTTAAGAGGTCGAGATCAAACAAAGCCAAGAATAAATGACATGGAGGAAATAAATAAGTAAATGTGAGTGTGTGTGTGTGTGTACATATATGTATAAAGTCTACTGAATTTAGTAAGAAATGTAACAGGATGTAACACATTGCAGTTTTAAGCCAGGTAGTCACCAAATAAGCAAACTCTTATTCTGAGCATGATGCATTATCCTGTATTTCTCAAATTTGTAGCTGAAGACTTTCAGTGTAGGTTCTGTCAGGCAGCTTAGTTTACACTTGTGATAGATTACCTTAATGACCCTAGGAAATAAATAGGAACCTCAGAATTTGGAGATACTATTTATTCAGCGTTCGCATATGGTAAAACAAGTTCTGCAGCAAGCTTTTTTCCTCGTGTTATGACTGCCAGGCTACATAAACAGTGAGTTCAGCAGTTAGCTGCTGTTGAGGCTTACCACTTCACTGGAAGAGAGTTGCCTTGGGGAAGCATTTTCAAAATCCTGAAGCAACTGAACAGCGAGGTTTTATGACTCGGAGCCAGTCTCCACCTAGTCTTTGGAAGTCTCCTCTGGATGGGACTCCTCTTCTGTATTTATGTATGTTGGGAAGCTAGAGCTTGCCTGGTTTCTGGCTTTTTTTTTTTTTTTGGGGGGGGGGGGGGATGTTTCCCCACTGCTTTTTCATGCTGAAGAAGAGAGTCTGACAAATTGAGCAGAGCTATGACCGGTGCTACGCTATGTATGACCCATCCGATTAGAAAGAAGTGATTTTTTTTTTTTTTATTTAACCTAATGATAAAATCTGAATATATCCTGGGCATACTGGAGGACTTGGTGCAGATACTTCCAAAGGGCAGGTGAAAGAATTGACTTTGGCAGTTGAAGAGATAGATCTTTTGGTTATACTTGGTGAGCTTTTCTTTTGTACAACTGCTCTAAATCGGTACCGAGAAAAATCCATTCAGCTTGCCGTTCCTGTTGTGCTTAATTTTGCTTTAAGAAGTGGTCTATTTGGTGCCTGCTTGGTCTCCGTAAATGTAGAAACTAATGATGCCCAAGTGGCTGTGCTTTTCTGCTTGTTGTCCAACGTGATGGTAGTAGAAATGTTTTCATTTCCAGGAACCAACTGCTTGAAGTAGAAGGGACAGTTCGCGTTATCTCCCTGGTTTTGAGGGTACTGAACCTAATGTGAGACTGAGATACACAGTATTGATGGTTTGCTTTCAGACTTGATTGCTGAAAAACCTGTCAGTTAAAAATTTTATCGCTTTGTTGCAAGTTCTGTAGTGCTCAGTAGCAACATATGGTCTCACTTAAGGTTACAAGATAGATTTAAGCAAAGCTGCATGTTTTGGGTCTCAGACTCCCAAAGCTGCTATTTTTAGTGGTAGCGGGATCAATTTAGTGACCCCAATCTTGAGCCATATGGAGTAAGAAGAAGAAGTCATCAGGTTTGGTTTCTGGGAAGGGAACTAGTTGGGAGAATGGAGCAAAAATGACAGGGCAGAGAGAAGTAGCTTTTAAGGAGCTATAAATAACAGCCAAGGCAGGAGCTGTAAAAGGGCATGGATGAATATGGTACTACTTAATCTCTTTCTTTGTACACCTCCATCTTCTCAAATCTTGCTTTAACTAGATACAACAAGGTATGTGGCTTTTTAGTACACAGTAAGTGTCTGGGAGTTATAGTTGTCAGTGGCCTACATTCAGATTTTTCAGCAAAGCATTATCACGTTCTTTTTGTTGTCCCTTTATTTATGCCTCTTTTAGGCAGCAAATTAACTGCAGGGATGATTTATCCTTTTAACGGCACCTACCAAATGTTAACCTGGCATTGGCTGCCCAGTCAGTACCAGTAGGAAAGCACCTCGTCCTGCATTGCTGCTCTTCTGTTTTGGGGCCTCAGTGTGACCAAAAAAAAAAGTGGATTTGTAGTTCCCAAAGGGTTTTCCAAATATTACACTGTCATCCTCTTTTTGCAGACTGAACCTGAGCTCTTGCCTCTCAAAGATGGAAAATTACTAAACAAACTTTTCAGTTTCTTTGTGGAAATGTAAACATGCTTTAAGATGGCAATGAGAACATCACCTCTGCTTTAGGAGAATCATCAGTAGCAAACTTGTGAAGGTTGGCAGAAGATCACTATATGTTTGCCCTGTTCTTGCCACGAGCACCACTATTAAAGGCCTGGTACAGGATAAAAATCTTTCAATGCTTTTGTCTGGTCTCTGGTGAAGTATTTAAAAAATACCTTTTAATCTTGTTGTAAAGTAACTGCACAATTGAATGTGGTCTTTGGTTCAAGAGCAAGTGAAAGGCTTCTTAGTGTCATCATTGTATTAAGTACAACAGCTCTTTAACAGTGCTGCTATATAAAATAGAAGTAGTACCTTTTTTACTTGAATTTAGGGAGATGATTCAAATTAAATTTTAACCATTTATACTCTTCTCACACAACAAAATCTCTAAAATATATTTAAAAAGAGAGTTTAAATACATCTCAGCTGTGGGCCTGGACCTCCTGGTATTGAATAGGCTGAACTTGAGTTCTAATGGTTCGGGCATGGCAGATCTTGCCACTAGCTTCTGTGTAGTGCTTTTTTCTTTGAGATCTCATCAGCTTTACACTGAAGTCATGTCAAACCTTTGCCTTTCAGGCTTCTAGTTTTTACTCCCATCAAGCTGTCTGCGTAAATGCACCGTACCAGTGATGTGATGCTACTGCTGCTGAGTTCAAAAAATCAGAAGAATTTCCGAATTAATGTTTAAAGACTTAGTGAACTGCTAGGGGGCTTTACTTTTTTTTCTTCTTGCAGAAGCTTTATAGCAGATACAGGTTTGGGTTTTGTGTGTCATGTTGTCCCCATCCCCCCGTCATCTGTTGTTTTCCCCCCCTGTCCTGTCCCCCCCCAATTAGTATTGGTAACACAGTGGGGTTTTTTTGTAGATTTTCTTCTTTATACTGAACAACAGAACAGATTTCTGTCAGTATTTTATGTCAGCTCCCTTTTATGCTGCCTACTTGAAGAGTCCAAATCTGCTTGGCCCTTAATTGGATTGTTTCTTTTGCTGCAAAAGAAAGAGGAATAGGAGAGTCTGCTCAAGAGGGCTCCAGGTTGTGTTTAAGGCTGTAAGGCTGGCTCTCCTAACTAGAAAACCTACAAGCTCAAAAATGAGCCCCTTTAACCATGACTGGCATTTTGGGGGGTTTTGTTGCCCCCAAATTAGGAGATCTCAGTGGCTCAGCTCCCTGTGATGAGCAGCAGCCTTTGGCTGCAGGAAGGTGATTTTTGCGCGTGGATTAGGATGCGCAGGGTGGGTAATCACCGGTTAGGCTTGCATTAATCTTGGCCGATACTGAACTTGAATTTCATCTCATAAATAGCGATGGTTGATGCTGCAGAGGAGCTGCCCTCAGAAGTTTATTTTTGTACTAATAATCTAAGCGGTGTCAGTAGGCCGTGTGAGATCAAACCCCAGGTCCGAGGAAGGATCCGATTTATGACGTAACCCTGATGTGGCCGCATGTACTGGCACAAAGTGCTGGGAAGGGCAAGGCTATTTCTACAGGCATGTCCTATATATGAGCGGTAAGTGATGGTAGATGGCTTGGTGTGGATGTCTGAGTTAGCAAATCCTTCCTGTGGTCAAAGGCATGTTCTTAGAGTAATAGACGTGTCAGGGAGAAGCTGAATTGTGCTGTAGAAATGGCTTGAAGAAAAAATATTAGTAAAAAAAATGCAACTTAGAACAAGCATTTCTCAATTTGCAAAGGAGCGTAAGTCTGGCAAACAAATTGCGGCATCTCTGCTGCTTTTTAATACATTATCTTCCTGCCTTCCTCTTCCTTGTAGCTGGAATAATATAATGGTGTTTTGGAGAACGGGCTGTCCGCTGCTGCTTGTGCATGCTGCGTAGCTTGTCTGACCAGACCAGGGAGATCAAGACCTGACCTGCTAGAGGTGTGTTTTTCTCTGAAGTTAGCAGTAATTTTCTCCAGCTATGGAAATCATAAACTTTTGAATAAGTAAATAAAGCATCCCTCCTCTGACCATCTCCTGCAGCGGGGGCCAATATTTTACATATTGTTTTTGGGCAGATCTTGCTCTGTTAAAAGCTGAACTCTGATTTACGTTTAAAAATGTATCGTACCTTCTGCTAATGACATTTCTTGTGCATATAGGGATTTTTTTCCTGAATGACTTATTCTCAGCCCTGCCTGGGATTGTGTGACCTCTTACATAACCCAACAATTCTGGAAAGGGCATTTCTTTTAAAAGGTCGGTGTATTAAAACGTCCTGCTGCTTCATCGTGGATGACACAAAGCAGCTTGTACTTCTGCAGAATGCATAAAAGGGGAAAATAGAGGTTTGCCATTCAGTATGTGCTTCCTTTATGCTAAAAAGAAATGTAATCAGTCTTCTTTCAAACACGTTTGTTGGATCGGGAAAGGTTAAAGCAAAATTGAGGAGTGCTTTAAACCTTTAGCTCTCTAATGGCATAGTCTGAGGATTTTAAATACCTAATCTGAACACAAGATATTTTTTGTTATCCTTACCAACATTTTATAGTGTTTTCAGTATCTTCAAGATGCAAATCTGGTGGTCTTAAAATTTTTTTGAGATCTTTATCATGCAGGCCTCAGTTGCTCTGTTAGATGTGAACACTGGGCAAATTTAAATTGCTGTCCACGGTAGCTCAGCTTTTCTGTGTTGTGAAGCTGAATTCCTTCCCGCTTATTTCCAGGGAGTGGGTTCCTAGTTGTTAACAATTTATTTTTTTCAATATACGGGAGCTTTTCTGCTCCTGTGTCTTTGAGCTTTAGAGAAATTCCTGTGTATTCCTTGGCTAGAACTATCATATTTCTGTAGTGACCTAAAAAAAGGAGTTAAAACTGAAGTGCTGGCTTTTTTTTTTTTCCCCTTTCCTCCCTGCGTGGATGATGGTAAGTCTTTTGTCCCTAAGTTGTGCCAGGGAGAAGCATAAATGGAAAGAACAGGAGAATAATGCCTGCCTGGTTTCTCAAAGCTTAATCTTTGGAAAAAACCTTTGAGAAACCAGTCAACACATCTCCATGGAAGAAAAATCTCTTGTGATAAATGCTTCTTGATGCGTTCAAGCCAGCTTCTTGACAGCGTGTGCTCTTCTGAACGACCGAGTGTGCAAAAGCAGCATTTGCTACACAATTAAATAGTTCTAAAAAGGCTTGGCATAGGCATCCTGCACTATGCCAGCATCAGGCAAGCAGCATCCCCAGCTCTTTCAGGTGGTTAGGTTGGGTGCCTGATACCAACAGATAGTTTGAGTGCTCGTTCTGTAGGTGTCTGTAGATAAGGGGATTTTTTTGCTTTCAGATTGCAATAGTTTATAGCTCAAGGTCTTACTAGAGGGAGAGTGTGAATACTTGGTGAACCTGATTACCACTTACACATCTGCTTTGAATCCCTAATCAGTTGACTAGAGAATTAAAACTGCCTTTAGTCACTTGACTCTTGCATCAATCCTCCAACGCCCGAGCCCTTTAGTTTGTAGTCAGCCCAGAGGAACGTTTTCTAGTCACGCGTGTAGCATTCCTGAATGTGGTGATGACAAGCCTTTTGGGATTTTAAGGTATTTTTAATATTAAAGACTGCCTTGTGTTCTGCTGGCGTGGCCCTGAATTGAGACGCATGTCCTTTGTGAGGAGCAGCTTGCCGTTTTCCTGGAATCGCTGAAATGGCTTTGTCATCCACATTTAAGCGGTGTTACATAAGCCGTTGGTCTACGCGAACTGCCAAATGAAGTTACCCAGACTTGCCTTTTTTTAAAGCACGTGATTGAAATGCCACATAGCTAACTATAATTCTGTTCAGGATATTGTCTTCTGTGCTACTTGCCGTGTACGTGAGTCGCTTCAGTTCTTGACTGATGCCCTTTAATATCTTCATTGAAATATGAAAAAATGTGCTTTTTGAGGCACTGAACAAATGCATGGAGTTGCTGTTGATCCGGATACCATTAACACAGGCAAGTTAACGCACCCTTCAGATTGAGCAGAGCCGGTTTCTTTGTCGATCTGTTGTTTATTTGGAGAGCGTTGGTCCGAGCATTATAAGAGAGAGTTTTTTCTATATTTCCAATGGAAGTGAATGCTTTAATATCATGTCTGCAGTGGTATTTACAAATGTCTGTCCAACCAGGATGTCCAAAGCAGAGAGGCTTGGGGCTTTCTAGTTTATAATCCTTCAACGCCTCTAAGTAGACAGGCTTAAAACAAAAACCAGACTTTTGTCAGGAAGAAGCTATAAATTGAAGATAGAGCTTGCACTCGGTAGAAAATGAGCTGCAATTGGGACTGCAGAATACATGTTAGGGACAAGCTTGTGCAAAAATAGCATCTTTTTACCCCATGTCTGCTCCTCATGTGTCATCTGAATAGCAGTTAGTTTATGCATGCTTTAGTTATCAGCACTTTTAAGTCATTTGCAGAAAAATATAGAAGTTGCTGAGTTATACGTCGTTAACAAAGTGAACAATTAAATGTTGATATCAAGGTTTGCTTACCACGGAATGTATTTCAGTTTTGTCCCATAGTTTTTTCCAGTAACTAAGTGAAATACCAAGTTTCCCCATTGTTTGTAAAAGACCTGAGTCAGCGTTCCAGTTACTTCTTCAGACTGTCCTCTTTTATAGTACCAGAGAACTAGAAGAACTTTGTTCTTTCCAGCTAAAGAACTAGGCAAAAAGAGCTGTGAACTCCCACACTTCAAAATGTGACTGTAGCCAGCAGGCTGACATCAACATGGAGCCAAAGTGAGTCAGAACAAGAAATTAATATCTATTCCCTATTCTTCTCTTGCTGGATGTTCCAGACTTGAATCTATTTTCACGTCTTCTACCTTATGGTATCAAACATACAGGTATGGAGTTGTTGCAAAAGTCAAAGAATTGTAAGCGCTATCCACAACACATGAAATCCTGTGTGAATAGGAGATAGATGTCCAGAGAAGGTTTCTGAACCCACGCAGTTTATATGATGAGGATATATTTGGAGTGAAAGTAATTTCCTGAAATTGGAAGTGCGTAGCTGTAACTGCTATGACACACCAGTGTCTTTTTTTACCCAGTAGTGTTCCTATGAACTGTGCTTTGATGTGTTTTTTCAGTGAATTATGGTTACTGAGATCAGTTTTTGCACAATAAAAGTGACCATAAAATAACAGTTGCACTTGAAAGTCATTTTGGTCTCAAGTTAAGCATTGCTTTTTTATTCCGAGGTAACTCTTGCGTAAAAGCATCCGTCGTGTGAACGTATGTGGGAGAAGATGAATGGGCAGGTCGAGGGCCTCAACCTGATCCAAGGGTTTTATGTCTTGGGGAGGCAGTTGGACCAGAGGACCTTCAGAAATCCTTTCCAGTCTGAATTCTCTGATTTATAATCCAGAAGCTGATCACTGTGTCCTTTTCTCCATCCATCTGTGCAGAGAAGTCTCCTGGCTACGTGAGGCATGTTCCCAGGATGGTCTTGCAACAGCCGAAGGCTCTGAAACCATTTACTTAAGGACTCTGTGAATTTTACTTCAGCAAACAAATGAAATAAGTTTGTCCATAAATCTTTTTGCATGTCAAACTTAAGCAAGGTTTTTCTAATGCACAGAGAAATGAGGAATGTTGGTCTGAATCCAGAAAACATTAATCCTCATGGCTGCCTCAGGTTTCCCTCTCTGTGAAATGAATCTAACATTACATCACAGGCTTGTGCATTTTATATGATTCTTTCTGGGTAATGTTTTACTCTGTAGCAAGTCATAACCTACCTTCAGCTATATAGAGCTGCAAGATGAGATTGCAGGAATTACTTTCATGTATTGCTCCAGTTCTTAGTGTGCCTATGGATGATATAGGCTCATCTGGATGTCTGATACACGTGTCTAAGGGCAGTTTTTAAAGCTGCTTCTGTAGTTGGCTAAAGAATAGGGCAAAGCCGAGCAAGAAAATTCCCTTTTTTTGTGATTTTATGGAACTGGTGTGGTGCATTTTGGAGACTATAGCCAAAGGTTGTCGGATGGCAGTGGTGAGTCAGCAAAGAGGCCAGGGAGTGCACTGTAAAACTTTACTCCATCTTTTATCAGTGAAGTGATTAAGACCAAACCCCTTCCTTATCAGTGATGGGATTAAACCCCATGCTTTCTAGTGATAAAAGAATGGGAAACCATCAAACCTCCTAGATGACAGGTGAAAACAGGCAGGATGCCTTAGTGCTTTCCATGGAATTGAAGTTATCTTTACCTCCAGCTGGGGTGCTGTCACTTTTTTGTAGATTTGACTAATTTAAAATGCTTTGGTTTAATAAAGGTGAGCATTGGAAAGAAACTAAACATTAATTAGGCTGCCTTTTTTTTCATCCTGAGTGAGGTAAAAATGCAGTGCTTGGACAAAGTGATGGTGGGTTTTTGCTGCCCTCAAAAAAAAATTTATCACTTGATTCACACCTTTCAATGAAGAAGAAGAAGGTGTTAATTAGACAGCTTACCAGTTTAAGTAGCAGACACTAGGTGTGGGGGTTTTCAAAGACCAGATGATGGGTGCTGGAGGAAAAAGGAGAAGGAGGAGGAGGGCAGCTTATTGTGGTTTTCTTTTATAGTCTGATGGAAGTTATAAGTGAGACTGTTGCCATATAATAAGGGTGAAAATAAGCAAAAATGAGGGCAGAGCAAAACCTGCTGAGAAGGGCTTTGTGGGCTGCCCAAGATCATCTGTGCTTTCATATTTTAATGAAGTCTTTACAGCCAGCACTTAGTTTCATCTGTCTGGCCTTTCCTTGGAAGGAGATGGTTGTCCCTGCAAATGCAGTGTTTGAGGAGCATGTGAAGTTTTGCATCTGGTTATGTTATATTCTTCCCTTTTGAATCCTCCTAACTGGAGTTTTTTCTTAATTCCACTACAGAAGATCAAGCGATTTATTTGTTTGCTCTGAAGCATGTGCCAGTGGTGGTAAAGCTTTGTTTCATTTTACCTGTGCAGAGCCTAGGGTACTTGGAGAAGCTGGAAGATGGTGGGGTTTTTTGTTTTTGTTTTTTTTAAATAAAATTAAAAAACCAAACTGCATAATCCAGAATACCAATTAGGAAGAAGGTGTAAAAACAGTTTCATGAAGAGACCTCACTGAAAGTGTTAACCCTAATGCTTGGTTTTGGTGGCAGAATTTCAATACCAAGGGTGATAGCACTTGCTAGAGTAATGTATCAGTACCTCACATTTTGGATAACGCTGGTCTATAGAACATATAAAACTTTACTTTGGCAAAGATACTTATACTTGGCTTTTTGCTATTCCTTTCAGGAAAGTTATTCCCAAAGGCATGTATTTACAAAAATGAATTACGCTATATTAATAAGGAAATTTTTTAATGGGTTTTCAGAGACAAAGGGAAACAAAAAAGGGCTAGCTTAGCTCTACTTTATAAATAAGTGGAATTGCAGGCAAAGCTCTCAACCAATGCACAGAAATAAAATCTCCAGAACCGTGCTAAAGGCCTGAGAGCAGTGGAAAAGCGGTCAAATACAGACATATGGTGGGCTAATAGGACAAATAGGAAACATCAGCCTCTTGCTGTTTACGTGATGGTTTTCATTGTAAATACAGACAATCTGTAGAGCATTTGTCCCAAACCAGTCTGCGTTTTATCTGTGTGTTGTGGGCTCATACCGCAAATCGGGTTTACTTTTGCACTAGCTTTGCAGACTCTCTTTTCTGAGCTTTGACCCTGTGTCTTCTTTCTTTGTGTAAGTGGAATTCACTACAAGATAAAGATTTGATCAAGATAGGGTAGGAGCCTTATCTTGCTTGATGGAGGTATGCACTGCTTTGACCCTGACTGTAAAATTGCTTTGTTACAGTTATATTCCTTGTGGTTGAAAATGTCCTTGGAAATATATGGCATTTCCTTCATTTGGGTCACCTTTTTATGTTCTCGTGTGCGCGTCCTGCTCTGAACCTCAACAGCTCCTTGTGCTCTTGGGCTTCATAGCTTCTTGTTTCCAAGTCTTTGCAGACTCTTGCTTTCAAGACGGTTGCCTCTTGCTGTTTGGTGTTGATGGTGGTGTGCTTGTTTTCAGCTTTAATCTTCATGCTTGACATATGTAAAAGTGAGAGAAAATTAGTTTGTTCTATGTTAGGGCTTTTTGCAGTTCTGTGCTTCATTTAAACCTGGTTGTTTCAGTCTTTGCTGGGAACTGGTTTAATGTTTGCTTGCCTCTGCTAGCATGTACCTACGTTTTCTTAAGGCAAAACCTAGCTTTATTTTTTTTAAACCCCTTTCTGTAGACTGAACTTTAACTTGGGAAGATCAATATTCTCCCTGCGTTGCTTCTCTGGTGCCATTGGCATTGATTCTTTTGCAACCTAGTGCATCTTGTGTTACGTTTCAGTAATAAAAGGATATTTAAATCAAAAGCGCAATCATTTCTGCAACTCAAGCGTGATTTTTGTCAGGTACTGCTTTCTGTGTATTCTTAGACTAGTAGGTCTCTGCTAGCATATTTTATAGTAATTGTTGATATCTCTATCAAGGTCCCTTTTTTGCATGCACATTCTAGCGGGAGAGGAAGTTGGGAAGCTCTTTGGTCAGTGCGATACTGGTTTTAAGCTATTCAGGAATTGTCTTTTGTGTCACACTTTCATTTGGGCTCCAGCCAAGGTAGAACACAAGCTGCTTTACAGGCTTCAGAAAATTACAGTTAAATATTTCCATGCGCTTCTAATATGTATAAATTTCTAGTTGTATGCTATATTTAATCCTACAGCTACCTGATCACGTCAGCAAGAGGATAAGCCTTGTTCCTTCTCCCTCTTGCATCTCTTCCAGAGTTACTCGGTTATCGACTCTTCTCTGGCCTCTGTCAATGAGGGAAATAGCTGCAGGTGGAAAGGGTGCTGCTGCTGTGTGACGTTGGAAGGGGTATTGCTAGTATGTAAAGCTGCGATTCATTTGTATGCCAAAGCTGGAACGTAGCTTGGCTTGGCCTCCCTTGCTTTTGGCTAACAGGTAGCTCATAGATATTGGCTGAAGAAAAAGTAATCTGCAAAGGTGTCTTTCATTGATAAAGCCTCGTTAATGAAAACGGGTCGCTCAGGAGTGGTAAAGCTCAACTTTAACGTTCGTTTAAACTCTCTATCTTTAGGCTTTTTGTCCACTCTCCTCTTCTGAACTCTAGATTTGTTTAATATGGAGCTTTTCCAACTTTCTGGCACAGAGAGTCTCCTGTACATGTTTCTCTTACTGCATATGGAAATTTTTGGCTGCCCTTTTGAATAGCTCTTAGCTTCTCTCCCACTCCCAGTTCAAGTGCACCTGTCTTTCAAAATGCATTTTTTAAAAAAAATAATAATCTGGATTTAGTGATTCTTCACTACAGTGCAAATTTTAACATACAGATTTTGTAATTTGTGCACTGGATTTTTGTGCAGAGTTGTATGTAGAGACTAATTTGTTTCTCTAATTTTAGAGCATTAGTCTATTGCTTTCTTCACCTTTATCCTCACAATTTGTGAATGAGATCACATCTTCAATATACAAGCATCACTTCAGACGTGATTTAATATTATTGCTGCTTGTCTTTCATTCTGTCCTTCAGGCAGAGAACCATCAATTAATAATAAATAAATAAATAAAATTGGTTGGAAACATAATAGTATACTGGAATAGCCACACCTTCTGGACCATCGTGCATTATTTTTCTTGCTTTCTGGTGTATCGTGAAGATTTGTAAAGACCTTGCAAGGGATATTTAACAATAGGTTTTCCCTTTTTCTTTTATGCGTGATAGCAATTAGCTTGAAAAATATGCAAAACCTGAACAACCCTCCCCCTCAAACACCTCTTTCTTTTAATGAGGAAAACTTGCTGTGTAACAGAATAACTCATTTATGACTATAACAAAATAAATACATCTGTCAATATAACGAACATTTACAGTATCAAAACTTCCTAAGAATATTTTCCTTTGAGCACTTGAAGGTGCTTATTCCTATTGTATTTCACATTAAGGATTCACTTAAGGCTTGGGCTATTCCGCGACTTCCCATGGGTCTATATGAACTTAAAGTATGATCTATGGCTTATTGCCTCCTTCCTCCGCCCTCCCAAGAGCCCTGACCTTTGCAAGCTTTTGAATGTTGGCCGTGGTTTTGCTCTACAGGGCTGACACTAGCAAGCCAAAGCTGAAAATGATTCTTGCGGCTAGTGCTTCCTGCAGCTTACACTTTGGAAATAAGACAGCTACAAATTACAAGTAAGGGCAGGTTTTCAGTTTTAAACAGAGTATAATCACTTTAACGAGACCTTGACCTCTTGGTTTGATCTGTTTGTATCACGTTTGTTCTTTTGATGCTCCTGTCTCTAGAATTGTGCAGAACATGGTAATAACAAAGCAAGGAGTACTGTGCTTGGAGAAGACCAAGTAAGGAAACTGTTGGGCTCTGAAAGCCTCTTATGTAAGCAATGAAATCTGTATAGTGTCATTTTCTGTTTGGTTTTGAACAATTATAGAAATCGCTGACAATTGCCAAAAAGCAGGAGTACTTCAGTTTCCAGACTCCCGTTATGTCACAGGGAGCATTCTCTGTAATATGTAGCCTTTTTTTTGTTTTTTTTTCATAGAAAGGTTTGGGTCGGAAGGGACCTTGTAGACCATCTAGTTCCAACCCCCCTGCCATGGGCAGGGACACCCTCCACTAGCCCAGGTTGCCCAAAGCCCCATCCAACCTGGCCTTGAACCCTGCCAGGGAGCCAGGGGCAGCCACAGCTTCTCTGGGCAACCTGTGCCAGCGCCTCACCACCCTCACAGGGAAGAATTTCTTCCTCAGATCTAATCAGTATCTACCCTCTTTCATTTTAAACCCATTCCCCCTTGTCCTGTCACTCCCTGCCCTTGTCACCAGTCCCTCTCCACCTTTCCTGTAGCCCCTTCAGGGACTGGAATGGGCTCTAAGGTCTCCCCGCAACCTTCTCTCCTCCAGGCTGAACAACCCCAACTCTCTCAGCCTGGCTCCATAGCAGAGGTGCTCCAGCCCTCAGATCATCTCTGTGGCCTCTTGACTCGCTCCAACAGCTCCGTGTCCTTGTCCTGGGGACCCCAGAGCTGGACGCAGTACTGCAGGGGAGGTCTCATGAGAGCAGAGTGGAGGGGCAGAATCCCCTCCCTCGACCTGCTGCTCACGCTGCTGGGGATGCAGCCCAGGACGCGGTTGGCTTTCTGGGCTGCTAACGCACATTGCTGGGTCATGTTGAGGTTGTTGCCCCCCAACACCCCAAGTCCTTCTCCTCAGGGCTGCTCTCAATCCATTCTCTGCCCAGCCTGTAGTTGTGCTTGGGATTGGCCCAACCCATGTGCAGGACCTTGCCCTTGGCTGTGGTGAACTTTATGAAGGGTGGTTTTTTGTGTGTTGTATGTTGTTGTTGGGTTTTTTGGGTGGGTTTTTTGTTTTGTTTTTTTTGTTGTGTGTCGTTCCCCCCCTTTCGCCCCGTGTCTGTCAGGCACTGGCAGATTTCAGCTCTTTTTGCAGCTTCTGGCTAGATATCTTAATCGGAAATGGCCTTCTGGCAGATGTACAGTAGCTGGAAGCATTGCCTCGACTTACTGATGCTGTTTGATGTATTGCCTTTGCTGTTTCTGAATGACTGAAGATGCAAAACATTAACCCGAGACTCTTGTGTAGAGGTTTTTAATTGCTCTGCCAGTCCTTTGTAATGCTAAATTTTAATTTGCGTATGGAAGTTTTTCTACCACCTTCATTGCCGCTTATCCTTCCAGGATTTTGTTCTTACCTGGAATACCTTTCTATCTTCTGGTGGGGTGGGGAGGGCCACCAAATCCAGTTTGTGTTTGTTTTTTTTCCCCTTTACCATCATTATGGAGTTATCTGTGCTTATGACATGGTTACTGAGATGAAGATAGAGTGTTGCATTGAAATTTATCATAATCTGAGACATTGTTTTTCAAGAGGATTTGAAATTGATGGAAGCGTAGGGTTTAAAACTTAAAACCCAGAAAATATTTACTAAAGAGATCTTTTGATGCATTTGTCCAGCTTAATCTTTTTTAATTATTTTTAGGCTTTGTGCAAAAGTTAC
Source organism: Grus americana (assembly GCF_028858705.1). NCBI lineage: Eukaryota > Metazoa > Chordata > Aves > Gruiformes > Gruidae > Grus > Grus americana. The sequence continues at coordinate 2,585,260 of NC_072861.1, read as the reverse complement.
AATACTTTTAACAGCTTAGTGAATGCAGAATCAGATTCAAACCCGAAAGCTTTTGACAGCTTGTTGTATTCAAATTACTGATACTCCCTTTCAATAAGAGGATTTACAATACTCTTTCATCTCACAGATGTCTATTGTGTAGCCCCAGCAGCAGTGCAGCTAATGGTTGTTTTAAAATACACGATCACACCCCTTCACCCCTGCCACAAAGGCTAGGTAAGAAGCCTTTCTTGCAGAAATGGTTGCTTAGTAGCCTGGACAGCTGGAGAAACAGAGTTGATTTGCAGCTTTGGGGGTTTGGGTTGCTTGGCCTCTGACTTCAGGGATGCGTTTCACTACAGTGGGGTTCATCATCTTTGTGCATCAGTGTTTAGTGGAAACCTGTAGAAGGGGGATCGCTTTCTGAGCAGTCTTCCCTCAGCTACTGTCTTCCTCCTTCAAGCATCCTTTGAAATGTGGACAGTCCAGCAGAGCAAGATCATAACCCGATCTCCTGTGTTACCTCAATCAACAGCATGAAAACAGTGTGAGCCTTGTTAACCTCAAGAAACAACAACGGTGGTCTGAGTGCGGTTTGTAACTGCTAGTAATTAGGGCACTTGTAGCACAATAGCTTTTCTTCTTTTTTCCCCCACAGCACTGGATTATTTGCTGTGGTATTTCTACTGAGCGTAGAGCTCACCTCCTTTAGTGCTGGAGCAGTAGGTTGGAGAATCCTTGTCAAATGAGTTTGTAATTGAAACAATTTCTGGGGTTAATATTTTTTTTTATTTTTGAGCATTTGTTCTTGTAGCTGTTACTTGCAGCTACTGCACAGTTGCTCTGCTGGCAAGGGATGGTTTCTACTTGTGTTCTAGAGACTCTTGGTCTTGTTTTCTAGCCCAAATGATTCTTCAGAGATGCATCTGTAGTGCAAACTTCCCATGTAATTGTGTGTCAGTGCAGGACTGTTTGTTTCACGAGTGTGGTCAAGCGATGTATGTGTGGGAAATGCTTTTTAATGAGGTGCATCAGAAATCTTTCCAAGGCTTTAAATTTACCTTTCCCTTTGCTAAAATCTGTTGAACTGTCTTTCAATCCTCTTCCTGAAAATAACCTGTGAATTTGAGGAGAGGGATCAAACAATCTGAGTTTTATCAGCTGTGTAGCACTCTAGCTCTGCTTGCTGATGAGAAGCCCTGCTGCCCAGGGAACACAGCAATACGACGGGTTTTGCTGTATAATCTGTCTGGCCAGCTGTATTCTAATCTTTTAGTTTTAAGGGGGGGTCTGGCGGGGGAAGAGACTAGCTTTAAGGCAACGCTGTTTTCAATAGATACCTTTGAAAATAGGATTGAAGGACAACTTAGTGTGCGCTCTTAACGCAGCTCTGAAGCTGGTAAGTATTGAAGGATTTCGTGCCATAATAAGGATATTTTGGCCTGATCACGAATGTCAGCACAGCATCTCGTTTCAGAAGGCAAAAATCATGTGGTCTGAAGTACCGTTGCTCTCTGTTTCCTGACTAATGAAACAATCTTTTGGCCTCTGTATATGTATATACCACTGAAATTCCCTTTACCTTAGAAGGTTGTGAGAGTCCTGGAGCTGTGGTGATCCAGCTACTTCAGGAAAGTAGGTCACTTGTCTTGGGGAATTCCCTGCCTCGGAAGTCCAAAACAGACGGAAGAAGAGGTCAAAGCAGAGTTCATAATTGCGAGCTGCGTAGGGCAGAAGGTTAGGGATTTTACCCTTTTTTCCTCTGTAGATAGGTCATATAAAGCAAGAAAACTCTTCAGTGAAAAGACATCTGGCTGTGAACACTTAACACTTGCCAAATACAAGGTCCACGCGACTGAAAAAGGCTTTGAAAGCCCATCGGTTCGCTCTGCGGCTTGGAGTTACCTCCTAGCTGGTGTGCGTTGCAGCCCGTGGCTTCCCGAGTACGGCAGCCACGGATGGATCCCCTGGAGCGGCGAGGAGAAGCGCTTGGTGCCGTGAAGTTGTGTCCCCTGGGAATACTCTGCTCTCAAACTATCGACCTCCAGCTGCCAGTGCTCCGTGTTGTGCTTTTTTTTTTTTTCTATAAAAGTTGTGTTATTGTAGATGCTAATGTCTTATCTAACTCTTTGTTTTCTGCACCTCATTGCTTTGTTCTTTATAAGATATTTTGTTTTCTGCCGCTCTGTCACTGCGTTTCTGCTGCCCCTTCCCTCTAGCTGGGTTTGTCAAGTCGCCCATGTCAGAAACTAAACTCACGGGGGACGCCTTTGAACTGTACTGTGATGTGGTTGGGAACCCCACTCCAGAGATCCAGTGGTGGTATGCTGAAGTCAACCGGGCTGAGTCTTTCAAACAGCTGTGGGATGGCGCTCGGAAGCGCCGTGTCACCATTAACACTGCCTACGGGGCGAATGGGGTGAGTGTGCTGAGAATAATCCGCCTTACCTTGGAAGACTCTGGGACTTACGAGTGCAGGGCCAGCAACGATCCCAGGAGGAATGACTTGAGGCAAAATCCCTCCATAACGTGGATTCGAGCCCAGGCTACTATAAGCGTCCTTCAGAGTGAGTCCGGCACCCTACAGTAGTGGTACTGTAGTATCTAGAGGCAGTCTAGTGACCCTTCCCCTCCCATTACCCCGATTAAAACCCTCTGCTACCCCGTCCCGTTGTTCTGAACCCGAGACTGCTCCTCTGCCTGTAGTGCTGACGTTGCCTGCTGTCTGTGTCTCTTCTCCTTAGGATCAAAGGACTTGGGAAAAATCTATGGATCTGTTTTCTAGCCTCTGTATGAAAACAAGCCCAGTGTTGAATTTGTGTTTCTTCCCCTTCCCCTTTTAGTTTTGTAGTAGGTTTCCAGCCACCCTAATGCTGGCTTCTCCATGAGTGCCTTTATATTTGATTTTTGTGTTCTTCCCAGGTCTAACCACTTTATTTTTATTTCTCCTGTTCTCGGAATTTTTCTGAATGCCTTCTCACGTGGTTTTGGTTGCATATATGCTTCTGCACAAATCCTTCCCTTTCAGTTACGTGTGACCTTTAATGTTTAGATTTTTCCATGAAGTCGTGGTGTTTCTTTTCCTTTCTGAACAGCAGTGTGTTCCTAATGAGTTCTCTGATGCAGCAGCGCTGAACTGGTGCAGCTATTCTTAATCCAGCCTATGAAAGGAGGGGTGAAATATCCTCCCCCAGTGTTGTATAAAGTAATAGCTTGAGCTAAATGGCTTTCATCTGAGAATGCAACTTCTGGCAGCAGCAAAGCTTTCAAAAGCAGAAAATATGGTTGACCCAGAATTGCTTTTTGTTCTCTATTGTTCCAAGACTTTTTTTTGCATTCAGCTCTCTTTTAAAGCCTTCCCAGACAAGTTTGGTAACTTCTGTCTTCAGAGTCAGTAGAGAAGATCCCAGTTTCATTTTGTGTAAGATGCAAAACTCTTGCCTTTGCTAACAAGATTAAGCAACTGCATAAGGAGTTATAGGCAGAGTGATTTAAATCTGCAACGTGAGCCTCTGCTGCATGGAGATATAGGAGAATTTGCTTTCTCGGTGATTTCCCAATATCCTAACGTGACAAACAGCAGAGTGTAAGTCTTGTCTTGCTATTTGCTCTGTGTGTAAATAGACCCCGGGTACAAAGATGTCAAAATCTGTAATTATGTCTCAGAAATGTTTTGGCATACCTTAAAAAAGGGGGAAAAAGTCTTCCTGAAGCACACACGCACCCCTCTGGCTGCCGGTCCCCAGGACTGTGGGCTGTGTGCAGTGCCTGGTGACGTGACCAAACGGTACTGCCATGTCCTGGTGGCCAGCCGTCTGCTGCGGTCGGTCGGCACTGCTGGATCAGAGAGCATCCTTCTGGGAAACGGAAACAACATCGATACGTGTGGAAAAATAGCCAGTGAACCCAATGATGTGGATTGACTTGAAAATTTAAGTGGCGTTGGGTTGTTCAGTTCAAACCAGCTCGACTTTCCGTCCTAATGCTCGATACCTCCTTTGTCCTTTGAGGTCTCAAAGGACTCGGATCGGGAGATTGCTTGCACGACCTACAACAGCAAGAGCCGTGTAATTTTAGGAAATCATATTACCTTAAGACAAAGCTAAAAAAAAAAAATTGTCTTCTAGGAAGTAATGTCTCCTGAAAATCCCCCCTGCCCCTGTTAAGACCTTTAGTTGTATTGGAGCGTGGCAAGTCTGTGTCGGTCCTGTCTGTGCTCCTCTCCTTGTTGTTCAGTCAGTTTTAGTAAAACCTACTGAGGGAGAAAATCCTTTTCATATGAAAAGTCAGTAACGCATCAGTTTGGGAGAGAATTACTGTGAAGACGCCTCCATATGGAAAGTGAGTTTTTCCTCTCTCAGGCCATTGATACTAACCTGCTCCAGGGATTAAGTTTAACCTTTTGTCTTCTTCCCCAGTTCGCATCATCTTGTTGCATCTGGTGCTACTAATTCTGGAGTGTGTATCATGACTTCATTGCTAAGTGCCTTGTGCTGGGATAATTCTTCTGCTTTTGTGTTTTATTCATGGGAGGTGGGCGGGGGGGGATGCTGAACAGAATACTTTAATGCTTTTGCTCTGTAATATTGTCGATGTTAAGAGTTCTGACCAGCTACTGCTTGGGAAATGGACCGCTTGGACATCAAACTCCTACGTGGGAATGGAGATAAGGGGGGAAAGCAGGTTTCCAAACCATCCCTGGAAGGTGGAGACCATTTTGTCTGAAGCTGCCCAAAATGTCTCAGCTGCTGTATTGTGTGCATGAACACAATTTGTCTTTGAAATGGGAATTTTCTGACTAAACAGGGTTGAAGTTTCCCCGTTTTGCTGCTGGCCTTATTTGTCATTTACATCACTGAAAGGGAACATCAGATGTATCAAAAGAGCACAGCCTCTGTTTGCTGTCCTTTAAATCACAGCTGGTCTCAAATACCAGAAGTGGAATGCAGAAAGGACAAGTGCAACTTGATTTCTTTTAAAAGTTAGCAACCCAAGAACTGGCATCTGGCTTCTATCTCATTCCTAATTCGGAGAAAGAATTTCACTTATTGATGGTGGGGTGTTTTTTTGCTTGGTTTGTTGGGTCTTTAATTTTAAAACCTGATCTTGCATAAAATGGGCAGTTCAAGTGGTGTGTAAAAAGAGACTCTTCAGCATCTTGCTCTTTCAACTGGACATCCTTCTTTGGATGTCACTGTCCCAGTTTATTTTCTAGAATGAAATCAGGCTAGGACTGCCTGATGGCCCTTTTTTTATTTTTTTTAAAAAATAAACAGAAATGCAGGTAAAAGATGTGAATAAGTCTGCAGTTGCCTTTAATTTTCTTTAACTATAACTTAGAAGATTGCAAGTCCAGACACAAAAGGTCCCAGCAAACTCCAACAAAGCAAGCTTGAGACAGCTGTAAATATTTTCCGGATGCTGCAACTTAGCAGAGACAGAGGTACAAATAGGTGTGAATTAGCACAAGTCGTCGGAGCTCCAGGCAGGTGTTCTATGATCTAGTTCATCCCTGTTAGAGGCTGAAGAGTCCATTATCCACAGAATATGGAAGCTGGAAGATTACCACTGTCAAAACGCTTCTGGATTAAGTCTTTAACTTTCCGGTTTCTGTAGGGACTAGATTCAGATTTTTTTGTGTGTGTGACTTTCTTGTTGCTAACGTTTATGTAATACTCTTCTGGTGGCAGCGCGTATGCTTTCCGTTTCCAGGATCGCTGCAGGCTGATCACCACTGCCTCAGCAGAGCACAGACAGCATCGGCATCTGATGTAACAGCACTCGCTAGATGCGTGGCGGTCTCTGTTACAGCAGCCTCTGTCTAAAAGGAAAACACTGCATTTATTTTGCAGGCTACAGACATGAAGACGCTGCTTTCATAGTCAAAGAAAACTGTTTAAAACAAAACCCAGTATGATCAGTGAATGCTAGTGAAAGTTATTTCTCTAGAAAGTGTTCTGACACCAAATTACTAATGTCAAACACATTACTAAAAATATTTCCAGATCTCTTAGTGTTTTTCTGAGAATGCACACAAGCTTTTTGTTGGGGATGGAGAAGGATGCAGGGCAGTCCAGTGATGGTATGGCTTTAACGAGACAATTTTAGACCCAAATGGATCCTTGCATGGTTAAAATTCCCCACATGGGAACAATGAGACAGAAACGCAGCTGACAATGCGCGGTAACAGCAAAGTGACTATGAGAAGTGTCAAAAAACCTCCACTACTACAGTACCTGCCAGTTTTTCTGCAGTTAAATGATATCCCTGTTTTAAATAGCTGTGAAAAGAAGCGATGTAGCCAGCCTGCTGAAGAAAGGGGAAAAGGATGTACAGGAGTCCGAATGGCTTCATCAGGTTATTAGCATGTAAACTGGGTTTTTTTTTTCGCCCTGCTTCTCTGGGCAATAATCTAAGTAGTGTACTATTGGATAGGTGAATGTTTTAGGTGTTGAAAAACACAGCGTTTCTGATGGTACTGGTATTTTCCACTTCCCCTTGTTCTATTTCATAATTTATGTTCAGAGTGCTTTGCAGATGAATATCCAAAAAACTGCCCAGGCATGACTCAATTTATATTCCAAATGTGTCACCACAAGGCGTAACAAAATTTACAGGAGTAAAAATCCTTTGCTGGCTTGCAAAAATCATCCAGATGCTCGTTACTGACCGACTTCCTCACCCTCTTGCACTTTGCTGCCGACTGGAACGCAGAGGAGGTATTCGGAGAGGTCGGCGCTGCGGGAGCGTGGTCGGTGAAATGAGCAGCTGGCAACAGCTACCTCTTTGGAATTCATTTAATTCTTGAAAGAAAGGAAATACATCAAAACCAGAGGACGCGGTAGCATTTACATGCTACAGCAGTTCAAGCTGAAACGACAGCCAGTGCTAAATCTAGATATTTTTGGAAGACTAATAGCAAGAATTCTTAAATTTCCTTTAAACTCTGTCATCCTATATTCAAGGTGATTTATTTTTTTGTTTTTACATACTACTTGAAACCAGCTGTGAGACCTTCAACAGAAAGATCTTTTTTCCAAGTTTGGGAAGAAACTTGGCTCTGACTGTTGTAAAAATTAATCAGCCTTATTTCTTAGAGACTAGCCATCTGCACAGTCTTAACAAAGTGTGGTTATCAAATGTAAGGACATTGCTCTCACACTAATCTTATCACTTCTGAAAGGCTTTTCCCTTAAAAAAAAAAAAGTGAATTTGATGTTAGCAGGTAAGATTGTAATGTGAAACAGCCTGGGTCCAGTTCCTAATGCAACCGGCAAAGTATGTGGTCTGTTTATGCAATGAGGCTCACTTTTTTTTTTTCTTCCTAAATGTTTATGTTTTTAGGAATGAAATAGTTCCCGACTAATTTTAACACGGTGTGTGTATTCTTACATTTTATTGTTAAGCATTAAGAGCTGCTTTCAGCCGTTCTTCATCAGGCTTGTGCCTTATTCACGTGGGGTGTTTGCTCGAATTTCAGGCATCAGAGAAGTTGTGCTATTTGAAATATCTTGTGTGCGCAGGATATCTTCCTTAGGAAGACATTTTTTAGAAGACTGTCTAACTTTGAGGGCTATTCTGTATAGAAAATGGGTTTTGTTTTAAACCTCAAAGTCAATAGAGGAACCAAGCGATAGCCAGAAGGAAGTTGCTTCCGAAGGACTAGCTGATCTCTTACGTGTAGTTGCAGGACACACGTTTTCCCGTGTTATGGTCAACAGTGTGTAAAAAATGATTAATGGTGTTACCTAGAAATCTGTAGTGATGTTAAATATTAAAATCTAAAATAAGTAATTCTTTTTTTTTTCCTATATAGGGATGCTGATCCGCAAGGTGTTGCCTTCACTAGTGGTCAGCTGTTTTATTGTGACTTTCTTGATGTCTCCCAAACTAGTGCAGTGACGTTCCTTGTGTAGTCTCTTTCCCTTCCTGATTCCCCTTTGAATTTTAGACTAGTGTGGCACAATTATCGGTGAAGATTTGTTGCTATTTAATGCGTCCTTTGTTTCAGAGCCCAGGATCAACGCCAGCGAGGATGTAGTCATTCATCTGTATGGTCCAGCCGTCACATTGCAGTGTAACCTCACCACAAGTCCCAGCCCCCTTTCTGCCAGTTACTGGGTGAAGAACGGAGAGGAGATCCCTGGCACTAGAAAATCTTCAAACACTACAGAATACAAGTAAGTCTCTCAGGAATAATCTTCGTGTTACCCCGGAGGATGATAAACCTGGTTGACGTACGGCTTTGGGATAGGTGGGATGGGATTTGGGACTCCAGGGTCCTTGGTTCAGCTTCACAGTGGTCAGACAGATCGAGTTGATCTGCGTTAGAGGCTCCACAAAAAGTACGGCTGTAAATAGAGTTAGAAGAAGGATTCTGGAAACATCGTTGTCTCCAGCTGTCCTAGCTAGCTCAGGTAAACATAATGTCAACAAAAACATACTGTAAACTTCAGTCTAAACTCGTTTAGTTCTTCTCTAGAGCATACCTGATGTGTGGACGTAGGCACAGACACACGGTCTAGTTTTCTTTTCCTCCGAGTATATTGTGCAGTCTCTATCCTGCTTATGTCTACGTAAAGATGGATCTGCAGCTGTGCATCTTTATCATGCACATAAATCACTGCTGAAATCAGGTGGTTTAAGTCATTTTCTGGCCTTGGGAGACGAAAGACGGTGTTGTCTGAGTTGTTACTGATGAGTTGTCAGATCACTACTATGAAATGATACCAAATCTTGATTAAACCAGTACAGCTGTATCACTTGTGCTTCTTATTTGTCAGTACATCCACAATTCCAGCATTAATCTATTCCATGCGCGCATGCTTTGGCTTTGCCTCTGCCTTCCATCTAAGGGTGCAAAGGAGACCGGAACGTGTCCAGCTACCTCTTGCGTTTCGCTGTAGCTTCCATCGAGCAGAAATCCTTTGAGGGTTTCAGTACCTGGAATGGGGCTTTCTTGCCGCGGAGTTGATGAGAGCATATGAAGATCAGAGATCTGGCTTGTATGTGTGATTTTTTTTTTCTTTTTTTTTCCTTCCATTTTCTTCACTTGATGCCAGCCCGGATTGCAAATACAACTTTCTGTTCAGCATTAAGCTAAGATGAAGAGCACTTAAGGCATGTTTTAACCACTGGTGGTAACTTACTCTTTGGAGATGTTAGACCACTTCTGACCCTCTAACTCAGCTCTCGTGCCAGAAAGAGGTGCTTATGTCTGGTCAAGGCCCATTGTATTATAGTCCATCTTGTTTACTGTTTCTTGCCTATACGTTAAAGCAAGGAAGCATGCCTACACCCTCACCTGGCTTTTCTCTGTCTCCAGCAGAGTACTGTGGGCTCTTTATAATACTTATGTTGTTTACTGGCACAGGATTAAGAAACACTTGAAGTTTTTATTGCCTTAGCAAAGAATCCCTTCATCCACAGGATGATGGAAGTTGTGTTTGATTCTGATAAAGATGTATTCAAGGTTTTTCCTTTTGTTTTCCACTTTACATCATCTATTCAGTTTTGCAGTTAAAAAAAGTCTCATTTAGTTCTGTTATTTTCTCAGTACAATGTTTAACACCGAGTCTGAGTTTTAAAGGCTCTGCTTTCTTATCTAGCAATTAACTTGATGAGCAGTCTTGTCCGAAAATGCCAGCTTGAGTGCTACAAAAGGCACGTTGCATTGAGGTTACTGAAAATCACACATTATTATTCAGGAAACCAAGTATCGAGGCTGACTTCTCTATAATCTGTTCCAAGCTAGGAAGAATTTTTCCTTCCAAATTCCTCTGTAAAGGAAGAATTTAACTTCCTGGAGAAGAAAGAAGTAAGGTAGGGAGAAGTGTCACTTTGTTCCCAGCGAGCGAAGGGTTGGTAGAGCATGCTCCAGTCACAGGACAGGCTTGAGAATTGGAGAAAACTTGAATTTGCAATGTAGACCTCAAATTCCTGTTCATTTATAAGCTGCTTTGCTGTATATTGTGGTTTCAGGCTTTCTGTGGCATTTCTTTGTTGCCTGTGGTCACGCTGCATATGATCTGTTTGTTAATTTCTAGTTTGATTCTGTTACCTCTTTTAGATCCAGAAATACGGAATTCATGCAGGCAGTGCCAACAGAGTTGCAGTTAAAAGGAGTTATTTAACTTCAGCATTTTTTTTAACATGACTGATTAGTCTTTTGCATTCTGCTTATTTTCCTTAAAATATAAAATATGTTTCAGGCTCTTGGTGTTTCAGTCATTAAGATGTGTTGTTCTGCTACGAAATGTAGTTAATTCATTGAAGTTCAGTGTTGTTTACCATTCAGAAGGCTTCAGAATTTGTAAGTTAAACTACTTACCTTTAAAATTCCACTTCATACGACATTAGAAATGGGAACACATTATTCCTAATTCTTCATTCAAACTCAGTGTAGCTGTTGTGGCTGGAAGGCAGCTGTAGTCAGAAAGCTCAGAGTTAGGTATAGCTTTTTAGTTCACCATTTTGATTAAAAATGGGCAAAAATTATTTGTAGTGTGTTCTTCTACAAGCAGAAAGTGCCTGGAAGTGGTTCTGGCCATCTTGTGCTTTCACTCTGGAGACCTGTTCCCTAGTCTACATTCATAGTTTGGAGGAGAAAAGTAGCAATTTCTTTCCACATTCCTCATCAGTGTGAATTCAGAGTTGAGTTGCAGGTTACTGAGCTAAATTGAAGAAAATGGGGTTTTGGGGTTTTTTTGCATCTGCTGGAAAGTCTACATCTCTGAAAAGTTGGGCTTGTCCTAAAACCCACAGGAATGAGGGAAGTTGTTGGCTAAGCAAACTTGTTTCAGGTGCTTGTTTGTCTATAAAACTTTGCAGGCGCATCAACTTACACTCTCTTTAATGATTTATGGTAATGATACTCTTGTAGAGGCTGCCATAGCTTCACACTTCAAAAAGAAACTTATGTCGAACTGAAAGAATACAATGTCTTACTTCCCCCCCCTCTCCCTTTTATAGCAGGTAACAAGCAGTGGTCAGAAAATGATTATTTAACTGTTAAGGTGCTAAATGCTATTACAGAAAGCCAGCTATTCTCTGCCTTCCCTCGTTATTGCAGACTCTTAGGACAGCTTAGTAATGGAAATAATTGGGTGGGGTTGTCCCACGGGAGCTGGGTGAGGACTGCACCTTTGCCAGCGGCGTCGGCAGGCACAAACGTTCAGGGTCGCTGCGTGCTTCCTAAGGATACTTCTGCCTGCAGTTTAAACACAGTTATAGCTTTGTTTGCTACTAAATGATCGCTCTGTCATTAAGATAATATTTAATTTTAACTCTGTGAAGAGCGGGTGTATTATTGGTTATCTGAAAGACGTATAAACTTTATAACGAACGTTAGACCTTCACCGGTGACTCTGGGAAGTGAGTGCTGTAAACACAGTGAAGACTTAGAGTCAAAGTATTGTTAAACTGAGCAACTCTTTCTGTGTGTCTAAGCAGTTTCCGTGTGTAATTAAATTATTTTATTAGTGCTCTTCTGCAGGGTTTCTGTTCATCTGCATGCTATTTACTGAATGGGTTTAAAAAAATAATAAAGAAAGCTAAGAAGCCTTTCAGTAAAGGGAGAGAGGGATGGGAGACATCTACCTTATTCTGTGCTACGTGGAGATGTAAATTCTGTGTCACATCGTCGTATGCTTTTCTAGTTTAAGATGTCTCTTGTAAGAAAAGCTCTACACATATGTTCTTCAGGTATTTAAAGTCATTTGTATCCTAAAGCTTTTCAAAGGACAGCAAAAGCTGGTGGACTTGAAGTTAAGCACCATCTCAAGTATAAATGCATCTTGGGTTTTTTGGGGGGTTTTTTGCATTTGTTTTAGCTCTGATTGTCTTCTGGCTGGCTTGCATCTGTCTGTCCCTCCACTAGTTGTTACTGCATTAGTCTTGCCTAATTTTAAGTGCCGGCAGATTCCTGGGTGGTGTCTTCCTTCATGAGTTGACCAGCTTTTGCAGTTTTTCCACATGCAGTCTGAATTGGAGAAAGCTATTAATGGACCGGTCTTGTATCTGTTAAGAAAAAAACCCAACAGCTTATGAGATGAACAGTGTCAGCTTTGATTGTATATGTAGCCTGCTGCTTTCCAATTGGCCACGTATGATTTTTTTTCAACGCAGATAGTATATACAAGTCGTGTTTCTCCCTCGATGGGAGGCCATATCTGCCTAACAGGCCAGTGACTCGAGGATGACTTGCATCAAACTAACTGCAGTGCATAATTAACAGGTGTCGGGCTCCTTCTTTGCTTTTAAACTAACTGCAGCTTCTCCAGCTAAATTAGTACTGACTTTCCAGACTAGAGCTCACCTTTTTTCTAGGCAAAAAACCCGTCCTTTATTTCAAGTAGGTATGTCTGTACAGCATAGCTTGACTTAACAAGTAATAGCTGTGAAATTCAGTTTAAAAGATTAAAGTAGGGAGGGGGTGGGGGGGAAATAAATTCCTAGCCTGCTCATTTTTGATTGCTAACACAGTACCTAACACGGCTCATGTGTTCTCTCCCTGTCTGCAGGATTTTGAAGCCCAGAGCAGAAGAGTCAGGGGAATACTTGTGCGTGTTTGTGTTTTCAAACTCTCCTATAGCCAACGCCACTATAGAAGTGAGAGGTACTCTTTTGTTTTGTTTTGTTTCCTCTCCCTGAAAGTGAAGTGCTTTCACCGCCTCTGCCACCTCGAGGTCTTTCCTCGTGAAATCAAGCCTGCGTCCAATCCTTGGTTATAATTTCAGGGGAAGTCTTGCACGCAGTCGTAGGGGAAAGAGCTCACGGGTACGGGGATATTAAAACATTGCAGTTGTGGCCCACATAGGGGATATTAAAACACCTTCTAGCACACATTTCTGTGCTCCTTTGGTAAATCTGGCTGTCGTGAGAGAGCATGCCTGCCCAGCAGGATGGAGATTGCTGTAGAATATGTCTGTGCTCCTGCAAAGACAGCTGTGGTTTCCTCCCTGTTTCACAGTAAATGAGGCCATCTGAATGAATTCAACGTATTTGTCTGCTCTGAATAGGAAGAAAAGTAACAACCAGCATCTTGCGTGTGGCAGCTTGGAACTGGTTTTTGTTTGCAGCGATTATTTTGGTTGCTGGGAAAGCTTGGGTTCTGGTTAGGACAGATGCCCTGTCCCAGATTGGGGTTTTCTACTTTCATGCACCGTTTTTTTTTCCCCCCCGTCTTGTGCATGTTAGTAGTCTTCTGCCATCTTTAGGACCCTAAAATCGTGGGTAGAAACTGGAAAATGTGAAAGGTTTGCACCGCGTTTCACTGTAGTCGTTGAACAAAAGAACAGTGTTTCCGTTAGACATACAACACAGAGAGATGATGGTGTTTTATACAGTGTTAAACTGCCACAATACAGTCGTTTGGTCATTGAAGAACTGTGGAAATGACTGTCCCACTGCGCTGCAGTAGCCATGGTTTGCCCTGAAGTGCTGCAGGAAGATGGCATTGATGCATTATGGCAGCTTTGTTAGTCAAAGGCAGATGAGTTCACTCAAAAATGCGTTTTAAGTCTCGCAGCCAGACTATGCGCGTCTGGGACTCTACTGATGCTTGTTTTATGAAGGTGTACTGTAAACTTGTTTGAAATCTAAGTTAGAATTACTTACCATCTTCCCTATGTCCCTGGCTTAAACGTAGAGCTTCCTCTGCTGCTGTTTGAAAAGAGCAAATAAGGAGGATGCTTCACGCTATTTCTGTGCATCCCTGTTCCAGTGGTGCAGCCTATCCTGATCTACCTTGTGATAAGTGCTGTTTAAATCAGGTTTTACAGATCTGTAGCGAAAGCTGACCTCTTTCCTGGGAATTTCTGCTGCCTCACTGAAGACTTGCACGGTCAGGTTCCTGAATCTGAAGTGAGGAAGTGGGAGTAATTCAGCAGTAATTTGGCAAATGCACGGTATTATCCTGAATACCGTCTTTCCTCTCTAGAGAACAGCATCTTTTGAACCATACGAACAGTTTCCTGGGGAAGAGAAACGTTGCCATATAAATAAGTATTCTGACTGATACTGTACCAAGAAAAGCTCACTGATTTCCTGTGTCGATTTAAAAAGTGGGTTTTTTCCAATGATCTTGCATAAAACAACTTACCAAAATATACCCAGTATTTAACCAAATCTGGTGCAAAGCTGTCTCTGCAAGGAAAAATGAAATCTAAAATAATGTGCTCATGCGAATGCACCACAAGTTCCTGTCAGGCTAGGATTAAAAAAAAAAAAAATCTGACTGCACCTCTAAAAATAATTATTGCCTTGCTTACAGCCAGTTAAATTCAAATTTACATTGTACTACTGGTGAGCTTGTCTCCTGGCTGTTCAAGTACATAGGTGTGGGGTTGTTTCCTCATTTTGGGGGAATTTCTTTTGCATTCTGCTCTTAGGCTCTTAATTGCTACATCTTCTAATATTACCTTAATTAAGATTTTAAGTACTTTCTGCCTTCTCTAGGCTGTCCGGTGGCAGGGACGCACACCAAGGGAACTTGGCTGAGAGGCTTACAGGGACATAGGATTTAACGTTATAGAAAGAAAAGCCAGTGTATCCTGTTACTTGAAAACTTTAGTGATACATTTGGACTGCATTTAAAGCGCAAGTTAGAGAACTTTGCGGTCTCCTTTACTCGTTGGGGTTACTGCTCCTGGAAGAACTGTACAGCTAAACTTGTACGGTATCACGCATATTTTCTGGGATGCAAATGTTTCTGAATAATATCCGTGCTAGTTGCAAAGAATACACAGGCTTTTTTCATTTTGCAAAAGAAAGCATTCTCTGTGCTTCCTGCAGGTGGGTGTAAGTATTGTACGTGTTCTAGAGCAGTTCTAGTTCTCAAAGCAAACCGATTTTGATACTACTTCATGTGTGGAGACGTTACTAGTTGTTAATCAAGGCAGATGTAATGTATCGGTGATGATGCATGAATCTTGTTTGACCACGCAGATGCCGTAGTTTAATGCTTACCTGCATGTGTGGTGTGTCACAGTATTCGTGGACAAGCAATCGTAGCAAATTTAATTGCTTAATTGCTAGTTGTAATTGCATTGCAATTTTTAACTGCTGATGCACATAGAAAAGATGGTTCTGAATATGAAAGTGCTTGTGGACCAAAATAGTGACTTTCTGACAACTTGTGAACGACTCTAACAAATGCCTCGCAGCAGATGTAATCCAGGATACATCAGTGCCATTTGCCTTTTATGTAATGTTCCCTATTTTCTTCCTGGATCTCTACATGTGCCGTGTAAGAAGATAAAAATGCAGAAACATGAGCATCGCCGTTAGAATTGCTAGGTGTGCTTTCATATTAAAAGCAGATTTTCTTGGTAAAAACATTACTAGGGCAGCACTAGTATCACAGCAGTTAAAAATATTGGGGTTTTAATGTCAGACTCAATGCCATTCCTGGGAATTCCCCAAGTCTGGCTTCCCTCATACCGTTGGCTTTTGGATGAAGCGTCTGGTGGAGACTTTTGATTATTCCTGCTCAAATTATCTCTGAGCTGTTAGGGGCGAGTGCAGCTCTAAGCCTGACACAACAGACTAAGGAAATGCTGATACTAAGAAGATTCTGCCTTGAAATTGGGATTTTTCTCTCGCCCTTTGCTTTTACAGGGAAGTCAGCCAGCCGAGAGCATTGCAGGTAACCAGCTCGTGACGTGATTATTGTCAGCAGGGACCGTGACGATGATCCTGCCAGGCGCTAGCCAAGATGCAATGCGCTATCTACTCCCTGTCTGGAAGTAGGCTTTTTTAATTTAATTGCTCTGTTTCCACGCGGTGGAAATATCTGTAGTGCTTTTGCTGCGGTGTTGTGATCTGGAGCTCTGAAAACTTGAAGCTTAGAAGAAAAAAAATAATTAAAAAATGCAACTTTGAAGAATTCTGCCTCTGCAATCTTTCTGCTCTTACCAAGATCTTGGCAGGAGGAGGAAACAAGTTTGTCTTTCTGTCTTCTGATACTCCACAAACCATTGTCTGGCGCAGAGCAGTGGCAGTGAGAACTGAATGGAGAAGAACACGCTTCCAGTTCCCTCCGGTTGCCCAGAAGTAGCGCAGGCATCAAGAAAGATGTTGATGTACGTACCGTGACCAATGGAGGGCAATCCGTTCTCTCCGCCCTGCCTTCCCATCAAAGGCTCCCTTCTTTCCGTGCACCTGGACGAAGCTGGTAGAGCTTTTTAATGCCCCTACCTAGAAGGCCTTTCTGCCGTTATCTCATCAAGGGGATTCTTCTGCCTACCCTTTCCTCACTTGTCTTGCACCTTCCTCTTCAATCCTCTCCAGTTGCGATTGATTTCCCAAGAGCAAACGTTCAGACTGGTCCCATTCGCTGCTTCGGAGAGACATAAAACTTACTGCTTTTGCAAAATGCTTATTTTCAAATAGCAGCCTCAGAAGATCTTGGTTTGTTGACTCCTGGCTGTCTTGTGAAACTGCAGCAGAGGTTTTCTTAACCAGAAATTAAGAAATTGGCTATTCTCTTAGTACAACTGTATCTTAGAGTGATCCGAAGCATTACACAGAAAACTCCTGTCACGTTCTCCCTTCTCGCAGTACCTTTGGTGTCCTAGCTGTCAGCCCAGGCTATAAAGGTAGACATGGATTAGAATTAGAATGCAGAAAAATAAATCTTCCAGAGACCTTTTACTAGGTCACCCATAAGATGTAATAGTTTTTACATGCAAGAATATTTTTAGGTGCTCTTGCCCTTGCTTTAATTTTGTCTTTTAATGGGAAAACTTTGAAAGGGTTTTGTTAATTGGGACGTGGTTTGGAGGTGTTAGGCATATTAGTTCTCTACTTTTTAGTAATGCTAGTAAAATATCTTTAAAATACCTGGAAATTAAGGGCTGAATACCTCCTATATATCAAGAAATGACATTGCATGCCCTGTAACAAGAAAAAAAAAACCACCCTCTTTTCAGGGCTGTATTGAAACCGTGTCATTCAGAATGTGTATTTTCTGCCTCTGGGGTACTCGAAGCATGGAGGCACAATCCCCCTTTCTTTTGTGAGTCAAGCTATCAAAAGAATAATGCTTATCAGAAGTTTATTCTTGTGTCAAGAATGGCTAAATCTGTATTTATTTTGATTTTTTTTTTGGATAGCAATTACTTTAAACTAGGCCTGCCTCTCTTTGCTCTTCCATACGCTATTTCAAACAAACGCTCAGTGTTTAGTTTTCCTATTTCACAATGTAAGAATAAAAAACCTGTTTTTATCAGGGGGGGTGTTTTGGTTTCAGTGATGCAGGAGCTGACGTAGCATGTTGTGCCCACGTCTCCACAGCCAACTGTATCTGACCAGAGATGTGGATTCTCCTGCTTGAAAGCTGAAGTGAAATCTAAATCCTTTCTGAACAAAACCTGCTTCTTTCTGTGCTTTGTCTGTTACTGACGCTGGCACGGAGTGGCGCAAGAAAAGTCTTGACTTGAAAAGCTTCCCGGGAAAACATGGCCCTGTTGCTAAATCCGTGACTGAGGTCAGTTACGGCGATATTTTAATTGTAGTTTGTACAGCGGAACATAATTAGCCAAACCGTTTGGCAGAATAAGTACTGGATTAATGTCTCAGGCATAGCTTGAGACTGGCTAGCATCATGCCCTGAAATATTAATATTCCATGCAGTGCTCCCCTCAGACTGCGTACAAAAATAGTCCCTGCCCTAGCAGAGCTGGAAATGGCTGCTGCGTAACTGTGCAAGGCAAGAGCAGAATGTATTCTTGTCGCTTAGGCTCTCCTTGGGATAACCCAGTGAAGATGTCCTTTTCTTAAAGAAATACAATTACGTCCTGGCTGTAGGAGAACACTAGGTCACCCTGGAGTAGAAGTTACTGTGTCCTAGAAAGCTTTCCCTCTTATTTCTTTTCTTTCTCAGCAGCCTTATAGGAAAAAGTGGGCCAGGTGTGGAGCGCTGACTTGCTGTACCCTTTTCCCCTGCGAGGTTCAGCTTTGACTCGCTGTCTGCGGGTGGATGCAGTGACAAACGAAGTGCTGACAGATGGAGACTGTGTGGGGCTCCATTTGAAGCTGGTGAATCCTATTTCTTCTTTTCCTAATGGGGGTAACTTGCAATCGCTGTTGACAGCCCGGCAGTGCTCCGCTTCTGCTGGCCTTTCACTTTCGTTAGGGTGGATGTGACCTCTGCGTATCCTCCTCAAGCAAGCACAAACTGCGGGGAGAGGTCACCGGGCTTACCTAGCTCCTGCCTAAAAGAGAACTTCCCAAGCCTAGCAAGGGAGAGATGACGCCTTTCAGTAGATCGTGAGATGAAATTTGCTTCTTGTTGAACCACCGTTTTCTGGAACAAATGTGATGTTCCTCTTTGAGGCTGCAAACCATGGTCTGAAAGGATGTTGCAGGTGTGTACTGATGCTTGACAGCCAGAAGATGTCATGCAGCACGCTCAACCCTAAAGCTGATTTATTTTCTGCTTGGAGACCATCAACTCGAAAACTTAATTTCCTCAAGGTATTATTGCCCTCAGTAGGCACAGGTAGTATGTGATCACTTAACAAGTGTGGAGTGTTCCTTCCTTTCCAACTTGCTTGATTTTTTTTCTACACCTGCAGCTTCTTCTTGCACAAGACCGGAGAATTGTTATGATCTGCTGTCTTCATTCAGTTCATGTTTTTGTGTCGCAAAGTATTTTCACGTTTGATGTGTAAAGACCCATTTTAGGTGTCGGGTTTTTTAAAGATAAATAAACCCCCTAACGCCTTGTTCTTATATATCATGGTTACGGTTAGCATCATCTTGCAACTAGTCTGCATTTGTCTAGTTTCATCCATTGGTCTTGCTATACAATCATGTATATTGAATATTGCTAGTAAAGCCACTGAATATTGTTAGCAAAGCCCTTATTTAACATATTAAAATATTTTCAAATGGCATAACTTCCTTACGGGTTCTACCAGAAGTCCTGAAGTTAGTTTTAATTTCTGGTGGGCAGTCTCTCTGCTGAGGACCTCTGCATCCTCTGCAGCAGCATTCAGCTTGGCAGTGCACGCCGACAGCTCTGGCTTTTGCCGAGTTGGAGCAAACCATCCGTTAGAAAACGCAACTAAGAGTTAATAATTCTGTAAGTGGCAAGTACGTCTTTCTTTACGTGGCAAACGGAGCTTCTGCAAAGCTCACGTGCGCGTTGGAAATCCTGGTTGAATTTACATAGGCGTTTTGAGAAAAGCCTGGGTTGATCAGCCTCTCCTGGTGGCATCTTTTCAGGCAAATACAGACATACTGAGGAACGATGTAGCTTAAGTATTCTTCCAACCGTGATTTCTCTGTTGTTCAGAAGCTTATTTTAATTCTAACAATGCTATCGATCAGCTGCATTACTGTCCAAAAAGAACCTTTCAGGAGTAAGGCCTGGGATGCTTTCTGCATTTGAAAAGCCTTTGAAATATGGTAATTCCTTTAGTACTTAAACTTGCTGAGCGCTTCCCCAAAGAGCTCTGATGTGATTTGTTTTGGGTGGGTTTGGGTTTTTGTGGGTTTTTTGTTGTTGTTTGGGGCTTTTTCTTTTTTTTTTTTTTGAAGAGCAGGTTCAGCTGATGTTGTCTGGTTGCACAAGATGTTTTGCTTGTTTTTGTACGCCGTGACTGATGACAACCGTGAAATTTGCTTAATTCTTTTAGCTTGCAGCTGCAGATACGCTGTCGCGAACCTGTTCTCCCTCTGCGCGCCTGTCTGTAGGGGTTGTTGGTGGTAAAGGGAACTCTCCTTGAATAGACCCTTATAATAAATTCCAGTGCCCGGGGGTCTTTTCCTGGAGCGCTCAGATTGGACTTTGACTGGCTTATCAGATCAGCGTCCTGCGATCACACAGCAGGCCACGTGTGACATAATTAGCAAGCTAGAAAGCGAATGGGCTTTAAAGGTGGTCACTACGGCACCAAAGCCGTCTGCTTAAGCGAAGGTTCAGCTCGGGCAGTCCATTGATCCATCGTAATCTCTCGTGAGGTATTAGGCTGCAACGAGCTGCTGCGACAAACGTGGCAAACAGCAGTGATGTTATTTATGGATAAATTAAATCAGAAGACCCTCCGCTGATAGTCAGGGCTATATGTGGCTTGCGGTTTTCCATCTTTATCTGCAACCTTCCTTAGAATATATGTATTTACGGGTAGGCTGAACGAAAGGATTCTGTGTTGAGGGGATTTCGACTTCTGCTGCGTTACGGATACCTGACGGTCCCCGGGAGGAGAGTCGCTGTGAGGTGTAACGAGCATAACGAGTTGCAGCATGTTTGCAGACCAAATCTAAAATCTTGCTGCAAGGAAGAACACCTTGATTCAGCTTTCAGAAATTCACGTTAAGACAGTATCAGTTCAGAGTCCTGATGCGATGGGCAAGTTGGAACCGGACCGACAGCTCTATTTGAAAGCCGCAGGGACCTCCTGAGTGGTGGGGAGGGAGACATGGATGTTTCTCAGCTTCCCGCGCTGCGGAACGGCTGGGCCGTCTTAGCTTTGTAGGGTTGTGGTAGACAAGCCTAATTGCCGAGGCTTCTCCCTTGTCCCTTGATTTGCCTGGTAAACCGATACCGAAGGATATTCTTGCAGATCTGCAGTTGAGATGCTGCTTGGAGAGACATGGGAATCACGATTTTCCCTCTGTAAGATGGGCTCAGTGTGGGAAAGGAACAGCTTCCAGGGAACTTCTTGGTTATTTTCTGTTCAGATTCTCAGAGCTTGAAATAACTCTTCTCTTTAATGAGCAGCTTGTAAACGAGAGGTGTTTTTTCTTTTGTTTCATAGCTACTCCCGATATCACTGGCCACAAGCGAAGTGAAAATAAAAACGAGGGGCAGGAGGCACTCATGTACTGCAAGTCCGTGGGCTTCCCGCATCCCGAGTGGGTGTGGCGCAAGAAAGTCAATGGAGTATTTGAGGTAAGAAAATCGGGGTGTCAGGCGTGTGTTAACCTGCCAAAATCCCCTGTAAGGAAGGAAATGAGCACCTTGGGTTTAGGGATATATTATTTAGGGTGCCTTATGACTTCTCGAAATGCAGTTCCTCAAAAGTCTGATACGTTAGTGAATGAAGCTGAAGTTTTTCAGCGGCAGCGAGCGTAAAAGGGGAT
The DNA here is from genome assembly GCF_028858705.1 of Grus americana. Taxonomy (NCBI): domain Eukaryota; kingdom Metazoa; phylum Chordata; class Aves; order Gruiformes; family Gruidae; genus Grus; species Grus americana. Next base: position 2,564,191 of record NC_072861.1, on the reverse strand, counting down.
ATTTATATAGTTGCTATGTGAACAGAGGTGTTCATTGCATTGCTGCTGGGCAAAAAGTATGAACTATCCGGAAAGATATGATGTTCAGGGGATTTGCTATAAATTGCAAAATGCAAGTTACGAAATGTGATTTAAAGATGCATTTGGTTATAAATTTCTCAAGCAGTTTTCCAGTTTTGCTGTTTGAGTTCACGAGACTTAATAGGAGGATGTGGCAGGGTTTAAGCGATCATATTTTTTCCATGTGGCAACTGATCTAGTGAGCAAAAAAAACTTGGCCAGCAATTGGAATAGCAAAAGAAAGAGAAACTGGAGGTTGCTAAATCTTCAGCCTGCCTATTTTTGTTGCTGTGTGATCTCCAGAGAGGTGGCGATCTGATTGATAGAGGAAACAATGTTAAGCAAGTAATAGTATGGGTTAATTGTTCACTAAGCGTGAGCTTAAATTTTTAAGGACAGTGCTGTTTGAGTGATGTACCGTTGGTCCTGTGTGGTGTTCTGCAGGTTTACCTTCACGCTGTCTTCCTGGTGAAGTTATTTGATAAATTCATCCAAGATGAACTTTCAGGAAGATGAGACATCCATATTTTGTCAACGTTTTGCCCCTTTTTAATTCTTTAGACATAAGGAACTCTGGAAGTCTCTTTTAAGAATACAGTGCCTTGAATTCCAGCTTCTCTAAATACTCCTGAAGTCAGTGGCTTAGGCTGCTCTGGCCACAAAGCTGTGAGCAGTGCGAGTTTCTTTTCAAAACATAGCAAAGGCAAAAATGTATCAGAGCCATCATACCTTCAACAATTAGAGAAATGCTGTCTAATGCGGTGTAGAATAATCTTAACTGGTACTGTTTTTTCTTTTCCCCTCTACGTTGAAATCATTTTGTCCCCTGCTAGGGAAAATATCCTCTCTCCTGTTACTTGTCTCATCTGTTTAGGTTGACCTGTTTTATCTTATTGCTGTGAGTGGAGTGGGACGGTTTCTCTTGAAGCAAAAGGCTGAGGACGTGGTAGCTCACATGTTCCCAACCACCAGCGTATTTCATGGCCGATACTGTTAGAGTGGGATAAAAATACAGCTTGTCCGTCAAGCTGGTTATATATTTTTTTTTTGGTGGTTGTTTTGAAGCACTGTTCACATTAGTGAGAAATACAGAATAAACACCGACAGTGGGTTTTTCTGTTAAGGAACCAGCCTCTATGAAGAATCCCTCAAATCTCTTCTAGTTTCCATGATGCAGAAATGAAAATGCACCAGAACTTACTAAAGCTCTTGCTCTTCTCCTCTTCCACCTTTCTCCTTTTATCAGGACATCAACAACTCTTCTGGCAGATTCTTTATTTCAAATAAAGACAACTACACCGAGCTCAGCATCACAAACCTACAGATAAACGAGGATCCTGGCGAGTACCAATGCAACGCAACCAACCAGGTCGGCTCTGTCTCGGTCACCACCATCCTCCGTGTCCGCAGTCACTTGGCTCCCCTCTGGCCCTTTTTGGGGATCTTGGCAGAAATCGTTATCCTCGTTGTCATCATAGTTGTTTATGAGAAAAGGAAGAGGCCGGATGAAGTCCCAGATGGTAAGTGTGCCCAAAGCCACTCGTAAGGAGGAAAAAAATAAAGGAAAAAAAGAAAAGGCAAAGCGAACTTGTGGCAGCACAACGGAGTGGGGCTTTGTAGCGGGAAGGACCAGCAGCTCAGTTTGTTCAGCGCTGAGCTCTTTGCTTTCTCATCTGTTCTCTCTCCAAACATTAAGCCCAGCAAGCGCAGAGGGTCCCAACGCTGGATTTCCCCAAGATCTCAGACTACGGGGGTGTGGGAGGGTGGCTATTGCAGTAGCTTTAAAGCTTTTGTTGCGCAAGGGGTCTAGCGTTCCCATCTTGTTTCCAGTTGTAGCAGTCCTGAGAAATCCTGCGTGTTGGCCCTAAGGGAGCGTAGGGCAGCACAGAGGGGAAATGTTACGCTTAAAGGGATTGGGATCACAGAGATGCTTCAAAAATAAAGCGTGTTTTTAATGTTAAGAGTGGGGGGAGGGCTCTTGTTTTGGTCTGTAACTGAATTTGTATTTAAGGAATGCTCAGGAAACTATATCTAATTGTAGTAGCCACCGAGTTAGATTTTTCTAAAGATTAGGTTTTTATGCTCAGGTTTGATGGTAGCACTAATTAGTTAGGCTGTATATACACAAAGTTTCATTTTTGAGCTGCTTCTGCATACCTTCTGTAAAAGATGGAGGAAGGGGCAGTTAGAGGCTAAAAACAAGCATTCGAAGAACCCCATCGAGAACTAGGCTTTAACGTGACACCTAGCTGCTTACTACAGTGTCTGTCAAGAAAACCTGTCCAAGGAATCCCTGTGAGAAGCGGCTGGCGTGCCATCGTGCTGTAGGAACATGATGCCTCCCAGTAATGGAGAGCAGGCGTTGTAGAGTACGTGGAGGGAAACACGCTGAATCAGTACGGGAGGCACGGAATCGTTAGTGCCTTCCCGGGTTGGCAGATAACTTCCAAAGGCAGCTGGGGTGTAGCTTGTGCAGCGATGATTAGTTGTCGAGCTGCGCAAGGGACCGATGAGAACGCAGCGTGACGGTTGCCTTTTGGGGATGAAAATAGAGGTGCCGAAACAGTGATCTGCTTGTGAAGTTTGGGTTAAAAACAGCTTCACGGTTCCTGAGATTCAGAGAATAAAAAAAAAATAATAAAACTTACAAAACAGATAACAAACACTAATACTTTGAGAATGGCTGAGGCTTGGTTCACTTCTGTAGCAGATCAGAACCGCCTGAACTAGTGCATACCTGGAGGAAACTAGCTTTTGATCGTAACCACTTGAGTAGCATTTACTAACTGCTTATAGAGCATGCATTGAGACTGTTGTAGGTGTGTACCCAACAAAATTGAAACTGGGTGGTGCATGTTCCTCTGCATAACTAACAGCTTCACAGTTGCTAAGGGGTTTATATTGCCAGCAGTTCGTCCTCAAAGTGGCTCTCGACCAGCCCGGAAAACTTCAAAAAGAACAATTTAAACGTTTCCTTGCACCTCTAGTGGATTGCCATGCCACATTGGCCGAACTTTGATGTCGGGATGGCCAGGGAGAATCTCTGTGGCTGGTCACAGTTCCCTGCATTTCACAACTTCATTCGATGAAGTTTCACTGAAACAAGATGCCAGATAGTAATTGGATCTGGAAATATTCATTGCAAGCGGCCTCAAATGGACTAAATCCAGTAGAAATTGGCTTTGACTCCACCAGATCGCAATGCGACCACCATGTTCGTGGAATTAAGCACGCTCTGGAGGTGAAGAGTTCCGCTACCTGTTTCTTACAAAGGCTGAAGTTTTCCTGGCTGGTCTGGCCGCTCCTCAGATGCCTGAGGGATCTGGGCTCATCATCTCTGATGGAGGCGTCCAAGATGATGAGCCAAGTAATTGAGGTCACTAAATTGGCTTGCACGGTCTGCTATTATTTTAAAGGCAGCTAAGCTTGAGTCCTGGAGAGTGATGCACCTCTGTGGCGGACAAATGTTTTCTCTGTCTGCTTTCTCAGAGGATAAAATCCGTATCGCAGTCAATACCTGTGTATTAGGTTTGCCTGGATGAAGAGACACAATCGGCATAAGATCTGCTCCACTAAAGGCCGACTTGAGTCCTACGTTCCCTTGGATACTCTTGGACTTTCTGTAATGGCATTTGAAGCTTTCTGTGGTAGCGCGGTGGGAAGCACCCTGTAAACGGGGGCATTTTACAAATGCACATGTGAGAAATCGTTGATAGTCTGCTGATTTCCACCCTTGGGATGTTTTACTTAGGTTATTCTTAATTTTATCGGTGTTATGAAATGCCAAAGTTAATGTTTTAACGCAATGGCGTGCTTATCAGTTGAAATTTCAATTCTCTGCTTCCAAAATCCTACATCCGCCTCCGCGTGCTGCAGCGAGCTGTAGCGGGTAACATCACCGAGCCTATAGCTGAGCCAGCAATTCCTGCAGATATTAGTCTAAACACCATATTACTTAATATAAATATTATTTGGCAACAGCTGTGATCTTTCTCAACTATCAGCTGGTTTTCTGATTTCTTTTAAAATTTTTTTTTTAGTGTTGGTTTTGATGTGTTTAAGCTTTAAGGACAAGGGTTGTGGATGTGCCAGATCTTTGTGTGAAGCTGCTGCGGCAATAACGAGTGAAAAATCTGGTAGCCTCATCAGCAGGGATGTAAATTTTTTTCCTTGGACCGCTCCCAATTTTTTTCTTAGACACTGAGATTCCTTCATATTCCCCACCATCCCCTCCCACTCCCCGTCTTCCCATGGTGGAATAACTCTGAAGCTTCCTTAGTCACCAGATTTCTCTGATGTTCTTCCTTTTGCTCTGGAGCAGCAGGTAGGAGCAGCCAAAAAACCCAGCCGCGTTTGAGGACGGATGGCCATTTTGCATCTTACTTTGGACCGCTGCCCAGCGGATCGTTATCGTTCGCCTTGGCACGTTCTCCTGCTGCAGGCTGTCTGTTCCTGCAGAATAAGGTGTCTGCTACCAGTAAACGGCCTGAATGTTGGGGTGCAAGGTTTGTACCTGTAGCCTCGCCCCTCCGCAGTGCTTTGGGGTGTCTCAGGTGTCTCCCCGTGTTCGGTGAGGCTTGCTTTCCCCTGGAGAATCCTCTGATGTACTGGTTAATGTCCGTCCTGTTGAGAGGATCTCGGGAGTGAGGATTTCTGCGTAGACCTAGTGCAAAGATGGCTTAGTTGGGACACTTTAAGGATTTCTTAAAGTTTTGGGGAAAACAGCGATGCTAAACGTGGTAACTTTCCCTGTATACAGGAAAATTAAAGCCTTTCTGGAGCCTGACTGTTAACAGCGTAGGATGACTGCGTTTATCTTGGGTCTTGCTGGGAGATGCTGGTGCCCACGCTGAGCGCTCGCCTCGCGCAGTACCCAGGTGACGTGGTGGTTTCCAGGCTCAGTTAAGCCTACGCCGGTTGCAGGCAGCCCCTCGGTGCTGTGCTCATCCCCTCCGACAAAACCAGCCCAAGCAGGATGGCTCCAGGCTCCGCTAATAACAGGGCACACTTAATTTATTGAGTCCTTTTACCTGTCTCAGCTGTCCTAGCCTGCCCTCGCTGCTCATCTTGCTGCTCTTAAGAACTGTATCAAACTATTTAGCGTTTCCACATCTCCAAAGAATCCTCCAATTCAGTGTAGCATAAGGGAGGGAGACGGCAGATCCCGAGGGTCCCCCCGGCTCCACCCTGACTGACGAAACATTCTCTCCTGGAAGGTGTCTGGGATGCTTTCCAGGGCGCTTGGGAAATCTACCTGACCAGCAAAAAAAGAAACCAAAACCCCAAACCAACACACAATTGAATTAATTCCCTTTCCCCCTCTCTCATCTCCATGTGCCACAGGCTATTCCCTGTCTTGATGTGCCAACTACCTCATCTCTTGGCGGATGGGTCGAGTGACAGCTAACCTGGTTAAATTTGCAGCAGTTCTTCTCGATTTACTGTTCAGCTGCAGAGTGAGGCCGCTTAGGTTTCAGAGTTTGGGGAGGTGAAGGGCCGTGTGTTACAAAACACTTTCCCACAGTGTTACTCGCTGGCTTTACAAAAGGTGTTGCCTCCATCTAGAAGCGCTGCCATGCTGCAAGGGCAAAGATGCTCCTTTAACTTTGGCATTTCCTGACCGCAGTGGTTTGGTTGTTGGATTTTGGGTTTTTGTGTGGGTTTTGTTCGGTTTTGTTTTGGGTTTTTTTTTTTGCATGGGCCTTGCTTTTTTGTGTTTAGTTGAATTGCTTTTTATGGCGTGGAACAGGGCTGCTCAGTAGCTCCTTTGCTAATATTTCCTCCTTCACATAATTCAGATTTGTGAATTTATTTTTTTATTTTCGCCTTCTGCTGCTGTATAGCAGAAAAAAAGGAACTTTGCACCCATGAAATCCATATTTCCACCAGAAATGGTGCAAGGATGGCATTAGCGATGCCCAGAGCGGGTTCTTGCTGTCGTGCCTGTGGATTCGGGGCATTTTCATCCTCCTGGGAAGGGAGGTGACTGCAGCGAGTACCTCCAGTAACCCGCCCGCAGGAGCGAGCCCTTTGCATCCAAATTATGTGCTGGAAGGAGGAAGGGAGGGCAGATTGCGCTTGAATTTCTGCATCCTTTCAAAATGAAAGAGTTTAGGCTTGTTTTACACACCGTAAAGCAATATACGGATCGCGTACCTTTTCCAGCGAGCGGCTAGGTTTTGTAAGATCGAGAGCGGGTGAATAACGTGCAGCTTCCAGTGGCTTTTGGTGATGAAAGCTGCGTGAACGTGGCATGTCGAGGCCAGAGGCGCTGGCGCATCACTGCATGTACGACGGGAAACGGTTTCAGCAGGGGACTGCCGATGCATTTTGCTCAGAACGCAAGCTGCTTGGACTTCCCTTGACGATAAAAGGAAGCAAATGGCTTTTTATTTCCTCTGTGGTATAGCTTAAGCCGCTTATTTTTGATAGATGTAGCGATCAGCCATTGTGACCTGAATGTAGTTTATCAAAGATTCCTGAAGAAAGTGGGGGTTTTTCTGGCATTGTTGGATCAAATAGCCTGAAATTAGCAAAGATGCTGATTTAAAGGGTGTGTTCTGGGGTAAGTAGAAAGTAAAAACTTCTTGGTCACATTCTCCCGTAGGAATGTAAAGAGTTTTTACTTTAAAATCCATATTCTACATGATCTTTAGCTCAAAGCCATGAGGTGACTGGGTTATAACATGTCCTTTTTCATTCTTCCCTTCTCGCTTCTCAGCTTAATACAAAGACTTTCCGTAAATGTTTTTCTGCTCCGGCTCTGCGGAAGCTCCATCCATATCCCCACTTTCTTTCTAATACTCTATCTTTTTTTTTTCTTGACTTTCCCTGTTCCTGCTATTACTGTAAGTAATTTAAAGAACAAAATGTTTTCACTGAAACGGTTTACCTTGTAACAAGTTAATTTTTGTTTGGGTTTTTTTTTTTTTTCCTATTACCCGCACCTTTTTCTCCCACGCTTAAAATTCATCAAGGGGAGAAAATTGTCAGACAGGCACATTGTGAGATTGTGTAGCTATCAACTATACCGAGCATCGTTGTATCCCAGTGGTAATCGAATAGCCTGGCTCCTCCGGGCCTTTATATACTCATTTGTTAGGCGCTATTATAGGATCAGAATTCCTCCAGTCTAACGTAAGTAATCTTGGCCAGAGAGTCTCCGTTGCCGATACGCTTGTGCCCTCATTCCATTTCGGAGCAGCTGCTTTATTTTATATTGGTTTGCTTTATGGAGCAAGACGAGCGTCTCCATTCAACTCTTCTTCCCCCTCCTTCCCAAATATTTCCACTAATGAAGCCAAAGAGAAGAGCGTTGCTCCGAACCCGACGTGCATCGTGGTGGTAAATGCCGCTTTCGAATCTTTTCCGGCTCGGACAAACACATCTAAATTCTTACAAATGTTCTTCTCAAAAGTTTTCAAGCCACTGTCAAATTTTCTCTTCCCAGAAAGCAAAATCTTAAGCCAGATTTAAATATAAAATTTCCCCAACGATCTCTGTCACAGTTCCAACCAATTGCTTTGCAGACCATCGTGTTGTACCACTGGACACTGGCTTTTCCTTTTGAGCGTTTGAACACAATTAAACACAAATTTCATTTTAATTAGATCTGTACAGGCAGGTCTGAGGGCTGCCATATAAGAACCGTTGCTGAAGCTGCTGGTCTTGATGACTCTTTGTGTAGATTATATTTTTTGCAAGTTCTAAAGCACGAGCAGAAACGTGGAGTCCCTTCGGATGCAAAAATTTGAATCTTAGTGCTGGAAGTAGTCGTTAGTGTTTTATTTTTCAACGTCTGCCAGTCACAAGGCTACACAAGATTAATTTGATGTTTAAAATAAATCCTGCAGCTTTCCAAAGGAGGTAAAAGAAACTGAGTAATATCAAAAATAAATCAAAATTTAAATTTTTAAATTAAGGCTGAAGGAAAAGGGCCGCAAAGCACAGCCCCCTGCTCAGACTGCCGAAGCACGAGTGACATTCCCAGACAGTTAATACGAGCAGAGGAGCTAAAGCAAATCTATTTGTTGTCATCCTGCAATTTTTATGTCCGGATATTTTTGCCCGGAAGGATTGATTACATGTTATATGATGCGTTAAAAGATGGCAGCAGTTGTAACCTTTTCAGTTCAGAACTGTGTTGTTATTTCAGGGCAGCAAAAACTCAAAAGCAAATTCCTGCAAAAGGAGGGGTTTAGTGCGGTCAATCATAAAAATTACAGCTCGCCTGGCAGCGTCTCGGGGGCGGAATGGAATGGAGCGGCGTACTGGGAGGACGTTCTCTACGGCCATAGGTTTTAGGTACAATTAGAGACAACCGGTTACTAGAGCAGGTCTTCTGGCATAAAGGTTTTGAGTTATATTGATATTTGTCGGTTACTATGACTTCTTTTTTTTTTTTTTTCCCCCCCCCGTCCCCCTTCAATTGCATCATACCCTTAAAAAAATGGTGGTAAGTGAGAGCTCTGCATGCTTTGGAGTTTGTTTAATCTCCGCTTCAGTCTATACAATGCACAAGTCATAACGTTAACACTTTTTTTCTTAAATCTTCTTCATTCACGTTCACAACTAATTTGGATTTCAGTTTGCTGTTTTTAATCTTTATTTAGTCTAATTTTGTACTTATTTTTCTGTTGTTCTGTTGCCCCCTGATTTCGCTAAGGTTTCGGTCTTTGTCTGTACTGTACAGCAGTTAAATGGCTGACCAGGATAGTAACGCACAGAGAAATATTCCTCGGTCTTATTTTATCACCGTTTAGGTTATAGATGGGAAAGGGGCGAGTGGTGGTGATCCACCGGGTAATGTTAAGTGTTCCAGTGGGTATTTTTGTTGGATCTTTGTTAGGAAAACACCCCACGGCAGCCTTTCTAAATGTGAAGCTTTTTTTTTTTTTAAAGACGCAAAACTACTTTATCTGAAACAGGCATCTAAATGTTTTAATGGAGAAGGGGAAAATGGTTATTTTATAGCAAGAGAGAGCTTGTATCTTAACGGTGCAGTCTGATATTTCTGAAGTCCGGCCAAACAAACTCTCAAAGATGTCGATGGCGCTTGTTAGAAAGCCGAGCTAAGCGAGTCTCAAAGCCGAACGGCATCGGTAGCAGTACTGATCCGGGGCTGGGGGCAACCGAGGGCTTGCTGTCTGTCCCAGGCTCTTCCCACCCAGCGTGCGGAGTACGTAGCGCAGCCTGCTTTAAGATCTTTTGTGAAGCAAAAGATGTTTGCGGAGGGAAGTTCTAGATCTGTGCTTTGTGTTTCAGTACCTGATGTGTCTCTGTATATCTCCACTGTATATACAACAGCACATTGATGTCTGGTTGTCCTTACTAGTCCTAGTTCTCTCTGTATCTTGTCCGATAGTGTACTGTTGCTGGTAATGGACTTCTGTGGACACTGGTGTGTCGCTAGTGTGTTATTTTGGCTGTAAAGCTCTTGGTTTGTGGTTAGTTCTTTATTTTTTTGAAATATTTTTTTTGTTCCGGTCACTGTCTGTGCTAGCGGTGGCTTTGCCTATCCGTTGCCTTGAAGGTACAGGTGGAGTAATGTCCCCTCTGACCGACATTACTCCTCGCGTGTGCTCATGCGGATGCCTACACTGTTAAGACTGTAATTTCCATAACTGCTTCATGTGCACTAAGCACCCTTGTGGAATCCTGCTGAGAGTTTATCTTAAAGACTTCAGTGAAAAAAAAAAAAAAAATCCCTCTAGCACGAGCTGGGAACGGCAACTGTTGAGTGTCAAAACCGGCAGGTCCTGAATTGGTGTGTCCCCCCCCCGCAAAACACTTCTACAGGAGTGTTAACGTTCTGGATCAATTGGTTTTGGTTTGGCTTTTTTTTTTTTACTGCTGTTGAAATGCATCTCTGTCTTCTGTATTGCAGCTTGGGGGCGAAACAAGGCGTTTTATAATTCTAAAAATGTTCAATTGGTCATGAAAGAGCTAATGCAAAACACTACTCATTGGCAGATCTTTTTCCAATTCTTCAAAGCGACTATTTTTTGCAAGAGACACAGGCAGAACAATGCTGTCAGTCTTCCGTAGCTGAAGTCTGTTGTGTCTGGAGGTATTACAGCACCGCGGCGGTGTTTCGAGCCCTGCGCTCCGTCGGACGCACGCACTACGCCTGCCGCTATCCGAGGACTGCGTTGGGATACTCGAATCGAGTATCGCACCTTCAACCTCCTCCTAACCTGGTCTCTTCTAATTAGGCATTGAGAAAAACGGAATACGTAGGGGCTGTATCATCCGCGGGGGAAGATGAGCGTATGGTGTATATACCCTGTTGTGTATATACCAGCAATTACTCATCAGCGGTTGAAGAATGGCTTTAAAAAAAAATTAAAAAAAAAAAATTAAAAAAATCAATGCAAGAAAACAACCAGCAGGATTTTACAACTGAAACGTTGGTTTGTCTTCTCATCTATTTTTTATGAGATTGAACCACTGGAACTTGGGGACAAGATGAGTCTGACCATATTGCAACAATCTGTCCGCTACAGTTGCAGTTCTTCATGACAAGCATTCAAAGTGTTAACCAAAACCATTGAAGCAACATACCTGCCATTAAAACTTGAATCCAGAAAAAAAATAACTCCATGAATCTTGGCACTACCAAGTGGAATGGCCTTTAATGCTGTAGATAGATCAGTTTGCTGTTTGCAGGTCAGGCGGTGTACGGTACAGAGACTGACTCTTTTTTTTTTTTCTCTCCCTTCCTTGTCTTTCCCCGGATTGCATTGGAATTCTTGCTGCAGACGATGAACCAGCTGGGCCAATGTAAGTGTGTTTTTAAGAGAAAAATATCGCTTGGCTTAATCTGGGAACGAAATGCTGTTTAACTTATGTACAAAGACACTTTTTCCCTATGCTTGTGATCGATTTTTTGGTGCATTTCTTAATCATTTTTTTCTTTCTCCAGGAAAACCAATTCTACAAACAATCATAAAGATAAAAACTTACGCCAGAGAAACACAAATTAAAAATGCTTATCATGTAAGTATGACTCGCACTCATCTCGGAAACGGTCAGGCTAAAGTCCTCCTTTTTCTGTAGTGGTTGGGGTGCGTAGCCGTAACTTGTTCCACGAATTAAAGGGTTACCGGAGGACGGCACTAGCTTTCAAAGAGCACCGGGGGCTATCAAAAGATATTTTTTCCCCATAAAATATACAGGTAGTTTAATGATCCAGTAGCTGTCGAACTCTCTGTAATCAGGATTATTGCTAATTTAAAAAAACCCAACCAACCCACCCCAAAGCCTTCCTCGTTCAGTCTTAAAATCTGGAAGCCAACCTCGGTTGGGGAGCCTTTATCTTCCTTTAAGGCGGAAACGGATGTTAAGCGCTTTGATTGCACGCTGTTGTGGCACGCGACGTTGAAAATGCTGCCGGGCATTGATTAGCACCTTTTCTCGTTTCTTTTTTAGAGCTTTAAGTTTCTGAGAGACTGATGGCAATATGACCTGCTAAATTTTAAGGGTTGGAACTCTTGGTTCTAGAACTCCAGTTCTGTCTATTATTATTATTATTTTTTTCTTTCCTTTTCAAGTGAGCAACAATATGACTGTCTAAAGCATGCCTTATTTAGCCTCTCCTGTAAGGATGACCTAGCCAGATAAATTTTAATAATGCTTCAGTGTAGAAGGTGTAAACTATTTTGGGCTTGATGTGCTGTGAATGTTGCTTTTTTTTTTCCCTCCTGGTTTTTTTTGTCTCCTTAATCTATTTAAACATTAGGAGTAGTCAGCCGGATCACGCATGCGCCATTTTTTACTTCCTGTAGCTGTTAAAATTGGCAAAGCTCTAAAACGCACTGCTGCCATCTAGTGAGACTTTTTGTAAAGTACAGCAAAACTTAAAAAAATATATACAGTATATATTTATATTTTGGGGGAGGGGGAAAACCAAAATACAGTAATTGTGTTTCATTTTTAAGCTGCTGATATTCATTCCTTACTGTATGTCTGAAAGATGAGAGAATTATACTGTTCTGGTACTTAGAGAAGTAATATAAATTGAAATTATCTTAAGGGCTTAACCTATAGAGAGAGACTCGGGTGTCCTATAATCAGACTTCAAAAGCTGGAATGGTTCGACGTGGTGGAATGCAGTTGAAAACAAAAACAAAACTTCAGTTTATAAATATATATATATGATTGCTTTTTAAGTGATTTTTTTTTTGTTAACTCATGTAAATTCTCAAATCCTTTTGCACTGATGTGTTCAACATATTCTTGTACATTCAATTCAGGCAAACTTTTATAATTTTCTTTTTTTTTTTTGTTTAAATGATGAAATGTTACAGCATGGTGATATTCTATGCAACTAGTTATACTCTTTAGTTTGACACTGTAATTTCTCATGATTTAAAGATTGTAGAAATAGACCTAACAGGGTTCTCACGATGTGCGTAACTGTAGATGCATGAACTTGTGTTCTGTGTATTTGTTGAAGTGCAATGATGTATAAAAAGTGGATTCACCTGTTTTTAAAAATAAAACACTGACAAAAAAAAAAAGACGTGAGGCTTTCTTTCAGATATTTAATCGCACTTAAAACTCGCGTATCCCGTGTGCTGGGTACCTGATATTTTTCAGCCTTCCGCGAGTTTTTTCAATTCCTTCTCCACATCTTCCACAAAAGCTGGGAAATTCTGATCCATAAGACACAAGCGAATGAAGGGCCCCAGCTCTTGCGCACGCCACGCTGAATGCCGGTACACAAGGGGGAGCTCAGACTTCTTTTTCAGCACAGACTGCGAAAGTAAAAACAAAGGTGTCGCACTGACCTTGTACATCAAAAGGAACAGCATGCAAAGTTTTCCTTTGGTATTTAATAAAGATCCATCTGCCTCGTTGTTAATGCTGAGGGAAAGTATTCCACCAGATATGATCTCTGTGTGTAATTCTTTCTGCTACCTAGCTTCGATCCCAATATAGCTTTTATGCAACTTTGAATTCCTTTGCAATTATTTGAATCAGAAGTGCTGGTTTCCTGGGTAACATGGCTTCCTTGTGAATATCCACTCTGTGGGAGAGAGAAGGATAACCAAGCGCACAGTTCTAAGCTCTTATTTCTAAAAGACATCTTGCTAAATTAAATTATGGGGCTTTTTAAGAGTTAAAACACCCTTCTCATGACCATTTGATTTCCCTCCCGTGTATGCTGAAGTCATTAAAGCTGCAGCGTTGTGACGGATGCTTTTTGGATACTTTGCATAGGGGGGAAAAAAAAAATCCCTGAAGTGCTGCTTTCATGATGAGGTAGGTATGATGCGCAGAGGTGATCCAAGTGGATGGTGTTTGACTTGAGGGGGGGGGGAAATACCTCAACCCTTAATATTTTTGCTAATCTTATTGTTGGTTCGCATTGCAGTATTTTAGAAGGGAAGTTGTTCTTTTATAATGTTGGTGTTAATTTACATTCCCTCGTATTGCCTCTTAAAGCAGAGAATGGTCGTGAAAAACACAGTTGCTAAAGGCAACCTGCTTTGTTGGATCACTCTTGTCGGTGCATTGTGCAAGGACAGTAACAAAGTAGAGGTATTTTAAAGGCTTTTTAGGTTTGAGAGGACAGATTTGTAATGGGGAGCACAGGAATTGTCCCTCCCACCACTGATGTGCAGGAACATTGACCTGATCGTCTGATGCAAAATGGCAAAAGGGTAAGAAGCAACTGCACAAACCCAGAGGTTGGGGAGAGTTTTCTCCTCAACCATCCGATGCTGTACTGCCCCAAATTCACACAGTAAATGAGGAACAGTTAGCTTCCAGCTATTTTTAGAGATGGTTTTTACTCTGGATGTCTGGGTGAAGCTGTCAATTGAATTACGGGCTCTTTTGCTGTGGGTCAAGGATGATTGATGTTTTCAGGCTTAAGCTCTGACCGCAGAGGTCGTTTCTGCGGAGTGAGAGAGTGACAAAACCATTTTATTTGGATGCCACCTCTAGGTATTTGTTCAGTGTGTGGTTTGTTCTCATGCAAATGGAGTAATTACACCACGAAACACCTGGTTTTGCAGTTTACTCCCTAGCTCCAGATCATTACACAAGATCCCTTGGTTTTGTTGGAATAGATGATGGCGTCCTGATGTTGAGCAAAGACACTTACCAGATGTTTACAGCACACGAGACAGCTTGCTCACTCCCTGTGCCCGAGAGATTCAGTTACAGGATCTAAATATTAGGGGTTTTTTTTTTCGTTACCTGCGCTAGCTGTGTTACAGATCTTCTTTCCCCAAGGCTTGTGCAGGAATCTGGTAGAGGCTCATCTGGCTAGAAAATATCAAATGCAAATAAGGGCTTGTTACCGAGCAGAGTGTGGGAATGTGCAAGAAGGGAAGCGGTTCCATTTTTAGAGGGAACGGGAAGAAAATGTGCTCAGCTACCTTATGCAGTAAAAAGGCATCTTTTTATGGAACCTGAATGCACATCTGCTCAAGTCTTTAAAAATGGAAGATGTGAAATAATGGGCCTGTAGTTAAACTGTCATGTCTAAACTAAGAGAACTTTTAAACTACCTACTGGAAGTAACTTTAAAAAAATGCTGTGTAGGAATGCTCACCAGGAGCATGCTTTTTTTCCTTCCCGTGAGTCACATTATAGAAACGATGGTTTAAGTTGTCAGTTCTATTTTTTGAGCAAGGTTTTCGGTCTGAACTTCAATACCACTGGTAGGACTGTTGGTGTTCAAGAGCGTTCTGCCACGAAATACTGCCTTTAGCTTTCTTTCTGTACTTTAGCCCATCAGGAAATGAGCAAAGCCTGAATTGCAGGTAATCTGCTTAAAGAACAAACAATAAATCTTGAATATCAGCTGTTGAAGGTCTCCCATGTGCCTTCCTGGAAATGGTGTGGGTCAAATTAGCAATTTTTTTTTTCCCCTGCATTTTCCCTACCAAATCTAATTCCAGTGTCCAGCAGAGTGCAACATTCCTAGATGATACTGTGCAAATGATGTAGCTGAAAGCTTTGATTATTTTATTTTTCAGGGCTCAGTCTTGGTCCCGATAGCTCTTGGGTACATGATAAAGGTATCCTGGCTAGGTTAGATTTTTATAGAGCTGGTAAATGTGAGCCGCTGGCTACTCAAGAGAGCATATATTTCAGAATTTGTCACCCTCAGAAGCACTGTCTGCATTTGTCGTTTCCATTTACCTTAGGTCTTTGTCTTGGAGAGGGAAAACATTCTGTTCCTACCCTGAAATTGCTTTTAAATGTGTCAGGTTAAGCTCAAGTTGATACAATTGCATATTTACCATGTTTAACACTGCAAAACAGGAGTGGATCAACACAAAAAGGAGAACACAATTCATGGCTACTTAAATGGCTCTGATCATTTTTCTTACCCTGTATAATTTATTTGAAGGTCTGCCAGGTGGTTCCCAGCAGGCTCTGCTGAAAGC
The DNA here is from genome assembly GCF_028858705.1 of Grus americana. NCBI lineage: Eukaryota > Metazoa > Chordata > Aves > Gruiformes > Gruidae > Grus > Grus americana. The sequence goes on along the minus strand of NC_072861.1, from coordinate 2,548,724 downwards.
CACACTGATGAAATTGCAGACATGGGGTTGGGTTTTTTTTTTTTGGTAACTATTCAGCTCTCATCTTCTGCTCCCTATTCTTATTAACCTCAGCAGAAAGCATCTAAGTCTTCCACCAAACCCTACCTCCAGCTGACTGGGAAATAACACTTGGTGTTTGCTGCTGTTTCTTTTACCAGTAACCTCCTATCGTTGCCTGAGCTGTGTATAAATTGTTCTGTTTCCAGGCTCCATAGCTAAGGAAAAGCTCAAACCCCAGAGCAAAGCCTTTTCCCCCCACCTAGAAATCTCATTCCATATGCTCATTAATATTCTTCCTATGATCCCGTGAAACATGTAGATTAATTTTATTGGTGACCTCTTTGATGCCAAAACAAAGGCATCTGATTGCTCTGAGATGGTTCTAACTCCTCAAGCTTATTGTAACTAATTTTTAAGTGTGGTTTAACTTCTTTTCAGGCACACTAAGAGGAAGATGATAGCCAGGTTCAGCAGCTGACTCCTTGAATAACTAGCCGTGTTCACTAACTAGGTGTAGTTCCCTGCATGTAAACTCAGTTTTGGGTTTCCCAAATTGTATTTCATATCGATGGTCTCATAGTTGTAAGGAACTTCCTTCAGAAGTAAAATTTGTCATTTAAAGATCTAACATTTAAAGATTCTTCTTCTAGTTTTCTGTCTATATGCTCTCGCTTACTTACTGTATGTGGTACTGATGCATTTGGTTCAGTGTCCTTCGCTTGATTTTCCCTGTTAGCCAGCTGACTGAGACTTTGTTCGTCAGTGACCTGAACCGGTACGTACTCTGCGAGCTTCTGAACGCAACCGCAGCAGTGTTCTAGCATCTGTTCTTTTGAATCTCCACCAAACTGAACGCGAAACATGCGGCATTCATTCTGCTCAAAGACCAGAGAGAAGTTAAATTAACTGTGAATTCCCCTCAAACTATTTTGATTTAATTAAATTCCTATTTGTGAAAGTTAGGAAGACGACAATTAAATTTTTGGATCACTGCGCCAACTTAAACACGTTTTTCCTGCTCTATCTTCATTTTTCCCAGCAGCTAAACCACAAGAGTATGCTTCCCAGTTTGAAAATCAGTTAAAAACCCAAGAAAATGGTTAAGTGAACAGGGCTACTTGTGAACGAATTAACGACACTGAAATAAGCAGAATTCACTAAAAAAAAAAAAGTGAATTCTGTGTTCCATTTAGGATTTATGTTACTGTCTGCATCAAACCCAGCCTTCCCTACCTCCCTGGTGTGGCTGTGCATAGCGAAACACGGGTTCAGTTTGGCGCAACTGAATGCTGCTGTTCCTCAAATAGATGCTACCACAGTTGATTAGGAGTGCAAGGAACTGAAATGCAGTACTTGAAATAGTGAAATAATACTAAAAATAATAATAAAAAAACCCCCTGGATAGGTCTAACCCCCAATAGAGGTTGTCAGGCTGTACCATAATAGATATTTTTTGAAGTATATGAAATCCAGGAAACTGCAGTGAAAACGGAGGACCAAAGAGCCTGGCACATACAACTGCTGTAAGTCCGATACATACCGAATGCTCTTGTTCAGGGAGTGAATTAATGGGACTTTCAGTTTGATCTGGAAATTTAAAGCACAGGTAAAGCAGCAAGTTTTCCTCAGACTGACCTAGCTTATTTGCGTCTTTGTCTTTCCGAGATTTCAACATCAAAACCATTTTTTTAATGACTAGACACGCCGCTAGACTGCTGATTACACGAGTACAAGGGCATCTTTCATGTTAAAGATTTTTGTCTCAAAGATGAGCCAGCTCTTCATGACAGCCTGTATGTTTACATGTATGTTAAGATGCTTGTATTGCATAAAATTATTATTTTTTTTTTAGGACACTAAGCATAAAAGCTTGTCTCAGTGTCTTTTAAAGGGAAAAAATGTCAATTCAAACTGTAGCGCTCATTTTACCAGTGCCCAGTTACAGTCCCTCTAATTAACTACGATGTCCACTTACCTGGGTCAGCTTCACGTAACCAAGAACTGATTTGTGGATATGCCAGACAGGTGAGTTCTCATTACAATGACAGAAAGGTCATCTTAATTGCATCTTAATTTGAATTCCCTTTGGAGACTTTCAAAAACACTTTAGTTACCCTTACACTCTACATCAATTTTCAGCCTGGGCTATTTGTATTGCCCTCTGCTTTTTCACAGGGACTGCTGAATACTGAAGATTGTAGTTTATAAACAACAACAGGCTTTAAGTTAAACGTTTTTCTTTTATGGCAAGAGAGAGAAGGCTCAAATTCAGCCAAGATGATGTCAAGTTTTAGCATAACCTGAGTACTGGGCAGGAACACTTAAACTATGCAAAAGCTGAAGTATTTAAGAACCTTGAGGTCACTTGGATCGTCAGATTTGCACCTCTTCCCATGCTGGGAGGTGAGCTCCGTGAAAACAGCATGAAGGAAAACAACTTAATACAAGAATATTAAGAACGCTTTGTCTTGCTACTGCTTACAGATTGCTTCATATAAAAAAGTTTATAGAGGCACATCGAAAACTAATCTGAGGTAAGTGATTGCAGGAGATGGAGCTGTGTAAAGGGCAGTCGCAGCCACGCACGTGCGTCTGACAGGTACGGCTTCAGAATTAGTCGCTCGTGTGCCTCACTGAATAAAATTTCCAGTAGTACAGCTGAGTTTCAGTAGCGATCCGTGACAGGTATATTCTCTACGTGTCTTTTTCCTTTAAGTATATTAACGCTAAGCTGCTCAGAATACAGTTTAGAAACTCATTCTGCTAGCTAAGAGGCCACAATGCCCTATTAAAATAATATTCCTTAAGAAATGAGTAAGTGTTGCTATAAATGCAATATTAATGACTTACAAAAAACTGAGGAGTACAAGATAAATCAGAAACAGTAGTGTAATATTTAGTTGCCCGTGCTCCTTAGTTGCTCTGTGCACTCAGATATAGGAACTGGCTTTTGCAAACCTAGCTTGCTTTCCTCTGCTTGACTCTTTCCTTACTTAGGTCTTACTTAGGGTTGAGATGTAACCCCTTACACGGTCCTGAATTTTTTTTTTTTAATATTTTTGAAGATTAGCATGGAAGTTATATACACTGACAGCATTTAAGGAATCGCTTCAGCTACGATTTAGGATATAAAGCACAGAAACTGTATGATAGGACCACTGCAGCACCACTAAATCCAGTTTAAGTCATGTGAATTTATGGTAAGTAAACATTTAGATGCACCAAATCCATTGAAGACTATGTTGATAGTCCTCTTTTTCTGAACTGTCCCTCAGAGCTTTGTTCTAGCCTCAGAGCAATTGGGATGTTGATTTTGCTTCTTGTGAGATGCAGCAGAATCCCCTAAAATTTTATTAACTGTAAAGGAAACTGATGATCTACTTGTTCATCAGAATTAATTACTGCAACAGGTTGACAGTCATCTTCAGCGATACTCCACGTTTTATAAGAATCTGACAAAAATCAGAGAGCAAAGGTGGTTTGGTTTCAGGCAAGCATAACCCATGAATTTAAAACAGTTGAAGATATTTATGCAGTTCCTAGTGCCACCATTACACTGGGCTTATTCTCAAACAAGAGGAGTCCTTATCTTTAAACAATGTTTATTATGTCTCACATCTGCTTTTATCTTGCAATTAGCAAGGCATTCTCCCCTCTGCAAACTGTATTGTTTGGTTTGTAACATCTTAGAAAAGAAACGTTTATGCGTCTTTCATAAAAGAAATCAGAGAAAAGATCAAAATACAACTAAACAGGAATTTTTCTACTTATTCTGGATATTGCTATTATCTGCAGTTACAGTAACCCGGTCTGTACCAGAGTTCCTGTCAGGGGAGAATGCCAGAACATCTCGGGATACTTGAGATGTTTTTAATGCCTGAACAGTTCTGTGAACCGGGCAAAGAGTTAAAACTGGTCTCTAGCAGCTACTGACCAAGGGGCTCATCAGTGAATTCTCTTGTCAAGTAGAGATAGTTAAACTAGAGGCAGCTGTTTCTGCTGAAACAACAAAGCCTAGGAACTATGGGGGGAGAAGGGAGAGCTCTTCTCATTTTGAAACAGGCTTTGTTTCTGAAAAACCTGGTGAGTGCTCAGTGTAGATGAGTAAGAAACTTCTCAGAGTTCATCCAGGAACCAAGAAAATTGAGATTCATACGTAAGCTGGTAATGATCAAGTGCTGCTTAATTATTTAAAAGCTAACCAACCACTTTTCATGAGAGCTGAGGGGAAAGCCAGAAACCTAGGTCCCTCTCAGTGCCTTGAATACCAAATGCCTGAATCACCAGCCCGCCACTACTGTGCCAGGTGACGGGGGCCACAAAATGGCTAAATAATTGTTTGTGTAGATACTTTGTTTGCCAAAGTGGAGTATGACTCATAGGTAGCGTGCTTCTGTACCTCTAAGAGAATCACTTCATCTTTTTTAATTGTTAGCCATGGCAGATAGATTCTAAAATAAATATCGGTCTAGCTGTTGTAGAAGCTAGCTGTCAGAAAGCAGTCTAAAAGACGTGAATATTAGCAGTCACAAAAGACATTAAGATGATTCAATCCATTCTTGTTTAATATCTAAAGAAAAAAAATAACAGTCTTTTAATTTATACAATTTACAGAATCTCAGAACTTCTGGATTAATTTATCCAATATGAAGAAGCCTTATACAGAACTGTGTTAGCTGTTGGAAATATTAAAAGCAACTCAACTTACCTTTGCCTGTGCACGAAGCAGCAGGCAGTCTGCTCTTCTTACTATATTTAACCACTTGTGGGAATCAATCAAGGAAAAGCCTTCCTGAAATAAAGCAGAACACAAACTACTTGCACAGCAAACATGCAATGCTCAGAAGTACACATTTATGTGATCTAATTTAATCCCTAATGAAGATTAGTCATCTGCATACGTGCAACTTTTATATCTGTCAAATAATTGCCAATATGCAATTTTTACCACCCTAGGAATTAAATCTGAATCTGTAGCTCCAGCAACAACGCTATGTCCAGGTACGTTCTAATTTCCATATGTATTTTACATTTATATTTGTGCATGTTATGGAAGTCTCTGTGAAATGCATAATACAACAGCTGCAACAGAGCTTGAAATTCTTCTGCATCCTCTGAACTTGCCCGAGAGGGCAGCAGAGGGCAGGCAAACCTGAAGAATGGGACAGCAGTTGGTTTATCTAAGGCCCAGAGAGGCATTTTCTCCAGATGGAATTCAGGTAAACAAGCAGCAGCTTTGATAACTTGATAAAGATGTTTTTATACTCCAGTTGCATTAACTGTCGGTCTCCTCAAACAAGACGGATTGCTCAGCATTCTGTAAAAATACCCTCAGGAAGCTGAAAACATGATATAAAAATTGCAGGGCAATGGACTGTGTCTCCCAAGGTACTCCACAGGCTGCCACATAGTCATTAGTTAGCAAAGTTCAGGAGAAAAAAAACCCAAACAAACAAATTTAAGGGCAGGGAGGAAATTACCTACTTGTTTTATCTGAACTCATAATGCTTTCAAAGACCATGAATTTTCACACAGGCTGCTTTTCAGAGGTGTCCTAAGGGTCAAGAACCGCAAGTCGTGTCCATTCTGGACCGCCAGGAGTGTATTTTTGCCAGAGTTACTATCCATCTTACGCAGATCCAGGCTGGGAAACCATCTGCTGTTCTATTTTGGTACAAGAAATCACCTCAGTAAGACACTGCTCTGTTCAACGTGCTGGCACTGGCTTTATAGTCTCATGCAGCAATTGCATGTAGATTTTTAACTGAACTTTTACGAGAAGACTGTCTAGAAAGCATTGAAGAGTTGAACCAAAGGCAAACCGGATCACAGACGCGCAGCTGAGAGGATAATTCTGGAATGGTAAGACAACACGCAAGTATCATTCCCAAAAGATTTGGGGTCAGAGGGAGAAAAGAGTTTCCTTCTGCACTGTAAAGATGGGTGCTGACAGCAGATAAGACGGGCCAGTCATTTGCAGCACATTTCTTTGCACTGAGCGCTCTCAAAATGTCTCAAGGTAGGACTTGCTAAGGTGTGAAATGCCTCAAGGTCAAAAGAAGAGGAAGACCTCATGTTGTGACTGATGGGAAGTACCGAGCTCTCCTCTAGTCTGACAGGAATTAGTAATCTGGAATCTAAGAGGGACAAACTGCAAATGATAGACCTCGCAACAGAAAAGAGCGTCTTTCTTGGTAAGTCGGGGTTCTCCAGCCATGACGCAATTAGGCTGGTGGAGCAGGAGGCTGTGTCCAGCGTGCTGAGGGCACCCTCCTCCCACATACAGCCAGAATCCTCTCTGACGTCAAATAGTAGGAAGTGTCTGAAGGTCAGTTTGTCGTGTAGTCTGAATTTATGCCTGACACAGAAAAGGAAGGCCGTGAAATACCCTTACTCCTCTGCACACGTGGCATTTTATCACCCCTGCCTTTGGGGCGTGCAGTTTTAGCCTCTCTTGGTAGACCTGCACAACAAGAGCTTGGTATATGGACATTAAAGGTGGGGTGAGGGGAGAAGATACTGAGCAGAAAGCCTGAGGAATGAGTTAAGTAGGCTGAGAAAAGAGTACGGCACTAGTAGAACACTTCTAGAATAATCGGTAGCACTTCACATGTCATATTTTCAATTGCACCGTAGAATACGTTACTTTGAAATTTGGCTAAGGACGTTCACGGCTGGGCAGAGCTTAACCTCAAAATATTGTATAATGCTGCAAATGGAAAAGCATCAGCAAGTTAAGCTAGCGACTGCGCACAGCAGAGAGTTACGTCAAAAGTCAAGAATTTCAGTCATGCCAACATCATGGAAATAGAGCACAGCATCTGCGACGGCAAAAAAACCATACGTAGTGCAGAAGAGTTTGAGTGGGGCAGGGGATAGGCTTTCAAGTCAGAACAGAGATATGTAGAACTGGAATATATAAAGCAGAAAAAAATATTTTAAACTGTCCCTTCCAGAAAGGGTATATTCTTGATGTTTATACATATAATCTGAAAGTAAATGTTCTCACTGGTTGGAATGCAGTATATTTTTGTGAAATAAACACAAACTAACATAAGGTGAATTTCATCTTGGCACAAGGACTGACTTCTCTCATTTAAAGCTGTAAATGTTGAACATCTTCTTTCAGCTAACTCGTATTGAGGGGAATATCCATACCTTCTCAAAACGCACGGGCCAGGTCAGAACAGCTCACTCTGGATAAGCAGCCAGGCTCAGACCTGGACAACCAGCCAGCCTAGGAAATGGGAAACGATTTTGTGTTGGAGTATGATGGCTGCTCGTGCTCGCACGCTTACTGCTTCCTAGGGAATTCCATAGGGAGCTTCTACGCTGCCACTTGGTCTTCCTGCGATTCCACTACCGAGCCCCAAACCGCTGTTAGCGAAGTAATTCTAATATCCCACTCTCACTAGGCCACTTTAACTTGCAGCCGCTTGTGCTTACCCTGTTCATTTCGAATGGTTCCAGGGTTTGATCCACACCAACTGTGTTTATTTAAATATAGCTGTTCCCATACTAAGTCTATTTTAATAGTGTTTTTCCTTTCACTGTAAGATGTAGGTAAAACAAATGTTGTCCCCTTAAAATAATAACTGTTTTCAAAGAAATCATAAATGGCAGACAATGTTTAATTTCCCCACCATTTTATTGGTATTTCCCAGGTTGTCATCCTTTTATATGTCCTGTTTCTGAGGTAAGGAATGCTGGAAAACCCCAGCATTTGGAATTTTTATTTACGTACTCCTAATTATTCCACTCCAGGCCCAAAATTTAATTAACTGAAACTTAATTTACTTCAATTTTAATTAACTGAAGAACAAAGCAGAAAATCTTTCCTTTCCTCTTGCACCTTTGGTTGTATATTGTGTATTGCCAAACAAAAACCAAATAACTAAGAATAGCGAAAGCAAATAGAAAAACTCAAGGCAGTACCTGAGCAATAAAACAGACCTGATTTGGCACACGCAAGCTACCTGAAAAAGGAGAAGGGAATGTTTTAGACAAACTCAGGTCTGCAGAACTACCCAGACTTAACTCCATCGTTAAATTTTTACATCAGTAATTGTCATTACAGTCAGGATCCTCTAGATTTTCCTCAGTTCCAAGCAGCAACTAAGCCCGATTTTGCACCACGTTAAGAAGGTCTATTTTGTTCCTCAGGGCTTTTCCACGTTACCTCAGTCAGCACAGACTGTATTTGAGGCTGCCTGAATGAAGACAAAAAAAGATTCTTCTTAATGATAATTCTCTTTTTGCCAACAATGAAATAGTTCTGAATCTGCATACGAAGTTAAGTAAATTAATTCAGAGCAACAAGAAGGAAGACCACAATAAATCTGTCCCTTGTTCCACCGCTCGAAGTTGAAAGGATCTGCCACCATCCAGGCACTTGGCATAGGGGAGATCCGGGAAACTGCATGGCAACGTATTGAGATTATAGTCCATTTGTACCTCTCCAGAAATAATGAATTGACTCTGAATTTGCTCTGGATATACGCACTGTCAAAGAAAAAAGTAGGAGTCCTTCCAGATTGCCGCCACGCTGACAGAAATACAGAGAACTAAGCAGCTGTGGTTACTGTTCTCCTTGAGCAGGCAGCGTCTGTAGGTGCTTTACAGTCAGAGTTGGGCAGCGCTGAGCAGTACTGGGTGTGAGCAGAGACAGATGGCAGTATAAGATTAATCGGGAATATAGACAAAAAGGCAACCTAGAACTGGGCAGGAACATAAGACCTCAAATGTTTACAATTTGAAGAGATAAACAGCAGTGCTTTTCGAAGTGTGATCATTAATATTCAATCATGCACATACTCCTTATGTCATTCTCCAGGATCAGACTTGTAAGAACACTGTATTAAAGCAGAACAGTTTCATATATCTCTGACAAAAATCGAAGTCTCTCAGAGGGAGGACCCTGAGAGGAATTAAGCTGAAAGAGAAAACAGAGCAAGACATGTCCCAAGTATTTTGGAAGCAGGCAAGATGTGACCACACCTTACACGAGGCAGAGAAGCCAATAACGCTGGTTTAGCCTTACACCCATCCAGTCTGTCATTAACTGGGAAATACTTTTGTTCTGATTTTACATTTCGGCATTCAAAAAGCTGCTGGATAACAAGGCCTGTGATCTATGTTGGGAGGTATTGCATGTTATTTATGAATATTTTTATCATTGTATCATCTAGAAACCCTAGGGAACTAAGCAACTTATGAACACAGGAACAGATTGTCCATTTTACATTAGATTGCAAGGCCTTTAGGCAACCCCATCTTAACTAGAAATTAATATATATTTAAGAAATGTTATGTGTGTAACAGTTCAGCTATGCTGGCATACATCATTTAGTTTGTATTTACTCATTCATGAGACAGACGTTTTCAAATGAAACTGAACTATGTGTAAACAATAGCTTAGGAAGAAAAAACATTCTTTGTGCTACAAACATTATATAATCTGTCTTTAAATTACAACCAACGTTTAAAAAGACCAACAAAACCCCAGAATACCACACACACAGACACACATTCTCCAGTTTTGGCTGCCACTTATAGTAGGTTCCTGAAATGCAAATAAAACAGTTTGTTCTCAGAGTTCACAGTTCAGAATGAATGTATGCATTGTATAATGTAATGGATTAAGGAGTCAGCTGGGTATCTCAGACTGGGAATGTGCATTTGCAAGAAATGATGAGTTCAGCATGAGATCAAAGGAATTTTATTGCATTAATTAATATCCCAGTGCATAGCTGCCTGAGTGGTCCTGTCTGATAGCCGAAGCAAGATGGCAGAAGAGTAAAGCTAAAGGCCTCAGTCAACATCTCTCTCGCCCGATTCCAATTAAGGCTGGGCAGCACCCCGGTACGCAATTCCCCCAGAAAACAGAGCAATCCTCTGCTTGCAAAGGCCACGCTCAGTTTCCAGGGAGGCCCCTGTGACAGTTCCTTAAGCCAACCATTTCCCAAGACCCAACTGGGGAGCAAAACTGGCACAGTACCCCTCACGGTGCTTTTGCAGGGCAAAGGAAGAGATTTGGGGAAAGCACTTATTTGGGGAAGGGTAAGATGCTCTGCTGCTCCGAGCACCCCACCTGCAAACTCATGCACCACTGCACAAAACCAGTAGGGATGGCTTCAACAACGTGCCATTTTCCCCAGATGGAGAGAGGTGCTGCCCAGTTACTGCGTCATCCTACCCACAACTCCACACCACGGGTCTGCTCGCCACGCTGAGGATGTAAGGTACACTGAGAAATCTTTTCAGAAATAATATTCACTATCTAGATTTTAATTGTGATTTGTTAATCTACAATACCAACGGTTTTTGACCTCTAATATTCTCGGTACTATTATTACTTAACATTTATGCTGAGGAATGTCTTGTTTATTCCTAGAAGTGACTAATTGGGAAACAAAGGAATGGTAATATTATTTCCGGGTAATACATCTGGCAAAAGTTGGCAACAGAATAGAAATACTGTAGTTGAGAAGACTGTTATTAAGCATTATCCCAAGAGACAGTAAAAATAAGGATGTGAGAACAGACAGCCTGAAAAAACTTGTAAATTATGTTCAAGTATTATACTGAACATCGAAGTGGAGGTAAAACTGAGATGCTTCCAGATAACTTAAGAAAAACCGGAAAACCTGTTGTTTACAACTAGGTGTTTGCTTGAAATTTGACATATAGATTATAAATCAAATGCATGCATATATCTGAAAAATACCGATTTTTAACTCATTGCCTTCCCAAAAGAGAATGAGAGTTGCCATTTTACACTTTTTAAATTAGAAAACTGCTTATTCTATAAAAAATTAAAAAGTCTTCCTTTCATTAATGACTATAAAATAAAAATCTAATTCCAGCTTAAAGATAAAAGTTGTAAAAATTAAACTGTGACCATAATTCCAATCAAATCTTCATTATTACCTTGTAACACACCTAGAAGTAGAAATTTTCGTTACTTGTATCTTTCTTCAAGATCTAAATAAGGCGAAATGCATTAGTTTTTATTCCGGCAGTATGAGCTGTCTTGAAAACTGAGTCAAGAGTAGGAGTGTCAGTGTGACAAAAAAAAATAATCCCCAAACATGACAACTTGTGGAGTGGGGGAAGCAGAAAGTTGTTCCTGCAAAAATTTCTGAACTACATGTCAGTATCCAAATGTGTCACGTATAGCGTCGTTGGGAAGATAAAAGCACAACCGAAACCATGTACTATATGTAACTTAGATCTCGGTGTAAGCATCAGCAGTCTCAAACAGATCTGCAGAATATAGAATAGGAAGTGGAAAGATGTGAAAGGCCAAAAAAAACCCCACCAAACCTCAAGGCAGACAGACAGCAAGCTAACTAGAATAAGGAATAAAAAGATGTTAAGCTCTGCATTATCTTTTTGCATGCAATTTTTTTTTTTTTTTTTTTACCCCCAATCTCTCAGAAGCCGGATCTGAAATTTTGCTTTTAAGCTTGTTTGATTGTGGAAAAGAACACATCAGGGTTGAACTCATTAAACAGAGTGCTCTGTCCTTACAGAGGCAGGAAAGCTAAATGAAGCAGCAAACACAGGACGCACGCAGCCACCCTTGAGACAACCGTGCCCAGGGGACTCGGCAACCGATGAATTTCTTTTGCCAAAGTGCTGGCGCTGCCAGGTGTCAGCTTTCTAGAAAGAGTTCCCCCAGATGGGTACAATAGCCAAGATAAGCCCCTAACTCAGGACAAACTTTGATATTTCATAGTGAAAACCTGAATTTATTTATTTTTTCCTAAACTACACTTTAGACCAGTGACATTTGACCAGGGTCCTAGAGAGGTGAGCTGGATGCTCACAAGTTTAGCTGGCTAAAGCTCTTCAGAGCATCCTATTAATAAGCAAAGCAATTTCTTCTTTAATTCCTGATAGAAATTATATATTTCCCTAGATCAACACCATATGTTAAACTCTAACTTTAGGGTAAATACATTTCATTAATAAATGTCACTACTCTTTACAAACTATTCTAATAGCTGGGTTTAGAAGAATTGAGGCAAGAGAAAAGTAAAGATCAGAACCCCTTAAAACTCTTTACTGCTGCCAATCACCAACACTTAATCATTATAGAACAGGAACATATCATTATATCAAACATAAATGGGGAAGCTAATGCAGAAAGATATTAAGCTTGTCCAAAAAAATCATGTCAACAGCACATGTTGAAATAAGCAAACTAAAATTTTTTGAACTACGATTGTTGTACTGTGTAAGTCAATCAAACTAAGATTCCTTCTCCTCTTCGAAACAGCAATCATAAGACCTTTAATTAAAAAAAAAAAAAAAAAAAAGAACCTTCCTCTAGCTTTGCAACGTACTACCACTAAGCAGCATTAGCAACCTGCTCACTTCCCTAGGTTTCTGTCAAATGTCCTCATTTATTGCACAGGGACCTTCATCTACCCAAGGCACTGCTGTGAATATCATCTCAAAAATTTGGTGCATAAGTTTCAGGCACTGCAAAGAGAGCATCAAGAACATCAGAACGTCTGCTGAATGCTTGCCTAATTAATGAGTTAGAATCTACTGTATCCTAAGCACTGTTAGCTTATTAGAAGTCATGAGGGGACCAGGAGGGCACTAAGGACATTAGTCTACACTTTGAAAGATCGGGTCACAAATCAATTACTCTGGATTAATTTTATCCTATTAAATACGTCCTCTTCACAATTTCAATTTGTTTAATTTGTAGGATATTAAGAATTCTAGCACTGGAATTAATTGCATTGAATAAACCACCAAAATATCATTTTCATGATGTGCTGATTTGAAGGAGGGAAAGGAAATAAGAGTTATGGCAAACAGAACATGATGTATCTTGAGAGTATGGCCAGAGATTGACAGATAGTCCTTTTAAAATTCCATTGTATCTACAGTATGCAGGAATGAGATTTTTCCCCTGTAAAATATGCAGTCTGTTAGGCAACACTGCAGCAAAATCAGTGTTATGTAATTTAATTCCAAATGAGGAACTTTGTTTAAAAAAAAAAACCACCAAAGAAAAAAACCCAAAACACCCTTTGATTTGCATTAAGGATTTTTATGTTCCACGCTCTGAAGTTCTGTTTACTCTCCTCTTCATTCGATTTGGCTGATCACAAGAAGTAGATTGTATTTTAAAAGGCAAGCAGTTGTTTCCTTGTTAAAATAGTTTCAAGTACGTCTCTCGCAGCGTCATTAAAGAAAGTTTAAAGTGATCTTGAATGCATACTCATTCCCCAAAAGTTTAGCCATTAAAATAAATCATTTGTTTTCTTTGAGCAACTGACAGAAACACTCAACGCATCCACAATTATTTGTTAATAGTAGCATGGAAGTACTTTAATGATGGGTTCTGGAGCGTTCACGGATACTGTAATCAACTGTGTTTCAAACGTACGGCACCTTACCACATAGCAGAGTAGGCAGCACAAGGTATTTACTAACCTACCTGGTTTAGAAGTGCTGAAACTCACTGCGTACGTTGTAGCATTCTTTTTGGCAAGAAAATAGTATTTCAACTACCATTAGTGAAAAGATTGCTAGAAGGGAATTCATTAAATATTCTACTGTTCTATTGCTCACGAAAATAATTCTGTAGTCTACCATATGTATTAAAAAAAATCAGTTGTTAGGATATGTGAATATTTTATTGCTATTTTATAAATATTGTTCGTAGAAAAGGATCATATAAGAGTCATAGTCTCACTTGGCTCTAAATGACTAGATTTCTTTAAGAAAAATAAAAGGTTTCTTAACACTCCTGCTTTAAGAAAATAAAAAGGACTAAGAGAATACATAAATACATCTATTATAGAGAAAATGTTTCGAGCCAGGAACACTCGACTATTCGTCCTAGAATGGATCTTGTTAATCCAACCATCAATGAAAGAAAGATTTCCATTTCTACACAACTCTTTCACCTCAGTTTTACGCAAATGGAGTTGTAATGAAAGTTGTTTGTAGATGAAAGGTAGACACCAGAGGATTCACTAAGTAAATAAGTCACACACACAAGCTACGTCCTCTTGTTTTCACGCTGGCAGGAGAGTACGTTGGCCAAATGAGATTAGTTTAGCTGAAAACTAACTATGAAGCTGATCGGCACCGAGTTCAGGCAAGCATTAGTTTAGTTAACACCACTGTTTACTGCAGAAGAATGAACGAAAAGTTCTACGTGAAATACAAAACAGCCGAAGTCTGGAAGTTTACACTTTTCAGTATGTGACTTGGATTTTATTTTTTTTTTTTTGCTGGACTTTTTTAAAAAGCATACACCTACAGTATTATCAGCATAACGTAGAGCTTGCTGGCAGCTAAAAAGGTTCATTTTGGCTTTTGTAAAATGCACACACCACTGAGGAACAGATGCACTCTGACTTTTATCTTCCTAAAGAAAACAGAAGGTACAAACCAAGATAGTTTACATCTCTCAATGCACTGATTTTACTACATTCCTTGCCAATTTTAAACCAGAAGAGATATCTTCTTACCATACTACAGTACTACTCATTTTAAAAGCATCCAATTAGTAAGTTTTCTTTGGTACAGATGCTGGATGAAAAATTTCTTTTTTAAAAAACCTGTTACTTAGGATGATCATGTTAATTCTTGGGGCGGGGCGAGGATTCCTGTTCTATTGTTACTGCTGCAGTCAAAAAAAAAGTTAGGGACATTCACCACTGAATGAATTCTTGAATTTAGTTAGCAGTTCAGTTCATTCTTGGATTACTGTTAGAGGGGAAAAAAATCCCTTTATTATCCATGCACAGAAATTGTACAAAAATACAATATAGTTATTCAAGTTGAGAAGGAAATGGTGTCCCTGTGACACAGATCTTGTGCCTCACTGTGTTCCTGTACGGAGGTACACAGTACAAAGCTATCGTAATTGTTATCCAGTTCCCTCAAAACCAGAAGCCTGTAGAACATCAAACGGTCTGAAAAGTAGGGATTAGAAGATAGATCAAAAGATTAGACATCAACAACTTAAAGGATGCAGTTACTACATAGCAAGAAACAGTTCTGTAGGTACATCAGAGGGAATTTCAATGCAAGTAAGGCAGCACGTAGGTGTTGGAGAACACCTTGGCAATAAAAAGGAAATTCTCGGTAGCCCAGGTCAGCAAGCAGAAATGAACAGACACAGTAAAAACACAAGCTGAATCATTCCAATAATTGCAGCGTTCTATCAAACTTGATACGTTCCCTCTGGAGCAGAAACTTTCACATTATCCTCTGTGACAAAATGTCCGTTATAATGGACCCCCAGTGAGAGGATTTGGTCTGTGACAGATTCAAAAGAACTATATGTACTTAGTCGTGCAAAGCCTGTTTAAATATTGTGACAGGTTTCTGACAACTCCTGAGAGCTGGAGACTAGAGGGAGATAGAACCAGTGAGATTAACCATTTCTACAGGCTGATTATTTCTACAGCAATAACACAGACTGCACAGTATTGCAACTTTTTTTTTAATATGGCATCTCAATAAGGAGTTTGCAAAATTTCACCAGTGGCCTGCGCAGTTCTGGCTGGCATTGAGTCTACCGCATTGTAAGCTGCTCCCGCTGTCCAGATCCTGTTGTCAACAGCATCACAGTGGTGTAAACTGTCCTTGGACAATGATACTGAGTTTCTAGTGTCCCTGCTAATTGAAGAAAACCATTCAAAGATCCAGTAGTGGTCATATGTACTTTGATATCGATGCTGTTATCAGCTACTGGTCAACAGCATCACTGCCTGTGCTGCCTTTTTCAGCACAATCCCTGTGCATCACCTTTCTGATTGATGATACTGGCTGCTACTCCTCAGAGTTTTCTTCAAAGCCTGAAAAGATACCTGTAGATTGGGATTGTCCAGGGAAGAAGAATTTTATCACTGAGCATCAGTCTTGCATAGCGTTTGGAAAAGGGTTGCGTTTCTGGGAGGACGTGTGCCTAAGGAACAAGCCTAAGGAGTAAAGCTAAGCTAGGCGTGCTGGAGCAAATCCCTTGTAAACAGGAAACCTAACATAGTTCTGAAGGTGCCTGACCGTGTTCAGAACGACCAGATTGGGTATTTGCAAAGTTTTTGAGTTTAAGAGGAACGGTGGGAAGACTGCAACTGCTCCAATCTCCAGGAAATATCAATAGGCATAGGGCATGTCGTACCGATGTATTTCACACTAGGTTAGTTCTGTCTGCACAGAATATACCTGCAGCATGATCCCAATTACATGCACTCGAAAAAGTGCGCCCAAAGGAATTAACAATTGGGTTTTAAAATGCATATGACATCAGTTTTGTATACTTTTCCTCTAAAGCTTAATAAAATGGTGTTGGTGTTGGCCTTAAGGTTGGTATAGAAGCATTGCTAAAATAAATGCTGTTTTTCTTTAAAAAAATGAAACGACTTCTTTTTTCTTTTGAACTCTCAGTATTAGATACCAGTCACATTTACTAAGCATGTCTGTTCCACCTCTATTCTGCACTATTCTTAGGCTGTGATCGTTACTGCAATATCTTAGTGTCTCTTCGAAGCTGAAACGAACCTGATGGATGTCAGAAATTCCTCATCTGGCATTTCAAGCAAGGCAGCTGCCTGAAAGCTTCACTAGCCACTAAACCCAAGAGCTGCAAGAAAGTGCTTTTCTCAGCCAAGTCTTTATAAAGCTTTTCTTTTACTTCCCGCACTCATCCCTTACCACAGCACGCTTTTATCTGCCCGTTGTTACTTGCCAGATGCAGTCTTTGCCAGACGCAGTCTTTGAAGGGCTACAGCATTTGTCTGTGCCTTTTTCGCTCTTTAGTTAGTTATTAAAATTTACTTTCAGTTAGCCTTTATATGGTTATTTCAAGGACATTCTATAAAGTAATATGAGCCTACTAGTTACTAAACACTTACAGCTGTCTCATCGGGATACTGAAAACAGGACCAGCCCCAGGAGAGGTGCATTCTGCACTGATTCATTCCAAGCAGAATTTGGCAAGAGATAGCAGCAAGTTTCATTTCAGTTGCGTTTCTTTTACCTATCTGGACCATCAATTACTCCATCCCTTTTTTCTTATTCAACACAACTGCTGAAATACTTTCCAGTTTTACCTTGTCCAAGAACATTTAACTTCTCCTCACTAAATATGTGAGCCAAATATCACGTCTTGTATGAGGGATATCCAGACTGACAGCTGACAGCTCTCTGTTAGCTCATTCATTATCTATTCAATACCCTTAACACACTCATAGGCCAAAAAAATTCAAGGGTATCCTTGGTTCTCCCCCTATACTAACAGAAATACCTTGTAAGTTTAAGATCTTTTAAGAGGCACAGCAAAAACTAATTTAAAAGTTTATACATATTTAATGCTACAATATACTCTCTTATACATTCTGTTAACCTCTTTGGTGTCATTGTGAAATCTCTAGTTCAGTAGCTGGTCATGCTTAAGTACAGGCTACAGGAAAATCCGTTGACGCAACTCTGAAGTTGTTGTTTTGTCTCCGTGAATATAATATGTATGTTAGATCACATTACTCAACATAGGAAAAAACCCCACCATACCCTTTGATAAGCCAAAATCCTAACAGGTCATTGGTGAGAAACTATCTATCTGGATCATACAGCAAATTTTATAGGGTCTAATAGTTATAGTTTTATCTATTTCTTAACAGTGTATTTTCTCTTTTTTCTTAGGCAGAAGAATCATGGAAAAAACCAAACGCGTATCTTGCAACACCAGCAGCACTTAGTATTACATCTTAATCTAGATTTTTGGAGCCACAGAAGAAACACTGTTCCTCAGTGTGAAATAATGCCTTTAGTATTATTCTGGTAAGCGTAGAGAGAAAGCAGCACATGAGAATTACCATGAGCAAAATAAAATTGGCAGTTTCCTTTCAGTGAGAGAGAATGTGAAGCTGCAAAGGGAAACAAAGTTAATACTGATGCTAACCTGAATGGAGAAATGTTCTTTATACGTGAGAAACTTACCAGTACTGTTCGCCCTTGGGAAATAAAGAAATGGCCAGATACAACAATGGTAAGGATAAGATGGCCTGATTCTTCATTTGATTCAAAAACCTTTAAAAAAGATAGAGAAAATAAAAATCTAGCCCTGTAAGCACAGAATGCACATTTTCCATTTCTAGTGCAAATTAAGAGGTTTCAAAGGATATGCTAGAAGACAGGTGTGTAATTTACCTCCGAGTAATGGAACTTGCCTTGCACTCCCACAGACAGGAGGCGCATTTAGGAATATTTTACTAATTATAACTCCACATACAAATTTAACTACTTTAAACAACCACCTGGACTCTTCCAACTTGATCTATAGTTTTTAATACCACAGGTCACTGCCGGAGGAAGGAATAAAAAAAAAAGGGGGGGCCACTAACTACTGTATCATTGATGTGTTTAATCATGCACGAAGCAAAATCTCCCCCGATTCCTGCATGAGCAGCAAGAAACACGCAAAAGCCTCACTTATTACTGCTTATTACACAGCGGCCTCCTAGACCCCACTGGAGCCAGTTATAGCAAAACCAAGCAGCCAGCCCCCCGGCTGTCACCTTCCACGAGGAGGTGTTTTGCCCTTCGTCTTCGCCCTCCTTCGGGGGTAGGAAGCGGCCGTAGCGCTTTAGGGGCCACGTTGTGGCACTACAGAGGAGGGAGGAGGCCTGGCCCGGCTCGGAGGTGCAACCCCCGCCCGCCACCGCCATCGCTGCCCTGAGGGGACCGCGGTGCGCAGCAGGAGCAGCAGCGCGGCGGCGGCGGCTGGCTACCGGGAGTTGAGAGGGAAGCAGGAGCCAATAGGAGGGTAGAGAGGGCGCGTGGGGGGAATTGTTCACCAATCAGCGGGCGGCAGAGAAACGAGAGCCAATGAGGTAGCGAGTTAGGGCTCGCGCGGGTCTTTTTCTAGATCGGTCGCAGGAGCCGCCGTGCTGTTGCTTCGCTCTCCTCAGGGGTGCATGATGCCCTGTCTGTCTCGTTCCCGTCTCCTTTCGACGGTGCCGCTTCTCCGAGGGGAGCGCGGCTACTGCCTCCCCCTTCTTCCCACAGCCTCCGGGTGTACCGATGTGGCGGGACCGCCCGGCGGTGCTGAGGGAGAGAGAAGCCCCCGGGGCACGCGCGGCGGCCATTTTGTTGGGGGCTGAGGGAGCGCCATCAGGGCCGCGCAGCGCGGAGGAGGCGGCGGTGTAGCTGCTCGGTGAAGTGCCTGTGGAAGCGGGCCATGATAGCAGCATGCATCCTTCCTCAGGTGAAATACGTTCAAGTCCCTGTAGAAAAGTTGTCCTAAACTCTCTAAATTGCCTTTTTGGTTTCTTGGTGCAAGGTGGTGTGTTCACTTCCCAGAACTTTAGCAGCACTTTTGTGATACCTCAAGTGGGAGCTGTGTTAAATGTCAAAAAGCAGCTCTCTTTTCAGTGTGTGTTGCTTGTTGTTAGCTAGCCCAGGTTTGTACAGCTGGATTGATAAAATTGCACTCCTCTCCCTTCCCATTTTGCTTCCTCTCTTCTACTAGGTTGCTCCTAGAATTATGTAATACTACACTTTCTCTAGAAAAAGAGGAATGCTGAAATGACTCATAATATAAGACTGCACTTAGGTATTCCATTTATAGTACATACCTTAGCCCATTAACAATAAAAACGTGTATTAGCCAGTCAAGGTCATTGAGGGGGCATGGAAGAGGCAGTTAGCATTCAGGAAGATGTGCATGAGAGTCTATTTACCTGAACGGACTTGGGGATCCCAGTCACCACCAGCTGCTGTTAAACCATCTACATGCTGGAGGGTGCTATGTCAGTAGTTTTAATCCCAGTTCTGAGCATTGCCTGCTGCCAGCAGCACATACTCGATCAAGATGAAGCTTGGCTAAATAGTCGCACTTCTTAAATTAAGCAGAACAAAGAAGTTTATGCCATTTTTTTTGTTTGGTTTTGTTACCTTTATGGTTTGCACTTACGTTGCTGTTTTGGCTGATATGAATAAGGTTAAATTGAATGAGTAACTACTCTTTCATCTGAAATAAAACTTTTGGGTACAAGGTTAACCTATTACTTAAACTGCGATAGTTTCATCTGTTAGAAAATATTAGATTGATGTTTATGTCATGTGGCCATTGTGTTTTTCATCTGATGTTATACCCCGAGAGCCAGATGAACATCTGAGGAACTATTTCCATAGTAAACAATTTTACTATGTTTTCGAAAGGAAGATGTTTATCTGAACGTTTTGCAGCTAGGAAAACACAGGCAGAAAGGCATTAAATGACTTGACAAGGTCATCCAGAAAAATCAGTAATGAAACAGGGAATACAGTGTGGGCGTCCTAGCTGCCAGTTGCTTTCTCTAATCACTGCTTCCCCAGGAGGATTTCTCAAATTGCGCTTGTCAAATATTCAGAATTGGCCTGTAGACCTGGGACTTTCTTGGAAACTACAGAAGCAGCTAAATATTATTGTCAGAGAACGATAGTATGAGTGCATATATTGAATCTGTTTTCCCCTAATTCAGCTGAAGTTCTGTGGAAAATACTTTGCGGCATCTTCTAGTGTCTGGTTTCCAAGAGTGATTTCTGGCTGACGTGCTAAAGGCTTCTGTAAGAGGAAAATGAAAACTCAATCTTTTACCAAACCAAAAATTTGAAAATGTGGTTTTGAAAGAGGCAGAAGTAAACCAAGAGCATCAGATGCTCCCTACCAAACCCTTTAAAAAGAATGTATTATTGAAACAGCACATGAAAAGAAGGAATTGTTAGGAGAACATAAAGCCGGTTGCAGTGTGTAAAAAGCTGTGTAAATTCTTTCCTCCACAGCTTTGTTAGGACACCTCAGTAGTATGTACAGTATGTGCAGTTCAGTTAGATCTGAAGCTCAGCCAATCAGGCCGTGATTGGGCCGATTCTCATGCTACTCTGATGTAGAACGACCAATCACAGCCGTGTTTACTTTGGATGCTGAACCTTAAACATGATTCTAGCACCCTTTAATTTTCTGATCATAGGTTTTTGCTTGACTAGGGTCTACTAGTTTGCTTTTAGTTTTTGGATGTGAATGTGTTACGTTTTTACCTGTGTATAAAGTAAGGTTTGAACCAGGAGAAATGAGCATTGCGTTAAGCCTGATACACAAGCTCTCTCTGATTCTGATTTCTTTGGGGAATTGCGTGATTAGTTCTGTATTCAGAGAGTAGACATGTAGGAAGATAGTTAAAATGGGGCTTTTTTGTGTGAAAGGCTACAGAGGTTGCCAATTTCTTAAAATTACAGAATAGAATGTAGGAGGAGGAGACTGGTAGGTGAGCCTGACAGATTAAAACGCGTTTCATCAGAAATGAGATAGCAAATCTCATGTACGTGCTGAGGGTTTATCATTGTGGTGTACTTCAGATCTGCTTGAGATTTTGCAGACTGCAATGGTAAAAGTTAATTCTCTCACTGCAAAATTACTTAGGCCTGTTACTAAGTTAGAGAAACTGCCAGAAGCAGAGAGATCCATGGGGAAGAGAGATCCATTCTGTTCCTGCACAATATGGATGTTGTGCCAATAATTGTTTTTTCTGTAGAGAAGATGAGAAGGAATTTCATATTGTTTGGGAGTAAAGCAAAATGATGCAGTAGTTTTCTAGCCTGGATTATATAGACTATATGTATAATAGTTGGTTTTGGTGCTAAGTATTTTGCTGAACCATCTACATTTTTGATTTGTAATAATAATGGTGGTGATAATAGCAATAATAAAATCATATTACCATAATTATATTATCAAGTGTGAGTGTAGATTTGCCACAAGTGCAAAGGATGGACAGGAGTAACGTATACAAATTGGACAAATAATGTATTAACAAAATAGAGGCTACCAGATATATGACATAGATAAAATAAACAACAAAAGGTACATTTTGGAAATTCTGGAGGTTTCCCTGTGGTACTGACAACTTACCATCTGCTTCTACCCAGCTGTGTTAAAGGGATAAATAGGATTACTCACAGTGGCATAAATAACAGGCTAGTGAAAATGTTCTTTTCAGAGTACTTGATTTACTGCTTTGATTTTTATAAGAAACAGTGTTACCTTATGCATTAGCTGCTTTGTTTAGTTGTGAGACTTCCCCAGTAACTGACAGATTCATTCCATTAATCAACATTTCAGTTGTACCGACTTGCATCTGAATGTGATCTGACAATCGCCAACCTCACTGCCCAAATCTCTCAGTGCTAATGAAATTACAGCATCTCGGTATTTGATTATTGCATAATAGTCCCGTACCCATCACAAAAATATCTTCGTCCAGTTCTGTCAACACATGTCAGCATTGAGGGAGATGAACTTCAGAGTTTTCTTATGCAGAAATTTGAAGCCGAGGACCATGTGGTGTTCTGGGCCCTGGTATGATGGCCTCTGCTGTCCTGAGCAGTGTCAGTCATTCACGTACCTATTAGCAGACCTCATTCCCCAGCTGCTGAGGACTGCAGTCACTGAATTTTACTCATCGGTTTTATCCTGTTTTATTTTTTTCCTTGCCAAAATCTATCCCTTGCAATAAGCTTTACATTTTTAAGTGAAAAACAGAAACCAAATCAGTGCATGTCTGACTAAATGTACTTCAAGTACTGTTGTAAGGTAGGAGTGAAGTCTGATGGCTTGTATTAGGCATCAGGCTCAAATTGTATTTCATAGTCTCTCTTTTATCTTCAATGGCCATATCAGGGTTAAGATTGGATTGAGAATCCACCATTTAAGCACCACAAGACTTAAAGGGTCCTTCCAGCTCAGTGTCTTCCAGAGTTTTAAGCAGCAGATCCTTCTCATTTTCCAAAGTCAAAGTATTTTCTCCACTCTTCAATTATCCCTTTTTTCAGAAGTTATTCAGTTTTAGTGTGTCTCCAGAAATTGATTCCCTAAGTTCATGTATTGTTTTAGTTTATCTAATGGTGACATTCCTAACTTGTCAAGTGTTGTATACCTAAATGACACCTTCATCTTACTGCCTAAATTATATTATTTGTGAGGATGCTTGAGATTTACAAGGAAGCTGTGGAGGTGTATGTTGATGTGCACACTTAGTTACGTGACAAAAAATGTAGCCACGTAGTTCTGTGGTTTGTGTATCTTAATTGTCACTGCCATGGGATTTGCTGGAGTGTTTCAAATTGAGTCAGAAGCTTTAAATAGGTAGGTGGATATAGATGTCAGAAAAGTCTATCTACATGAGGTCTGTGTGGCTGGTGTGCAAGAAGAGCGCTGTGCCAGTTCTTTTGTGAACAGCCGGTGTCGATAGAAAGCAGAGCTTGTCCACAGTCAGCAGGGACAAACAAAAGACAGCCTGACTGAATTTGCATGAAGACCCCTGACTTGATGTCTTTGGCCTCGTTGTGTGTTTTGAGACTCAGTTCCATAAAGCTTTAGACTTTTTCTAGGGAAGGTCACGTTTATTCAAACAATAATTTATTTGCATTCCCTTTATTTCCCTTTAAGTTTTCTAACTTTAGCACTCACGGCACAGATGAAGGAGCTTCTGCCTCACAGATTTTTTATTTACATAAAACCTCCCCACCCACAAACACCCTTCGCTGTCAGTGCATCCATTTTGCTGAGTGCCTTTCATTTTCCATGACCTTGAAAACATAAGGGCGTTTATTAATTAAATCGAATTTACAGATGGGTGGAGGGGAGAATTGCAGATTGGAGATAAGCAGTTTGTTGTATGCCCCTCATTTGATGAGGATTGTAGAAGGAGAAATAATCCTTGCCATTGCCAAGATTTCCCATCCCAGTCAACTGTGTTTTTGTTTAACCACCAGCTAAATAGTGACCCTAGCAGGAAGAGAAGAGGCTGGACTTAAAGTAATTGTTGTCAACTGAATTCTTGACAGTCTTGGATATGGACGGGAGCTGTAATTATCTCTGCTTTTTTAACTCTCACAGTTATTAACTCTGCATGTTTCCTAACATAAGCCTGTGTATACGGCTAGAAAGGCAGCAATAATGGAAGGGACTTCTGACTTGTACATAACTCTGTCAAAGTTTGTTTCTGCTCAAACATATGCCAGACCTTTAAGAGATTTTGTAAAGAAAAACAATGGATTTTTTTTCCCCCCTCAGGCTGCATTTAACTGGTTTTAGCAGTTCTTACAGTAAGCTTGTAGGGGAAAATACCTCTTTGGTTCTCTCTTTAAGTCTCAACCCCACAGCTGATGTCAGTTACATGTGCGTAGGGAAGGAAGAAAGTATGTCTTGACCTTTTGTGCGTTCTCAAAGGATATTCTCTCCCCACCACCCACCTTCATTCTGAATTCTCTTTCTAGTCTACTGGATTATCATGTGTTCAACCTAAGACTTAGTGGAGCAGGTGAATAGAGGACTCTAAATATCTCTAACTAGTGTAATATATTTGTGCCTCTTTCTCCGTGCCTGAATAGAATAGAATGGAATAACCCACATTAGAACCACTTAGAGTTTAATGATAGATTGGTCCAAGACTCAAAGCATCCTGTTCCAAACAGACAGCCATTTAAAGTACAGAAAAATCTTATCTAGATTTTGACATGCAACTGAACAGTTGCTATGCCCTCCAATAAAAAGTAATATTATGTGGTACACTTAAACCCACCTTGCCACGTTCAGCTGCCCCTCTGACATATAGCCTGGAATGTGTGTCACACGAGAAGGAGCTTCTAGTCCCATGAATCCTACGCTGTTTAGGAAGCAAGTAGCAGAATGCTGATAAATTTAATTTACTTGCTCAATCTCCACTGTGTTTTGTATTAATATGAATAACATTATAGGACCAGGGATCTGCTTATATAACAAAATGCCCTCCTTCAGCTTAAGGTTAATGTAGTTACTCATATTTGCCACACATAAAATGGAGGTCTTAATCTCCTGCAGCAGGATACAAGTAGCTTCCAGGAGAGTTAGTTATACTGTATGGCAGGGAATGGGATATCAAGTATTTGTGGTTTCCCCAAATCATGTAATATTAGATACTGGGGACATTCCCATCTCACCAAAGATGACAGAATCAGTATGGGTAGAAGAACATCATGGATCAGAAGCAGGCAGTGTTACACAGGAAATCTCTGTTTGCTCTAATAGCCTAAAACAAAAATTAAAAACCTGTTCTTTCCCCAGTCCTCAAAGACTTTTGCTTTGATATTGGATTGCATAAGGTGCAGTGTAGAAATTATGCTATACTGTAATGTATGCTATTGTTTTCTTGTTAATTAAAATACGTGAGATTCATCATTTTTTCCTGTCAGCATTTTGGGTTAGGTTCCCTTTAGCCTACACCGATGAAATCTCACTGGTAATAGTAGGCTGAAACAACACTACAGTCTCTCTGCGTTTGGCTGAATCAAAGACATTCAACATAAGGGAATATTCTGAGAGATCATCTTTTCTGAATCAGTATCAGGCATACAATATCTCCTTGTTCTTCAGTGCTGTCTTCCTGTATATCATAAGAAATTAATCTGTTAAGTTGTTATAAGTGCAAATATCGATCTTTCATGCTCCCATATGATACAGGTGGCCAAACACAACTCTCCTCCCTTGTCCCTGATTTCACTGGGGACATTTGCCAAACAGACAAGCATGATTAAGCTTTGGACATTTCTTCAAGATACAGTTTTATAATAACCCATTTTCATCTCTGAGCCTGCTTTAGTACGTCTTGGACAAGAACTGGGTTTGTTTTCCCATGTTTTTGTAGAGCCAAGCATAGGATCACGACTTCATAAATATGGAATGCCTTCTCTGTACTCTTAAGTTACGGTTTTGTTAATTTTAATACAGTAGGCAGCTGCTTACTTCAGTCTAATTTAGTTGCTGCATGAAAACTGAGAGATCTATTGTCATTCTCTGCAGAACCTGCATATGATTCTGATCATCCAGCAAATTCACAGCAGAACAGTTTTACCAGCTTCAGCTAATTTCTTCTTGATATTGTTTGACAGAAGGTAAGAACGAGAGCCTCTCAGTCTTATTTGTTGTTGTTACACAAGACCTGAATAGACAGGGACACAAATAAACACAATATCTGAGTTGTTATTCTCTGCAAAAAAATCAAGCGTGATAGATGGAATGCCATTTGTGATAGAAGATATTTTGCTTTCCTATCCTAGCATCCCAGAGATAGGATATTTGCTAACGTTTAACAATGGCCTGATGTCAGTGGAAAACTCAGATGTCATTTGACATAAGCTCTCACATTAATCAAGAACAATGTAATTTTTAAGAGACATTTCTGCTATCGGAACAGAAGTGAGGCTTAGGGTCGTGATGGAAGGTTGAAGATTATTCTCAAACTGCTTTTTTCCTCTCATGCTGCAAAGTAATGTTTTTCAAAAACAGCCCCTTTCCAAAAAACGTTTTCATGGCTCCACTACATTCATTACAAAGGTAGATGTAAAAATGTCTTAATTACAGCAGTGTTAATGTCAAATAATTGGTTTGTGTCTGTGTTTTAAGAGGCTGATAAAGAATATTTTAACTTGAAGGGTAAAGGGCTGGAAGGGAATGGTTTTAAATTGTGCTAACTTTCCCAGTGCCTCAGAGTCTGTTTCATATTCTGTGTAGAGTGACTCTCTGATTGAAAGCCACTGCTGTAGAGAATATAGAAATCACCTAAACTTTCTACCACTCCAGCATTTCTCCCCCTAAAAAAAGATGATTTTGGTGTGATTTCCACATATCCTTCACCATGGATTTCTTCATGCTTCCTGAGTGGTCAGGCAAACCTGTTAGAAGTAAGGTACAATAAAGGCTACTGTGTTGCCTTCAAAACAGGATGAAGCTTGCTGGCGTGCTGGTGAGCTTTGCCTATTTGTCTTGGTACTAACAGCCTGAAAGACGGTTTTAGGATTTATGCTTCTGGCCGTGAAGGTCCAGTCTAGCTGTATGTATTAAGGATAGTTTAATGCCATATAGAAGGTACTGGGCAAGATGACCCTGCTTCTATCATTGTGAGTGCAGTCTTTTCCACTTGTGGATATCTCACTAGTGAAGTAAAAGCCATTATACCAAAGAGGCTCAGTACTTAAAATAGTAACATAGAAGCAATTTGACAGTATTTGGCAATTTTAAAGGTATTATTGGACAGTGCGCAGCAGAGAATATTTTGGTTTTCGGTGTAAGTGCAGACTTATATGCTTGCAAGTAAAGCTAAGTGCTCTCCATATTGAGAAGAAACGATCCTTTAAATCTGTCTGGGCTTTTCATTTACCTTCAAAGCAGGCATAGCAAGGTGATGCAATCTGTAGCTTTTCTTCTCCAGCAGGTGTAAGTTTTGCAAGACTGTTGTTTCTTAAGGTTTTGAAAAGCAAAGAAGAGTAGGCCACATTAATCTGAGAGTTTGTTGTTAAACAAAGAAAAATACATTATTTCTTCTGTTTAAAGATTTTATTCTTTTTAAGAAAAATGTATAAAAATACAGAACACATACCTGACTGTACAGCAGCACACAATTTGTGTATCGGTCTCATTGCCATAGGGTGTTGTGGATGCTAGAAGTTTGTGTGGGTCTGAAAAGTAATTAGACGAGGTAAGAGAAAAAACAATCTGTGATGGGCTGTTAAACATAAAGATAGCCCTTATAACCAGAAAGTCCTTGAGCCATAGCTTGCTAGAAACTTTGAGAGTATAGCAGGAAAATGTTTTTTATAGGGTTTTCCTGTTCTTATAGTTTTCTCCAGAGATCCACTATTACTTAATCTTCTCATGATTCCCTCCCTTACAAATAGTCAGTGGTCTTTCCCTAGTGAAAGTTAAGCACCTTCTTTCTTCCGCCTTCCCTCCAAAAAGCAGGGAGAGAGGTACAGGAAACAGAAACCAGGAAGAAGTACAAAATCAAATGAGTTCAGG
The DNA here is from genome assembly GCF_028858705.1 of Grus americana. Lineage (NCBI taxonomy): Eukaryota > Metazoa > Chordata > Aves > Gruiformes > Gruidae > Grus > Grus americana. The sequence continues at coordinate 2,520,850 of NC_072861.1, read as the reverse complement.
GTACAACAAATGAACAAAAGAGAAAGCGTTGAGGGTTAAGGAGTGAAAAATGTAGGGACAAGAAAACAGATGGGGACACTGAGCAAAACACTCGCAACAGTGCCCACTGCTCCCTCAAGGTTTCCGGCAAGATGGTGGATTCTGAGAGAGGTTTCACAGTCACTTCCTGGTGTTATGGAGGGCAAGCCTGGCTAAAATCAAGAGGCTGACAAGGAAGTCTTGCAACTTAGTGCAGCTTTGAATGGGGTGAATATAAATAAAAATGTGAGGGAGAAAACAGAGCTGAAAGAATGCAGCGTGGCACACTGTACGTATGCAGGGAATCTCCCTCTTTCTCAGAGGAAATATGTCAGGAGACCCTGTGAAATGCATTAGGACGATGCCTGCTGGCTGCTGTTGGAGACCTGACTGTAGCTAAACAAATCTTTAGTCTGCTCCTCTATGTCTGTTCTTCTTCTATGTGATCCTTTTCTTAGTTCAAAATCATGCTTTTCTAGTTGCTTCTTTGAATAATAGAAACCATACAGAAATATATGCTGTATTAGCCATGCATAATATGCAGGAAATCATTTCAGGCACAAAATCTAGGTACCAACCTTTATCAATACTACAGTTTTGAAAAAATGCTCTTTTATTCATCCTTTTAAAAGGGACAAATAAAATCCCTTTATTCATTCTTTAAAAATATCTAGACAACCCAAACTAAAAGAAACTCAGCATATCATATAGAACAGCTGTGGAACTAGAATTTTGTGAATTTTGCACACATGCACACATATTATTCATTCCACTCGTGTGCATACATTCATCCTCCGTCTCTTACCTGCTTTAGTAATAAGCCTTCAAGAAGCAAGAACACAGGTCCTGAAACAACTTCTGTCGGTTACTTAATTGCTAAGTGACCTTTTCTAGATTTG